>NW_005187476.1:526312-538795 GCF_000239375.1 Pundamilia nyererei | reverse complement strand
GGCTGTTCTTCTGTGTGTGGTCACCTCAGATCTTGCCCTTTCTAGAGACCAAATGTGTGTGCTCAACACTGATCGGTTCATTGTGGGATCAAATTTTAGGTAGCTATAGAATTTAGGTGCAGTACTTTAGGGAAGACAGGATGATGCCTTGGTGCCAGTGCTCTGGAGCAGCTGAAGCGGTGCATGAGCGTGATTTACAAGTGTGCAGCTTTTTGTGTAGTGTGAGAAAGAGGATTCAGAGGTCAGAAGATTTCGACACATGGAGGGAGATCCCACTGCACGAGTGCAAGCTGATCGAACATGACTGTCACTGAGAGATCTAAAATAGGTGCTCTCAACACTGTCCGGAGATGCACGACCTTCTGGTTTTAAGTATGAGATCCTCCAAATTTAAACTGGATAAAGATGTTTTCAATTTCTTTAGTCACACCTTGTGTTTACTTTGAAATGGAACACACGCACACACGTTAATGCACAGACTAACCTGAAGGTGGCGCTGGCAAGCTGCTCCTCACGCATAGCCAGCACATTCCTGAGCTCGTTGACCTCTTCCTGCAGTATTGCATTCTGGTCCTGACTTTGGATGATGAAGTCCTCCAGGCGCTTAGCCATGTCCAGCTCGCGCTCCGTCACCTGCTCTATGCCCAGGCGAAGCTCTGACAGCTCCTGAGCATGCTGTCATTACACGTAGACATCATGTAAACTGCAGCATTTGTATTTGTATTTGTATCTTTATTTATTTCAGACATAATAAAACAAACAAAAAAAAACCAATATATACTCGTCTACATGTATTTTCATTTACGAATATGAATATATGTGTAGATATACACACACACACGTATTTGTACAGACAAACAAGAAAAATATAATAAAATAAAACACATTCGTCTAACATGAGATAACAGTTGAAAGCAAACACTTTACACTGTCACTATAATATGTAGGAGGCTTGCCATACCTTATCCAGTAAGCTGAATTGCTCATTCTCAGTCTTGATCTCGCTCGGTTGCCGGGTGTGGCTGCCTGGTGGGTTGGGGTCCCCGGGTTTAATCCAGGGAACCGGTGCAGGTGCACGCTTGACAGAGACGCTCTGGGAGAACATGAGCAGAAACTCCCTGCGTTATTCCTCTCAGTGAAACTTGAAAAAATATGTGTGCACTTACAGAAGCGTGACTCAGAGGTGCTACTTAAGACCCCTGATCTGTGTTTATGTATGCTGTTGTGATATTCCTAGACATAAAAATGTTTCCTATGATGATTTTTTTTTATCCACTACTCATAAAACTTGGACCTGGCCGATAAGTGTGGCAAGTATAAGTGTTTGTCCACTTCCAATCAATGCAATGTTCTGCAATAATGTACGGCTCTCAGGAATTCCATTAATCTGAATATTTTGAGTGTTTCTGCATAAAATATTCAAATATTACAAATCTAAAAACAATCTGATCCAGATTTAACTTGAGCAAAAGAAAGGAAGTAACAACAGATAAATAAAACAGCCTGACTGTGATAACAACCGTACTTTGTTGTTGATTAGAATATTACAGAGTCACAAATGTATCTGTATTTTGCTGTTACACTGACATATGACGTATGCACACTGTAATATATAAACTGACTCAGATGTAACTTTATTAATTTTTTTCTACTTTTATTACAATAAAGTAAAGTTGTTTTGCAAGACTTAAGAAGATAAATGTAATTATGTTTTGTAATTTGTGTCTTTAAACATTTAATGTTGTAATTATATTACAACATTTCTTTCACAGACAAAAGATACAGTAGAGATGTGATAAACAACAACAGATTCATATTATTTCTGTAAAAAATCTAGTCATGCTTGGTCATTAAAAATGGCCAAGGCTGTTTATTGTTTAAAGGCTTCAGAGTATGAACTATAGCCTCCTCTATGAAAAGCTGAAGTCCTTTTTGCATAAACACGAGAACATGAGCTGCGCAGCTCAGTTGCTATTACAGGCAGTTCACAGTTCCTGTTTATACTCACAGTATTTGGTGGTGAGATAAGTGGTTGGTTGGGCTCCGCCTCCTGTTCCTGGTCAGATGTCGGCAGAGCCTCGGAGCTCGTTTGCCTCTTCATCTCACGTTTTACTTGTGCCGGACGTCTGTGTGGGGCACTCTGAGTTCTGGCGATCGGTTTCCTCCTTTGACTCCTGACATCCACGGTGAATAAACGGATCAGTGTTAATTATTTAAATGCCAATGAACACATTATACCATGTTTAAAATGCACAGACAAAGGATCCTAAATGGAATAAAAAATCAAATCTATCTGACCCAAACTGAATTTGTAATTGAATAGCTTGTCCTTCCTCCACACTGACATTGGGAGGAGCTGCGTCTGACCTCCACTGTGCCCCTTTGAAACTGACCTGTTGTCACGTGTGCTTTTGGATTCCTGAGGAATATGCTGGAGAGACGACTGGAGAGGGCTGTACTTGCTCAAGTCCTTAGGTGGAATATACGCTGGCTTGATGTGTCCTGTTTGGCTGCAGGAATACCACTGTTTTAGTAACACGCAGCAGAGCTAATATGATGGACAAATCACACAAATCAACATACCTGTTAATATCTATCCGAGGTGCTTCAGGGCCTAGTGACTCTGTTATTTGGTTCAGAATTGAAGGCAGAGGGTGCAGCTTGTCAACTGTTTGCTGAGGGAGAAACAAGTAGCATGTTAACCTTCACTTATACACAAAGCATGAAATAAGTATATTTATATAGTGAATGGATACATATTTGCTTCTGGTAAACTTGAGAGAAAAACTACATCTATGACCAAACAACACAGCGATACACTACACACCACATTTTTTCTACAAGGCCTTTTAATCCCTTAACCTACCAGTGTTAGAATTAGGATTCTGTTTACAAATCTTTATATGGGATAAAGGGGTAGCTGTGAATCTCTTAAATCTGTGTAACTAGATAACAAAAATCAAACCCTATCTTTAATCAGAGCTCTGATCACAAGAATAAGATTATTTCCTTCTGTGTCTGTAGTTCACTATCAATAGTTTTACTTAGGTCACCTGACAGATTAAAAAATGGGGGGGGGGGGTCAGAAAAATAAAAAATTATATCTTCTAATAATATCCAGCTATTTATGTCATTCTTGTGACTTTATCTGCAGTACCCCCATAGTCCACTTGGGGGCCACAGCAAAAGCTTTTTGTCCTCTACAGCCTCCATCTTGTCAACACAATCTTAAAGGGTAGAATTAGTGCGTGAGTACACCATGTGTAACTGAAGTGATCTATATGTGGCTGTCAGTCAGTCCAGCTTGTACAGAATGCTGCAGCTCTCCTTTTGACTCGTGTGAAGAACATATTACTCCGGTGCTTGCTTCCCTTCATTGGCTTCCAGTGCGTTTTAGAATTAAATTCAAAATCTTACTTTTGACTTATAAAGTGCTAAATGGCCAGGCACCGGACTATTTGTCTGACCTTTTGCAGCTTTATACGCCCTCTAGAGCCCTTCGATCAAGTGATCACCTGCTCCTTACCTTACATAAGTCTAGGATGGGGCATTTGCGGTTTTGGCACCGAAAATGTGGAATGATCTACCTCTCCACATTAGAAAGGCCCCAACTGTTACTCTTTTTAAATCGCATCTTAAAACATTTTTTTTTACTCTGGCTTTCGAAACTGTGTGAGAGTTACCAATTCTTTTATCCTAATTTTCTTTTAATTTTCTTACCTGTTGTTGTTGTTAATGTCATTGTTTAATTGTTATTTTGTACAGCACTTTGGTCAACTCCCTGTTGTTATTAAATGTGCTTTATAAATAAATAAATAAATAAAATGAAATCTTCATATAAACTCTATAATTATAAGTATCCCCCTGATAGCTGCTTATAAATTGTCTTCCACTGTGGTTAAGCTAGCTAGTGGAGCCATGCAATGCAAGAGTCACACAGTTCCTTTAAAACTAACTACCAAACTGGACTAATGTTTGCCTTCCTACCTGGTCCTTCTGGTAGATGATGTCCACCAGCAGTCCATGGAGCACAGCCAAACGCAGAGGCAAATCCACATAGCCATCAAAGGATGTCATTGCAATCTCAGTGTCTCCACTCGACACCGTTTGTAGGAAGCCTCTCATTCCATCCCAGTGCTGCTCCAGGAATTCATTCATGAAGAGCATGTACTCCTCCTTTTCCCCGAACCTAAGTAAGAACAACAAATTTAATTTACTTTAGGTATTTATTTCAGGCCCTTTATTGTTATTGTACATGTGCAACAAAAAACTATCTTTATCCATATTCCCAGATTATGTCTTTCAGTATGCCAAAACAAACAAACAAACAAAAGCAAACAATCTGCTCAGGAACAAATGCACAAACGTGACATAAACTACTGACAAGGTGAAGTTGGCCAGATTCTGGATGACTTTGGCTGTCAGCGTAAGGGTACGCAGGGTGTTTGGCTCCGGGTACGGTTGCGTCAGACCAAAAAGGGAAGGACTGAGGATAGCAGGACACAAGAAACGAAGGAAGAGGGAAGCAGAGATGAGCCGATGGCCAATCTCCGGTTTGCCCTGGTCTTCACACACCTCCACCCAGCTGGAGAAGATCCTGTTTAACTCTTCAGGAAAAGGCCTAGTGGAAAGAAGCATGTCAAGTATGAGATCTCTGAATGTGAGAGATGCCCAAATCATTTATTGTATGTTAAGCTGATTTCTCTCACCCATGGAGCTCAATGATCTTCTGCACCACCTCCTCACAGGTTTCCCTCAAGTGCTTCTGGTTGCTTGACAGTTCAGCCGCAGGACATTTACGAGGGTCAACTTCACAGTTCTCGGTCGATGCATATAGACGGTTGATAAATTCTCCTGCATTGAAAAGAAAGCATAGAGTTCAGGAAAACCCAGTACGATTGAATACAAGCAGCCACCTTTACGACTGATCTGCCCTACCTAGTGTGTCGATGAGGTACTTCTGACCAACCAGCTTCATATATTCATCTATAGCTTTAGTGGCCAGTGTGTTCTCTCTGAAGATCATTGCTTCTTTTTCTCCAAGACGCTCCACCTCATCGTTGCCCAAATCAATGAGGAATTCCTAAGGAATAAAAACTTACTTCTGAATATGCTTCTGGTTGTATTTTTGATACATATTGTGAAAAAAGAAAATTTGATTCATAAATTGCATTAAAAAAAATTTAAATTTAATCTCATTCTTTACCTTGGCCTTGCCGATGCTCTGGAGTACGTGGACCAGAGCTCCTGCCAGCTCTTCCTTCTCCTTCACATTCAGAAGTGGCTCCAAGTTTCTGCACATTTCTACGTAATCCACAGTCACATACTCGGCAAACTCTTTGTATTTCTCCATCGGCAGAACTTGCAAGTTCTGGAAACGGGCCTTGATGCGAAGTGAAGCCTGCGGCCCCAGAGCTTCTTTGTTCCCTGCTGAGCCTGACGCCTTATATGGAGTGATGGGGTACCACTTCTCCTGATAGGTCCTCCCTCGAATGTCAGCTAGAGGTATGGTCACGCTTCCCAGAGGGTGTAGACTGAAGTCGTCTCGGGAATGCCGCTTTTTCTTGGGGTCTTCTTCCCGGAAGAGGTGCAGACTGATTTGGGAGATACAAGGCAGGTTGTCGAGCTCAAAGAATTCTCCCCAGAACAGTTGGCACCCTCCAGTCGCACCTCCACTGGTCCCCAGGCCTCCCGAAGACCCAGCGGAGCCATCTGCTGCCAGGCTGGAACGGTTTGGGAGCTTGCCAACAGCTCTGCTGGTCGTGCGGGCGAACAAGGTGCCATCCAGGTGTACCTCACAGTAATAACGCTTTTTGGGTGGCAGATCCTTGGCTTCATTAACCCACAGACTCAGCGAGTTCTCTGTGCGCTCGATGTTGTCCTGTGAATATAATGAATGTTATTAGTAGCACAACACAATTTGAATATTGCGTGACCGGTGGGACCGGCGGCTGAAAGCTCACCTTGTTGGGCTGTGCAGCTCGTCTCAGATCTTCAATCCAGCGGTCACGTTCAGCAGCCGAGGAGCAGCCGAAGCAGTGGGTGTTCTCAGAGTTTATCACCTATAGCACATTGAAACTAACAGTTAGTGGTACTGGAATACTTTACGGTACTCGTTAGTGAATCTATGGGAGTGCCCTTTAAAGTCTACCTCAAAGCAGTACTTCTCCCCCAGAATGGAGCTGTGGACCGGTCTGATGACGGTGCTGGTGTCTGCACTCAGATCTAGCGTCCCCACTGGACTGACTGGAATTGACACAGACTCTCGGGATTCATAGAGCCTTAAAATTAAACACCGTGGAAGAATTCAGTCACAAAAAGGAGATGGAGATTTGTCAAAGGTACTCACAATGTACACTTTCACTACCTGCAGGTTGTTTTGCCATCGACACATTACATTAACACTGTGGTTGTTTTTAAAAAGAACATCTTGCAAAGTTTTATTTGCAACATGTTTGAATTATTCTTTAGTGAGGTTTTATGTGTGTGTAGGTTCTCTCTCAACCAGGTCAACCAGGTCATGCTGAACTCTTTTAAGTTTCCAAAACTTAAAGACGTCCAGTTGCTTTCTTTGCAAGCTTCTTGGACTTTTAGTGAGGTTTACTATGAAACTGATCGGTTAGTCTATTGTTGAAGAAGTGATTAAGAACACGATAGATGAATTATAGGCAGGGTTTTTTGAAGATAAGAGTTTGGCCTTAAATTATGAAAAACAATGAGAGAAGTTACTTTAGACCAAAGGTGGATATGGAGTGCAGTATATCTGCTTTGAGAAACACAGCAGTGCACTTTACCTGCGTCCTTTGTTAAGTCCCTGTTGGTTTAGCTGGGTGTTGCTATTCCTCTTGGCTTTGTTCTCAAGACGTCGCTTGATCAGTCCCTACGGGTGAAGAATGCAAACACAGTGCATTTGGGCAATTATGTGTTGTATCAACAGGAAAAGGAAAACTAGCGCAAAGATTGTCTCTGGCGCATACTGCACTCACCCTCACACCGCCATCTTGAGCCTTTGGTCGAGGACCAAGCTGGCCCCCATGGTCGGGGCTGCATTCTAGGGATTGGGATGAAAATGGAATTCTCTGTCAGTTTTTCATTAGTGTTGGCAGGACAAGTTGGCTTAACTAAATGAAATTATAGGCAGTACTCATTGTTTCCATTTAGAGTTTGTGGTCAGTACTTCTACATATTTCTTCCTTTTTGTGAGTCAGTTGTTTCTAGGCGTCAAATCAAATGGTTGGCAGGCTAACTTTAGAGCAGATATTGTGTGCTGGTGAAGCAGGAATAGCACGAATATTAATACAATTAAAATTGGCAAAGTTCCATTACGGTAAGTGACTTCCAGGTCATATGAGAGCACCTGGGGTTAAATAACCTGTGATTTTTTGCTGATATGAAAACAAAGCAGTAAAATAAGTAGTTCTGCACACCATTTTATGACTAATTTTCAAGCAGTTAGATGAGTGTTTTTTCACTCATCTAACACAAATAACTTCTACTGAAGACTCTCAAAAACATCAAGCAAAAAGTTTTAATATTTCCAGATGGGTTCAGATGAGCCATTTCAGGATGTGGTTTAAAGCTGTAATCTGATAGCTAGACCTATCTCAGTAAAGTTAACTAATTGCACATATGTCACTAAGTAACACATAGTGTACTGCAGCTTTACATAGAACAAACGTAAATGTTCCCATTTTGATTTTTCCTGTTTTGTGTGAACATTTTAACCTTTAAGTCAGAAAATTGATATCTCTAACTGGAGATCATATTGATGTGTTTAATTACAAGATAACACAGGTGTCCGATTTTCTTTTCGCTGCTTACCCAAATTCCCACCACAAACAATCCAGCGTTTAAATCCTATCATTTAGTCCAGAGGTGTGTGCAAAAGCCCTGTTACTTCAGTCTCTGTGTCTTTATCATTTCCTTTCTGTCGTCTTCACAAGAGCCGATTGAGTCACCCAGCCAGTCGGTGCAGGATCGAACACCTCCACAGTGCAGTGTCTGAACCTCTTCTAAGCAAAATATATAAACTGCATGGATGGAAGATACCGACTATATCATCTCGCTCTGTCTTTCTGCGAGTTTTCATTGGACTGCTAAAACCCTGTCTTGATGCTATCTTCCCCAGAGGGAAAAAAAACACAGAGGAAGCGATCTTACAGACATTGCCACGAACAAACATTTAGCTATTTCCTCTGTGTCTTCTGCGGAAATAGTGCAATAGTCATCGCTGATGTCAGTAACAGTTAAGCTGGGGGGTGTTTGATGATTTTTCTTCATTGCATTTTAATCTGCACATCCTTTTGTTTGCTTTGCATGTGTATACGGACCTGTGTCAATGTCTACAAGGTTCTGCATGCTGAGGTTGGACAAGCAGCTGCTGACACGGTTTCGAGTCCACATTGTTGGCTAAGACGGACACACAAAAACGGGCATTTTTTACTCTCCGTGGTTATGACAACATGATTTGAAATCAGTGTAAATAACATGCTGTTATCTGTGGGTACCTCTTCCTCTGGGGAAATGAGAATCTGCCCATCTTCCAGGCAACAGTTGCTGATGTCCCATAAGGGGACCTCCTGAGGCGGGACCCATTGCAGTCTTGAGAGTTCGCAGGGTCCGGCTGGTGTCGGCACAACCTCATTCAAACCTGCAATTCAAGTGAACGTTGCACAGACAAACACATTTTGATACTGATCAATCATGTAAGGTCAGTATACACATGTAATCACGTGCTAAATATGTGCTGATTTCTCTCACTTTGGAGAACTGACAGTAAATTGTTTATGATGTACAGATACTGTTTAACTGGAGGCGTATGCTGCCGGGCTGGTTTGTTTTTGATTTTTGGTAATGACACTTATCTCACACAGCGATTGGCCACTCCCATTTGAGGTGTTGCCTTGGCCACTGACGCTATTGGTCTCTCTTTTTTATTACACGCCATGAAGGCCTGCGCACATCCTGTGGGCTGTCGTTAGGTTTTTTGTGTCTTTTTTTTTTTTTTACTCGATGTCAACATCCATTGTGCTTTTATGCCGTCTTAATGTTTACATTATCTTACTATCAAGTATATGCTGTTCTTGAAACGCCAGCAGAACATAAAGATAATATTGCATCACTAAAACATGCATAAAAGCCCAGGAGAGCAGAAGGTGGCAGGAAAGTAATGCTTGTTTTTTAAAGCAATTATATTTTCTTCTTGTTCTTTTTAATAATAAAATATGGTATCTTCTCCATGCAGCCATGCCTCATTTGGCTCACACCTGCATGATCTGTCTGTGTGCGTTGCAGATGTTTCTCTCACTTCCTGTCAGCTGAGATGAAAGACGTCTAGAGAACTTCTGTATAGGTACAACTATTTGAATCTGTCCTGAGGTGGATTGAGGTTTCTGATGTCATTAGACAAATGTTCAGACATCATTTGTATTAGCTGTCTGAGGACACTCCTTTTTAGTTTCTGCACAAGTACAGGAGTGCGTGCAAATCTGACTAGAGTTCATATTTTGTATCTGAACAGCAGGTAGGCTTCTGGTTGGATTTGCCTACCATTTTCATATAAGGGGCACAGAAACGTCTGTGTCACAACAACGCATTATGTTGCTGTACATTTTTTAGCCATGTACCTCTTAGTATGCATTTGTTTCTCAGCGCTGGGGAAGTTGGTTAGTGAATCTAGTTAAGTGTGGGTGCTGGTTTGCAGTTCTTCAGTTACTTTGAATTTCTGGGTCATTTCTCTGCTGTTTTGGTGGTTTTGGTCTCGCAATGATTCATGTCTGAAATGAGATAATGACGATTGTCTGGGTTCTGCTTTTTAGAAGGAGAGAAATCTGTTACCTACAAGGAGAGAGCCCTTAAACCTAGACTTGAAGGGTGCAGGGCTTAGATTTTAAGCTTGTCCAATGACTCCACACTTGCCTCACAGATTTACTACTACTACTACTGCTGCTACTACTAATGTTTTAATCTCGGCCTATAATACTTACTGTTTGTTTAGAAAATATTCCAACAGTTACAGACTTTCCTTTTGTCTTTGTACTGATCATTTTTTACTGTTTATTTGAGGATGAAAATGTTGCATCTACAAATCTTCTAAAAGAGCTTTCTTGAGGTTAGGGGACTTTAAATAGCCATCAATAGACATCAGATTTGTCACAATATCCTAGGTCACACTATCATTTAGCTAACTAGGTAATGGCTCAAATATCTTTACAACATTTTGTTTAAATTGTTTGCTGATGTTTAAGATATTTTTGGAAGTGTCAAAGTCATTCAGTGGTGTTTGGCTGTATTTAACTCTTTCATCACTTTCATAACCTGTAACATTTCTGAGGTCCACTCTTTTACTTGTGATTTATAAATGATTTATATTTATAATGTATTTTCACATAATGTAAGCCTATTTAAGTTCTTAGCTTCTCTCTTTAATTATTTCTACATGTGTTTAATGCTGAGCCAGATGCTAAAATAGTCTTAATAGTATCATTGCAGATGAAATTTCCAGATGCACTTTTGACAGAGGTCACCCATACCACTCATACTGCTGAGTGTTATTAAATGGTCCTACCTACTTAACAGGAAATCACAAATCGTGTGATCGCAAATAGGAAACATTTTCTGATATTTCACATAATATTTGGATTGAGTAATGACCTTAATGCGCAGGGCTTTGTGTGTACGCTGTACTTTTGTTGTAGTAGTCTTACCTGCAAGGGATGGCGTGCTGTTGCGGGGCTGTAGCTTTGGCTTCTTGAGCTTCTGGGACACACTCCGAAGATATTTTTTAAAAAGTGCCCCTCCGCCCCCTTTCTGTGAGGGGTCACTGGAGGCAGCCCCCGAGGCTTCTGTGCCAGCAGAAGTGGCTGCAGCAGAGGATGAACCTGCGTGAGCCGAATTGGCAGTGGAGAGGGCTGCAAACAGCGACCCAGGAGGCTCGGACAGAGCCCTCCTGAAGGGGTTCTTTCTTGTTCCTCCGGAGGCTTTTTCAGGCTTGGCTGCATCGCTGCTTTTCCCATTGGATGAATTCTTTTCTCCGGGGTCCTCGCTCAAGGCCTTGCGCCAGTTTTGCATCTTGCTCCACTTGTTGCTAGAGGCCTTCTGAATTTTTTCCATGGTGGATGTGGAGGATGCCGGCGTTGCTTCTCCTTCTTCTTTCTGCTCATTGAGGGTTCCCTTGGAGCCAGTATGCCACTTGTATGTGTTGAGAGGGTCGCTGGTCTCAGATGTTTGTGGAGGCTCATTTTCCTTCTCAGGTGATCCCTGCTCCTTTGATGCTGGCTGAGCTGCAGGCTCTGGATCTTTCTCCTCAGTGCCCATTTCACACTTTTAGGGTGTAACTAAAATTCTCTCTGTTTTCAAGGTTGCATCAAAAACCTTCTCAAGAGAATTCACCTGTCTCCCTCTTAATTTACCGCCGCTTTGGAGATTGCTGCGTGTGCAAAAGGAAGACAGCGTAGTCTGTATCTCCTCTAACTGTCTGTTTCTCATTTCCTGTCTTGCAAAAACGTTGATCAACAACACGCGACTTAGCTGCTCTGCCTGTGGTTGCTGTGCTGCTGCACTACTCCCATCTCTCTGGGCTGTTGGCTTCCTCATGAAATGACACAGAGAAGTTCAGCGTTTTCATTTAATACTTCCTGTCATCTGTTCTTCCTGTTCTGTCAAAAAAAATAAAACAAATCTGCATTCAATTTGTCTGAAACTCAAAGAAATGTCCACAGATGTTATAATAAAATGTGTGTTTTAGGTTGTCCACCTTGACCTCAAAGGAAGCCTACTTGTCAGATTCAGTCTGTCACATTATGAGCAAGGGAAATGTGGTTTTGCATGTTACAAAGTAGTAGAAATCCATCGTGAGACAATATTAGGCAAGATGTGTAATATGAAGATATTTAATGAATCTAATAAATCACCAGTCCCTATACAGTTAATAAGATTCATTTTCTTGGTAACTTGAATGAAATAAACCACCAAGGACAACATCTTTTTTGACAAATATACGTGAAAAATATTGTATGGAAGACTCTGGACCCAGTCTTACTTTTTTAGTAAGACCACTAAACTGATATCTGTGAGAAATAAACATAAGTATCCATGTGGTATCAGCTACCTGAGAGTTTACAAGCTGTTGACAGTTAAGAGTCAGTTTCCTGTCAAAGCTACAGGAAACTGACTATGAAAACCACTTCCTGCTCTCATGCTGCTCTTTTCTCGTACACACCTGCAGGGTATTTCTGTGTGCCATTGGGGTGAACTGCCAGCAATATAGTCAGATGTTGTCTTTCTAACTGTGGGAAGTAATGATGGAGTACAGCAGGACCTTTAGATTTTTCATTGGGAACATTCCTCTAGTTCACTTCTCTAGTTCTTTAAGCTATAAAATACCCGGGAAGTGGTTTTATAGGAATCACATTCACACAGTAACATTAATACAGTATCAACATGCTTATATCTGTGTTTCTATAATAATAATAATAATGGATT
>NW_005187476.1:522515-524412 GCF_000239375.1 Pundamilia nyererei | reverse complement strand
GTATTTAAACTGCTATAAATAACTTGTTGGTCTATAATATGTGAAACATATGTCAAATGTATCCCTCATGAATGATATCACGTCATCTTCAAATCAAATGAATTTATTTATATAGCACTTTTCACAGGATAAAAACCACAAAGTGCTTCACAGTAATATAAAACAGAAATACATAAAATTCTAAAATGTACTGGAAGCCAGTGTAATGAGCGTAACACTGGTGTAATGTGCTCTCTTTTTCGTGTCTTAGTTAAAAGCCTTGCAGTAGCATTCTGGACTAACTGGAGACGGTCAAGATTCCTTTTGCTCAAACAAAGAAAAAGACTGTTACAATAATCTAAGCGAGATGAAATAAAAGCATGAATAACCATTTCTAACTCAGATTTAGACAGCAAAGTTCACAGTTTGGAGGTGTTTCTTAGCTGAAAAAGGCAATTCCTAATCAACTGGCGAGAGGGTTGTTCTAGGGACATGGCAGAATCAAAGATCACACCAAGGTACCTGAGGCTCAGGTGAACAGATGAGCCAAGAGAACCAAGATGCTGCTTGATTAGAGATATCTGGTTGTCGGGGGCAATAATTAATGTTTCTGACTTCTCAGAGTTGAACTGTAAGTAGTTGTCACCAAGCCACTGTTCAACGGAAGCTAAACATTTAATTAAAGAGGACAGTTTATGGACTTCCATTGGCTTAAAAGAGCAATAGAGCTGAATATCATCAGCATAGAAGTGATAACACACCTCAGGGAACTGCCTATATAACTCCTAGAGGTAACATGTACAAAAGAAAAAGAATAGGACCCAGAACTGAACCCTGCGGTACCCCACATGTCAGATCCTTAGAATGTGACATAAACCGATTCGCAAAAACACTAAAAGATCTGTTGGAGAGGTACGACCGAAACCACTCCAGAGCCAGACCGGACACACCGACTATGTCCCGGAGCCTGTTAATCAGGATGGTATGGTCAATGGTGTCAAAGGCAGATGTCAAGTCCAACAAAACCATGACCGAGGATGCTCCAGAGTCAGCTCACTAGAGACTTTAAGTAACGTGGTTTCTGTTGAGTGACTTTTACCGAAACCTTACTGAAATTTGTCATAAATTTCGTGTTTTGTTTTTTTTAAAAAGTGGTAAGTTGATCTGCAACTACTTTTTCCAGAATTTTCGATAATACTGGAAACTTAGAGATAGGCCTATAATTCTTAAACTGAGTTGGATCCAAACTGCTCTTTTTTAATATCGGTTCAACAACAGCATGCTTACAGAACCTAGGGACCACACCTGTTAAAAGAGAGGCATTGCATATCTCTACTACAGAGGGGCAATCTTGAGCAACTGACAACATTCCTGTAACAAGGTGGAAGCCGCAATCAGTTTTTGGCAGTGACTTTTATGTATCCTATATTTATGCAGTTAAAAAAATATTTTTGACTTTAAAAATGTCTCTTTTAAGAGTAATCTGGCCAAGAGGACAGCTGAAATTGCAACAAATGCAAAAATAGTTGTGTAAACATAAATTAAATGGACAAAAGAGAGCTGATTGATTATAATGTAAGTACAATAACACAATCACAAAGATACTTGAGAAACAGGTAATTTTTTAAAATTTTATATATCACCCCTTTGTAATACCTGTTTATCTTTGGTGCTCAGCTGAACTGTCAATAGTACATGATTGAGGAATTTATATAAAAATATTTGCGTATAACCCACAGTGGCCTAGGCATTGTTTAGTTAAAGTTTCATCAAGATTGGGTCACTTGTCTTGGAGGAAATAGGGAAGAATTGGACATTTTTCAACAATTTTTCTTAATTTGAAAATAAAAATCAACCCATTATGAACAATATTTATGCCAATAAGATATAATGTACTTTATGTAACTGCCACTGAAGG
>NW_005187476.1:520064-521511 GCF_000239375.1 Pundamilia nyererei | reverse complement strand
ATTTTAGCTAAGGCAAAACATGAACTGCCAACCAAACCAACTATAAACTCCAATTTTGAAAACACACTTAACATTTTTAATGTAAAGCTCTGACTTGTATTATGAGTATGAGCCAGTGTGTGAAGCTCCTGCTGTGGTCTGTGGGAGAGTCCTGTAACTCTGTATATACTCTATTTTGCAGAAAAAGACATGATTATTTGCATTTCTACTACTCATAAACTAGTGACAGTGTTATACTCCCTGAGTACTGCTGTCTTCCCAATCTGCCTCAAGGCCACCATCATTGCTCCTGTGCCAAAGAAGTCCTCTGTGTCCTGCCTTGGTGACTACCGTCCCGTTGCACTCACACCCATCATGATGAAGTGCTTCGAGAGGCTCGTCATGAGGCTCATTAAGACCCTGCTGCCACTCCACTGACTATCGCCCCAACCGGTCAACAGAGGATGCCATTACCACCAACCTACATCTGGCCTCACCCACCTGGACAATAAAGACACATATGTACAAATGCTGTTCATAGATTTCAGTTTAGCGTTCAACACGATCATTTCTCAGCACCTGATTGGAAAACTGAGCCTGCTGGTCCTGCACGCCGCCCTCTGCAACTGGATCCTGGACTTTCTGACGGAGAGACCTCAGACAGTCTGGATCAGTAACAGCATCTCCAACACCACAACACTGAGCACTGGAGCCCTTCAGGGCTATGTGCTCAGCCCACTGCTGTTCACTCTGCTGACTCACGACTGTGCAGCAATGCACAGTTTGAACCACATCATCAAGTCTGCTGATGACATGACTGTGCTGTGTCTCATCAGCAAGAAAGACGAGTCAGCATACAGAGAGGAGGTGCAACAGCTAATGGACTGGTGTAGAGTCAACAACCTGTCTCTGAATGTGGACAGAACAAAAGAGATGATTGTTGACTTCAGGAGAGCACAGAGATATCACTGTCCACTTAACATCGTTGGATCCTCTGTGGAGCTCATTGAGAGCGCCAAATTCCTTGGTGTTCACAGAACACCAAAGCAGAGAACCTGTCCTGGTCCCCCAAAACCAGCTCAATAGCTATGAAAGCCCAATAGCGCCTCTACTTCCTGCAAAAGCTGAGAAAAGCCCATCTTCCATTAACCCCTTCTCACCTCTCTTCCCTCTATCACTGACACCCGCTCCATCCACAAAGCCACCATTGTGGAGGACCGCACACAACCTCACACACACTCTTCATCCTGCTGGCTTCTGGCAAAAGGTACCAGAGCATTCAGGCCCTCGATGCCAAACTGT
The DNA here is from genome assembly GCF_000239375.1 of Pundamilia nyererei. Lineage (NCBI taxonomy): Eukaryota > Metazoa > Chordata > Actinopteri > Cichliformes > Cichlidae > Pundamilia > Pundamilia nyererei. Next base: position 520,230 of record NW_005187476.1, on the reverse strand, counting down.
GAAACAGTTTCTTCCCCCAAACTGTCAGACACATGAACACTCAGGTTCTGGACTGACACAAACACACATACCTTCATTCATGTCACTGGCTCAAAAACTTATCTGCATGAACACACACACACACACACACACACACACACACACACACACACACACACACACACAC
>NW_005187476.1:516719-519109 GCF_000239375.1 Pundamilia nyererei | reverse complement strand
CCTTTTTGTCCTCTCTTTCTTTACATCCTCCTAATAATCATTCATACTTATATATATATTGACCTCTATGGCAGAGTGAGAGCCACATAGGCAGTTAGAGTAAACCAGGCCCTTTACCTGTCACCTGCATATGTTTTCTATGTCAGTGAATGATCAAATATTCAAATTTCTTGTGCCCCTCTACCCCCCACACAAACACTTTGGAAAATTCTTTAATCACCCCGATCTACGTAAACTTTAAATTAAGAATCAAGTCAGGATAATAATAAAAACTCATGTCAACTGAATTATCATTTTATTGCAGCGAACATGAACTACAGTGCACACACAGCCCATAAGGGGCATTTACAGCTTATGCAACCAGCGCAGCGTCATCTGTCAGATTAACACAGCTCGTTTCACCTGCTGTACCGTAAAACTCCCAATATTTAGAGCTAAAATGTAAAACGTAAAAGCAGAGAAGCATTTCTTTTTTTTTTTTTTTTATTTAATGTTTTCAGAATTGCAATGATAATACTGACTGTCCTCTGCTGTGTGTCCTTCACTTGAACAGAAGAGGTCGGGCACGTTGCGGGTTTTATGAAAGAGGTGGAAAAAAACTGAGCTTAGAAAACGGGGAGGAGCGACGGTACCACAGGCATGACAGCGAGGGAGGGAGGGAGACCGTCTCCTGTGTCTAAACACCATCTACTTATAGGCGTGATTTAACAGCGAGCTATAAGGGATATTTAGTTTGTTGATCTTGGGATGCTCGTCGCTGTGAGGCTCTGAGAAGGACTCGCCAAAGGGTTTGATAAATATTCCGGCTTAATGGCCAGCTAGCATAACAAAGCTAACTGCTGTTAGCCGCTGGAGCCGGAGAAGTGTAGAGCCGAAGAGGGAAATGGCATGAGTTCCGTCGGATAGCCCTCACAGAAGAAACGACCACTGACAAGAATCAACCTGTTAACAACATTTCTTTACCTTTCTAAATCACAGGTAAGATCCGTTAATTTGATGTGTGTCAAGATAATATAATATCGACTTATAAAGTTAGCGGTAGTTACGCTGCTAGTCTCAGCGAGCGCTGTTTGTGTGGCAGCTAGCAAGCCGTCGTTTCAAATGCTGTTAACCACTATGAGTCAGTACCAAAATCCCCATCTTTTTTTTCTTTAAAAAATATTTGTTTAATATTTTTTTAACAGTGTTGAAAATTGAGGACAAAAAAGTCAGTTTTGGATTAGTTAAAACTGTGACGTTACAAATAGTTCCTTTAAGCAGAAGACCAAAACAAGCTAGAACAAAAAACAAAAACGAGTAAACCGTGAGAAGAGGCTGCTTAAAATCAGTGGGAAGCGATCAGTAAAGATGGTTTGGTACTAAACTTAACGGGCATATCGGTCACTGAAGTCTCCTAATTAGCACGTTCTGAAGTAATTGTCTTGTTTGTGTCTTTGAAGTTGCCAACAGATCCTGAAGCATGACGGTAATTATGTACTGCAGTAGCAATCGTCAAGACATGTGGTGTTTAGCAAAGGGATACTGTAGCAGTATGTATCCTGTGTGACCTAGACTGGTTATTATTAGTCTGTCCGCCCTGATCCCTTTATTAAGTAGTGCAGGGACGTTGGCTCACACCCCTCCTTGCAGACATATACCCATCAAAGCATAGCAGGAGTTATGTAGCAACACGCTGAGCAAAAACACATGAAATCCAAGGACTGATCTGTACTTTTTTTTTTTTTTTTAAATTTAAATGGACTCTCATGCTGTTCTCTCTGTGTTAGTGCTCTAAGTCAGGAGTGTCACACCCAGTTTGTGGGTCTCAAATGGGCCTGACAAATAACACAACAGAACTCCTGGGTCAGATTCAAACTTAAAAACCCCCCAAAACAAACTGCAACTATAAGCCCATGTGAAAGACCTCTTACCCTACTCCTCAGAAAAACAAATGCCAGATATTAGTTAGTACTTGTTAAATCCTTTTTTAAAAATTTTTTTAAGCAATTTTTTTAGACAGTGGGAGAAATCTCAGGTTTTCCTCATGTCACAGCTGTAAGTTACAGTTCAAAGAAGTGGAAATACCCTGGGCTGCATATTTGATGCACCACTGCTCTAGTTGTTTACCTTACCTTGCTGTTTTGTATTTAAATGGACAGGATTTTTTTTTCCTGTATTAAAACTGAACTGGACTAAAATATATTTTTATCCATCTTGGTGATTTTCCTTTGGAACCCCAAAGCTTCTCTGTTGTGTACAAACATTTTTGATGGGTAGGGAAAACCCTGTTAGAGTGCTGTCATGTGCAGCTTTGACCCAAGCTTCTGCAGCTGATGTTAGCATAGTTATACTCCTGTAGTTTGCAGTGATAAGCCATTGCAGCAGCACTGCTTATGTGATAAAGTAGTAAG
>NW_005187476.1:470447-516539 GCF_000239375.1 Pundamilia nyererei | reverse complement strand
ATGGTGCAGAAATACCAGTCACCTGTGCGGGTGTACAAGCATCCCTTTGAGCTGGTGATGGCGGTAAGTGTTTTTATCTTTACTCGCTCTACCACCTGTTCACATGTATTTCGTATGCAATAGATGCAGTTATGCAATGTACACAGGTGGTTGCTTCAAAGGTTTGGAGTTAGTCACTGAATTATGCACCTTGCATGTGAGTAGCTCAGAGATTGAAAATGCATGCAGTCTGTTTTGTGTTACAGTCTTTAAGAAGCCAATGATTAACTGCAACGATAAACTGTAGCGTAGCTAGAAGAGAACATCCTCAATAGCCTGTTTGGAAGGTTTGTAGACCTCTCCGCAAGGTTTTTACAGACGTAGACTTGGTCGTTTCAAAGTAATCCTGTGAAGAGACAGATAAAAGGCACTAAATGATGCCTCCCACTCAGCTTTAGATTTGGTAGATAATTAGGAGGTCAAACCCATGCAAGGAACACTCACACTCATGGGCCATGCAGCCCCCCGAAACAGCTGACTGCCTCATGTGGCTTGTCATCTTGTGGTTTAAGATCTGTTCATTTGTTCAGTAAGATGTAGAACCACTGTGCACACTTGTTGGTAGCTGAATGTACAACAAGACTGTGTTTTTATGGCAAACTGAAAGTCCCACCAGTCTTTGTGCCGGTAGTCTGCTTGCAGCATAAAAAATTCACTGCCCTGCTTTGCTTTTAGTGTGTTTTTTGTACACTGTCAGCCACGAGTGCCTGTGTCAAGTGCACAGAATAGATTTACTTGTTCCTCTCTTCTTTTTGCGCTTTTCTAAATGGGTGTCTTAGAAGTGTTCCTAGTGCCATTTGTGTTCTCCATCCCTCAAATTTGGACTTGTTCTGTTACCCTTTTTTGGCATTTAGCCTGTCTCACATATTCACTAATCTCTCCTTGCTGGAGAGCTGCAGGGGCAGGGAGATGGTTGATGTAAGAGTTTGTTCACAGGAAAACAGAACTGACTAAACCCCTATGGTGTAATGTCTTTTCCTGCTGTGGTGTCATGACAACTCTGGGTCTGTAACATGAATCAGATTCACTTGTCATAGCAATGGTCTGTCATTTAAGTGAGACCTGTTTTGCTTTTATACGGAGAAAAGAATGAGGCAAACTGCTCTGTAAAAACAAGCCCAATGGATGCTTTGCTCAGCAGTGCTTTGACCTCAGCTGCTGCTTGTCAGTAATGTGGTATCAGTACACGTTTGCAGGCACTCGCTCTGATTATACAACCACCAGTTTTAGACAAACAGCTCTACTGTGCTGATAACGTCAGCGATATGTACTTTTTTCTTAATTATCTATTTAAATTCCTGCATGAAGTTGGTTTGTAGTTTCACCTCCCTTCAGCACTGTGTTGTGCTGCAGGTGCAGTTTTCTTTAAATGGAAATCAGCTTTCGACACGGACAAGAACCAGGATGCAGGAACACTAAATCTCCTTAGCACAGGCTGGACTGAGCAGCAGGCAAAGAGATGGCTATAAATAGATGGCCCGTACCCACACCTGGTTGTACACTGGGGGGAAACGGTAATAATAGTGAAACTGACTTGTATGTAATTTGTAAGCCCCAGATAATCCACCCCGTGTGCTTTTTGAAGATGGGACAAAACTAATGGAGTAACCCCTTGATGTTTTTAAACTAGGCCAGCAACAGACGGCGGACCTCTTTAGCTTTTAATTTTGTATTGTGTGACATTATGACTCATGCACAATACGGTGTTGGTAATTTGAATTATTGCTGGGGTAAAATGGACATTGCAGTCAGTTTGAAGCTGAGTTTGCATTTGGAGTCTCTTCCCCTCCCTGTGACTTTTCTCTGCAGTGAGTGTTTTTGCAGACACTGCAGAGCAGACTTAATGGTGCGTCACAACCCTTGGTGGCTCTTTTTTTTTTTTTTTTCTTTCTCAACCCAGTGAAACCTCTCCTCTCACTTCCGCTATAGTAGTAGGTCTGTCACCACAGCAGTACAGTTATGCAGCAATAAGAACATCCTGGGCTTGTGGGAAGCCAACATGAACACCGATGTCTACTTCTGATGCACTGTACCAACACAGACCAGGTTCTTTGTGTGAGGACCGCTTTCATTTTTGGTTTACATCCGTGGTGTCAAACAAAGTGTGGGAGCCAGTCTAACAGATTTTTATTTGCTTGCATACAGTTGTATTTTTTGCAGCGTGGAAAAACTGGGACATATTTAACTTGAGATATGTCAGACTGCTCATCAGGTTTGTAAAGATAAAGAAATGTTAGGGTTATCTGTGTGTACCTAAACATATTTACAGAAAGAGAATCAGTTTAGAGGGCTTTTTATTGGGTATTATGCAATGGATGTAGTGTGTGGCCCACTCAAAATCAAATTGGGATTTCTGTGGCACGCAGATTACAATGAGTTTTACACCCATGCTTTACATGCAATTATGCAGGGTATGTCCAAATAACTAACATCTGTTCATTTCCCTGTATTGACCGTGCTATTCGTTCTTATGGTTCCTTTTGCCAGAGGCTTCTGAAAAATTTGCCAGTAATGGCTTATTCTTCTGGTCTGGTAGGGGGTTTGACACTTAGCTTTGAGGAATTTGGTGCTTTCTGTCCACTTGAGTCTGTTGTTTGGGTACTGTTAGTGCTTTGAAAAACCCTTTTACTGAGCTAAAAACTAAGGCTCCATGTTCTCCTCTGAAAGCCACACGCTGCATTCTTTTTGTCAAGATGAAATACCGCCTCTCTTCTCTTAACCCTGAGAAGCCACTCAGCTCACTGACAGGTGCTATCAGAGAGTTTCCAAGATCTATCTAACACTGCTGTGGCTTCATTGTGCTGTTGCATAAATCAGGCTCGAGTCACAGATGCCCTTTAGCTGTGTTTGTTCTGCAGCATTTACTGCGCCTTCTTCTGAACATGGATTCTCAGTATTCCCAGTGTTGGTGACTTGTGTTGCAGTGTCTCTGTTATTGCACGTATCAGCTCCTGCAGCTCCTTTGGAGCTGGAATGCAATGCAGTTGACCTTAAATGTGCAGTCATGCCCAACTCTGCTTGTTGTTGTTCAAATCTGACTTTAAATCAGTCATTTGAAAGTAACTGTTAAGGGAATATTGTGCATCGTAGAGTGGTGTTATACCTGTTTTGATTTGTTTTGTTGGCGCTGTGAAGCACGTTGCAGTGTAATTGCCAAAGATTATCCAAATAAACTTGTCAGAACTACACATGGCAAGTAACAAAAGCTTCAGCTTTATTCTCCTCCCTGATTTTTAAGAAATTGTGAGTCACCGGTGAGAAATGTTCAGTATGCATCCTAATAAAACATAATTAACTTCTTTTTTAGGTAACTCAATCAAAAAACCTCTTGTCCGTTGGAAAGCACAGCTCAGTTGGTGGCTTTGTATCAGCAATTGCCTACTGGGTTTGTTTGAGCTGTCTAAAAGTACATAAACATTGATGTGCATTAGTATTGACCTTGATAACCTTCTTATCTCTCCACAAAGTTGGTCTGTTTTTCTATTACTGAAGTAAGGAAATATATCAGCATTTTTTTTTTTTTATTTCCCTTGACCACAGCAATCCCTTGTTTCTCTGTCCACATCTCAATAACAGGAAATATAGTTGTTGCTGCTGTTATCGTGCCAGTCCAGTCTCAGAGCCTCCAGTTTATCCTCAGGGAGCCACAGTGGAATGTCAAAAACGCAACGCAATACACCCCTTGCTGCTGTTTTATGCCTGCGGGGAGGGTTGTTTCTAGAACACATCCACAGATGAAGAATGACTTCAACAGCCACAGGAGAAATAAAAATTTGGCTGACCCTGGAGTAGTTATTATCCACTAAGTCCGTGCTGTTATAGTTGAGCTTAAAGGACAATAACTATTCCTGAAGTCCCTCAGCTCCCAGATTAATACTCATGCTACAGAGGGAGAGAGGGTATTAAACGAATGAAAGCCCTTCGTTAGCCTGACCTGCTCCATGGAAACATATGTGTCTGTGGCTAATCCACAAAGACAGAGTGCTCTGGTCCTGTTCTCCAATCCCAGCAGAGTTTCTGTGGAGAAAAAACAGGATGTTCCATGTTGGTACAATACCTACTGGAATTACAGGCAGCAACGACGGGGGAAACGTGCTTCTTAGTGACTTAACTCTCCTTATTAGTTAGAGCACCAAAAAGATACAGTGTACTTTAGATAATTAATGTTTTCACGGTGAGCTTCAGAATGAAATTGGATTGTTTTAGAGATGATCAGAATATGAACAAGACATTTTACAATTGTCAAAATGTGGCATAAATGCATTACAGAAAGTTTTGTAAACAGATCATACAAAGGACGAGAGGAAATGTAGCAGGGTAAACTAAACTTGCAGGTCTTAAAGGATGCCACAAGAAGAAAGGGGGGAAGAGACTGAAGAGAAAAATGAGGGGCCCGGATGGTGTTAACTACTTACTAAACTGAACTTGACCTACAAATACAGTCACCTAGGGCTACAGCAGCGTGACGGCCGATTCTCTGAATTTCAGTTTTTGTTTTTTTGCTTGTCTCTCTCTGTGGGACGAACACTGTTAGAGTCGAAGGTTGAGGTTGGAGAGTGAAAGCATGTATCGCACACTTACTTCACTGGTACACACAACACAAAGGTACACCGGAACCTGGTGTTTGTTGTGTGAAGCTGGTACCTAATGCTCCTTGATGAGGCCCTTCGTGTATGCTCGAAAGTGCTGTTTATCTATCTCTTTGGTGTTAGTTATAATACGGGCTAGAGCCAGCAGTGTGACACACATGACATTTAAACAGAAACCTACTTATGAAATGAGTACCCCCTCTCACGTGCTGAGCGGTGCGATCTAAGGACCGTAGACTGTGATGACCTGGATGACTGAGAACCTTCACACACACGAGTGGTGCGATGTTATTTATTTTTTAATACACACTTGGGGATTTTGCATATAGTGGCTCATAATTAACTCAAGCCTATACATACATTTTGTTTATCAAATGGGCAAAAGTGTCAAGTAAATGCACAGAATTGTTGTGCACCCAAAGAAAAACCAGAGTAGCTCCATGCAAGTCGAATACATATTCTCTTCCCTTTTGGTGTCCCATATTTTTGCTTTCCTCCTTCTCACCGTCTCTCCTTTTACTGTTTTTTTTTTTTTTTTTTTTTTTATTTTTTTTAGGGCCTTTCTCAAAACTGGTTCATGAAACCTTTGCCAACAGGGCACATGAGATGAGCTTTCAAATTCGATGTAGGAAATATTTCAGTCAGTCTCTTCTTCCATTATGCAAATTGGAAATAAAAACGTTTTATTCAAGGATGTCCGTGTGTCCACTGATGGTTACATAACACCACCAAACCCACATGTTTGAGATAACAGTGCTGCAGAGTGTGAACAAAGCAGGCGTTGTTAATGAAATGTTATAGCTTTTAATTCCCTGCAAACAGGTGATTTATCCTTTGAGCATCTTGTGCTTCCTCTCACAGTCTGGATGTAGGTCATTCCTAACACGTTTTTCCAGACTTGCCAACACACTGTTTAGTGAGTGTTTGCTTCCTCGCCAGTGTTTCTAAACTTGGCTCATCCTACTGTCCCCCTTCTCTCTGACTAGCCTGGCTCGTTGCAGGGCAGCTCTGCCAGGGTGGTGTCCTATCCTACCATGCTCTGACCCATTTACGACCAGTTGTGGTTAAAGGATTTTTCACCCCACTTCTTTTTTGCAGAAGCATCCTGATCTTTAGTCTATTGTTTTAATCCCTGTTTGAGCCATAGGATTGACTGTGGCTTCTATCACTTAATGGTCTCACATGTAAAGGAATCTACTTGTATAACAAAAGCCCTTCTTTTATGTCATAGTTGAACAGAGGAATTGGGTCATTTTATTAATTCACCCGTTTTCTTTCTTTCTTTTTTCTCACATGACATATTTCTGTTGAAAACGAGAGCACAGTTAATTCATTCATGCCGGCAATTTAGACAGTATCTCAAGGGAGATGCATCAGAACAGAATTTAGCCTGCTCTAGTGAAATGTTTGATTATTGAGCTATTTAAAAATGCTTTATCATTAGCTTTTCCCAGCGTTGCTTCTGATTTAGTATTTCATCCACTCCTGCAGTGTGTAATTCAGTTACTCGACTAGATGATGTTTGCCAGAAACAGTGAAGAGTTATGGCCTGCGTTGGGCAGAGGCTCTTATCGTCCGGTGTGCTGCTTCAAACGGCATTAATCGAGGACCATCAGGCACCACCATGTGACCGTGTGAGCCAATGAGAAAACTCTGCCGCTGATTTCATTCACTGATCATCAAGACACTCATTCACCCTCTTTCCTGCTGCAAGGTCGAGATGCTGCCCCTGTAGCTTCCCTCCCCCACCCTGCTCTCCTTTGCCAAATGAACGCGCTCAGTCATACTCTTATACAATGACCCTTTTGCCTGTTTAAAATGCAGTCATCCTGCAGTATGGCAAGAAATTGTGACTCAGATTTGTGTGGCAGAGATGTGACATTAGGAGTATTTGTACAGTATATTACAACATTTTTATTATGTTTGCATTCACTGCCATATTTCCTCATAATTTTAGGGACTGGGTAAAGCTCCTTCTCACTTGCAAATTACATAATTTTAATGTTTAGTAGTCCCGCCCCCAGTGAAATTACAGACAAATAGCCCAAGAAGTCTTGCTGTGAATGCCTTTTAGCTTTCTTAACATGCACTGCAGTTATTTCAGCCATGTCTAAAATAAATCAGTGATGTTTTTTCAGCATTTACAGAAATTGCCTAATAAAATGTTAATTTGCATCTTTCACCCATGATAGGAGAATGAGCAATGGCAGCAATAAATATAATGTGCCAGCACTTCTTTCTTTTACTGTAAAGTGGGATGTTAATAAAGCTTCAGTTTCCCGTAACCCAGTTTTAATGATTTCTCATAAGCCTTTATGCAGTGCTTTCTACTTCAAATAGTTGGCACAGGTAGAGGCAGATTTCGTCATCTTTTCACTCTTCATTTCAGAGTCGGCTGCTTGTAAATTGGTGTGTGTGTGTGTGTGTGTGTGTGTGTGTGTGTGTGTGTGTGTGTGTGTGTGTGTGTGTGTGTGTGTGTGTGTGTTGGAGGAATGACCTCTAAAAATAATGTGTGCTTCATATTATAATAGGGGTATCTTTGGCTCAGGAGGTAGAGCAGGCCATCCACTAATCAGTAGTTGGTCTGCCAAATATCATTGGGCCAAGATGCTAATCCCAGGATGCTCTCTGATGCATCCATAGGAGTGTTAAAGCACTTAAGCATAGAAAAAGGGCCTCTTTTACAAGTTGTGTTAAGCACTTTGAGTTCTCAGGTAGAGCAGAAAAGTGCTATATAAGAAGCACTCCATTTACCATTTACTTTTAATGCAGGGCCAGTCAATTTTAATAGAATTTTTAATTTAATTTCTCATCAAATAAAAGTTGATGTATCAAATTTGGCTAACAGTAATCTTCCTATATCCGTCTACCCGTCCAACAATTTGCAACAATTGCTGCTCCTCCAATTAAATGATGCTCATTGAATTTAATCAGACTTGAACACACTGATCACCTAATGCGTCTTCACCCAAACTGCTTAAGGTCAACGTCTTTAGTTAATTGCAATCTGAAGAAATGGGTGTAGGAAATCATTTCTTTTTTTGGTCAGGGTAACTGTTATTGTTTTTACATAAGTTATAGTCTACTCGTAACGTTCAGTGTAGACCAAACACGGAATACATTGTTGTGAAATGTATTATCATTTCACAAAAAAGTCTTAGTAAGGGGTTTTTATAATTTGACACATAATTGTTTCAGCACTTTTTGTATCTCTGAGTTGACAGTGTTGAAGCTTACTTGACAGATTTGTGTCTCAGTAATTCTTACACAAGCAAAATATGCCTATAGCTGAGCTTTTCTTATTTTTTTACAGTGATGAGTTTTTGATTACGGACAGATGGCCATCTGCTGATTCCTCTTCCCTCGTGCACGCATTTAACAAGCCATGCATGCACACCCTGGCAATACAGTTTAGCATATTATTTAGGCCGGCAAAAATTTAGGAGCTTTATGTAAGGTCTGTGTACTTGGCAGATTTCCCCTCCTCCCTCTGAGTTGGTAGTTCCAGGCGGTTCTGCCATTACAATGCACACAGTGAGATCACTGCAAGGAGAGAAGTGGGTGGTATGGCATGCACGGACCAAAGGCTCTGCTGTGTTTTCAGTCAACAGCTTGTTCTTGCTCCTGCCCCTCATGAGACTATACCTAGGCTCAGACTTTTAACCTGGCAATAAAATAAGGTAAACAAAATCTTCATCAGCATCGGAGACTGAACTCATGGAGGAGGTTAGGAAACTGCAGGATAAGTTTCCAAGAATGCTTTCACTTACTTGACCTCTTACAAACTATTCAAATGCTCGATCTGTACATATGCATTCAAAGGGTAACGTGAGTCATATTTAAACCAGTCTCACTGAAAGCTCTGTTTCACCAAACTGGTTTGGGCCTTTGAAAAAAAAAAAAAAAAGTTTTACTAAATAATAATTAAAAAAAAACAAAACTTTTTTGTTTTATTTTTTCTGTGCTTCTCATGCATGTATTTTCCTTAATTTAGGGTTCAAGTATATTGCTTTGTTTATTTAAATGTCTGATTTCCTTGGGCTGTGCTATGGAAATAGCTGATGTCACAGTTTTAAATAAAGCTTTAAAATTTGCTTCTCTTTAGGCTGTCATAGTTTTTGGCTAAATCCGCACTTGTACTTAGCATATTTTAAATCAAACTATGCCAATACTTGAATGTCATTGATATACACTGGACATATCTTCTGTACATCTAAGCTATTACTCACATGCACAGAATTGCTGTCTTGTGATCAAGAAAGAGGCACCTGTTGAGTTATAAGACCCCATCAAGTAGCAAACATGGCTGTTATACCAATTTATACCAGTCCAGACTAAAACCTAAATGCCTGTGGTTTTAAAGTAAGAGTCAAAAATGCTTCCAAAAACCCTGTTATTGCATGCATAAAATTTTGAAAGTGATGCCTTTCAGCAAATTTACATGTTAGATAAAATGGTATACAATCTCTAAGGTGAAAGTGAAATTTAGACTCTAAATTCCAATCATAACTAATCATAATCTTCTTTCTCTTTCTTTCTTTCTTTCTTGCTTTCTGAGCTTCCTGTACTTTGATGTTTCTAAATAAACTGAAAGATTTAAAAGCAATCACATTGCAGACATGAAAGAGATTCTCACCTTGGTTTTACTACAAAAGAAATTAAGCTTCTGTTAGCTATTATCTCTAATCTGTGCATCCCTAATGCACACTCTGATTTCTTGGATGTAAAGTATTTATCAGAGAAAATGATTTTTAAATATATTTTACATTGACATTTTTTTTCCAGCATCCCCTGTGTCTGAGTTTGCAAGAAGAAACCCACAATTTTCAGGCTGCCTCTTTCGTAACTTTCCTCTTTGGTAATGACCTAGTTTTAGCTTAAGCTTTGCTCTCTGAAGTAAAATCAGGATTTCTTTTTTCCCCTGTTTCCATTTTCCATTCTTCCTACTTCATTCTCCGTCACCTAGTCACCTCAAATTATATAAACGCAAGTCAGCAAGGTCTTGTGCGTCAGGGCCATTATTTACAGGGGCAGGTTTTGGGTTTCATTGAAAACTTGTCTCATGAATGAACATGACGTTATCTGTCATTTGGCAGCACTTGCATTTCGTCAGTGCCCAGTAATAGCCACAACTGGAACACTCATCTGCATCCTTAATGGCTTTCATTCAAATGGTTTTTGGTATCCTCTTTGCAAGGAGCGGCAAACATAACACGACCACCCCAATTTAAATATATATGGATGTGGTGGGCAATGTCAAACAAAAGTAAAAAACACTGTTCTGGGCTAGGATGTGATGCCCACCGCTATATAATGACGTCCATAACGGGTCAAACCCCGGATAGCCTGAGGTGGTGGGAGGGAACCCTTAATGATTTTTGCTACCAAATACAGGCTAACCAACGTCACACCCGTGCCAGCAGCCCTCACACAAAACCAGGTTTTGTTTGTCTTACGTCAAGGGTGGTGTTTGTTATGCAACATGTATTGGGTCTTTAAGAGGAAACCTTTTGAGAGTGGGCCTCATAAGCGTGACTTAAATACACAGAAATGACAGAAGAAAAAACTGTGTTAGTCATTGTAACTGAAGAGGAAAAGAGCCACAGTTTACTGTGTGTACACTTGAATGGCCCTGTGAATAAAACATTAAAGTGGTTCTTGTGAATTTCCTCTGAGGCAGCGCAGCCAGATTAGCTGCTGTATGTCAGCTTTGCTGTGCTGTGTGTGCTGGTTTGTTTTGACATCGTCTCTAATCTGTCGTAATCAAGTATCTTAATCTTAATAATGCAGCCCCCCACCGTGCCCCACCTCCTCAACGAAAATGTTCCCATTTTCCCAGACAGCTATTAAAAATAGCCGAGTCTGACCCTTGAGCGACTGTCGTCTCTGTTACACAACCATTTTCATAAGCTCCAGAGATGTGACACTACTGCCGAGGAAGCTGGAAGTGTTCTCTGATTAGTGTTAGTCCCCAGAGACCTACAGGCCAAGCATTTTCGACTTAGTCTTTAGCAGATTGACCCTAGTGTCTCTCAGGATTGACAAGGTGCCATTTTTATCTAAGACACAGAACACCCAAGAAGTGGGATTAAGCCATGTAAAATCTGGCAGCTAAAAGAAAATGGTGTCAACCAAAAACTGGTCGCTAAGCCCTGAAAGCTTGATGAAATCCGATACACTAAAACATTTAACAGGAAATTAGCTCTTGCTTGCTATCATCTGTAATTTACCTTTATTTATTTAGTTATTTTAAATTAGAGATTTAAATAGTTAGAAACATCGTGCCAGAGCTATAAAAAAATATATTAGCCAGTTGGTTAATTTATGTCTTTTCATCCAGTTCAGTACTAAGCATTTTCTTATGTTGTGGCTAAGAACGTGACTCGATGTCATCAGCATGTCCTCTAGTCTGCACCTGGGCTTTCGCTGGCAGATAAAGTGATAGCGCTGATGTTTTTGCGCTAAATGTTCCCAGTCGTGTTTCTTTTCCAATCTTAAGAGCAAAACTAGGTCATTTTCTGCCACCCTACTTATGCGTGGTTTCTGCTAGAAAGGTTGTTAGACTCAGCAGCTTTTATTGTGTGGGGGTTGAGAGATTTAACATGGCACTATCCACCTGCTGCATGTACAGTCTGTGTCGCACAGATTGAACAGCAGATCTGTGTAGGTAGAGATCTCACTGCTGATAAGAGGAGAAAGCGAATCTCTCTCTGGTGTAAATGCATCCGAACGGTCTTAAACGGTCAGAGGCAGTAGTCAGTTTGTGCAGAAAATAAAGGTTTTATGTGCTGCAAAACTTTCAGGCTTGAATTTATTAAATTGTTCCTGACACTAACAACATACTGTATCAAGATATAACATGATTCTGTTTAGCAGTATTGTTTTAATCTTACATCTCCGATCGACCTAGGTCAGTGCTAGGTAAAGATGTGCTAAGTTAGCTATTCATTTTCAGTATGTCCGAAACTATGCGCACTGGGCATAAACTGGGTCAGATGTCAAAACACCTCTTCAGCGCTTCTGCACAGTCGCTTGTAATTTGATTGTTGAAGATATTTTGGGAATTTTTTTTTCCTGATGTTTATGTGCCAAATAGATAAAATTGTTTGAGGAACTGGAGCCAAATAAAAGAAATAAGACAACAACAAAGGCAGATTAGTCAGGTGGTTAACTACTTGACTTTTTTCCTGAATTTGTTTGGATTGGATTTGCAGCTATATTTAAGGGGTTTTTTTGTCTTTTCTTTTTTTTTCTATATCCCACCATTAAAGGCCAGATAATAGCTGGGCTACCTGCCAGAACTACTACTTCTTGCTTGGTATTATATTACACACACGCACTATGTGGTCCTTTGTAGTCTTAAAGTTGATTGTGTACTCCCCAGAACTCTTGGAACTTCCTGAATCTCCCTTCCTGTGCAGGATTAGCTTTATTTTCCAGACCCGTGCCTTAATCAACACTGCTGTTTTTTTCAAAGGAGAAACTGTTTTGTGTATGCAGGAAGGATGTAAGTAACAGTATATTGTTATATATTTTCTCTCGTTCACTCCTGGAAAGAACAAACAAATTCCAGGAACCATTACTCAGGGTTTGGCCACTTGAGGTATGTCTGATTCTCTAAACCGTGGAAGCTGGTGGAGGAGGGTGTCCTTAAACCTGTTCTTTAAAATACCTGGAGTCTGGAAACTTGGAAATATTTTGTTCTGTTATGTTCCAGGAAAGAGTATTGGCAAAGGGCAAATGAATATTTACAGTGGTGGAGTTTGGTTACCATGTATGTTTGGCTTGATGTGTCATCAGTGCCTGCTTTTTATTTCAGTGACTCAATCGAGGGCGGGAAAATGTTTGTCTTGTTCCGGCTGGTTTGTTTTCTTACAGAAAACTTCTGGGTTTGGATTTCAAGTGCTGCAGGTATCAGCTTTAATAAAACACGCATCATGTTGATGGTTATACATTGTTTTTATACACTCAATTGAAACATCTAGGAAAGCCTCTTATCTTTTACCGGAACACTGGACAAGAGGAGCCCAATCTATTGTCTCAGGGATTACAAGTAGATACACTGAAACTACTTTAACCAAAACTTTAACAATATTTAATATAAGTGTCCACCGCTATAACAGCGTTGCAAAAATATATAGAAAAGCTTTTTCAGTCCCCTTTAATGGAATAACAGAACCAAACTATTTGTTAGCTTTCAATTGTAGGTTAATGTAGAGCAGAGTAATCATCAGGATAAATGCCAAATAGCCTGGATGTTTACTTCATGCTGGCACACATGTGCATTTAGCTGTCATTTGAGTCATGCGTGGAGAGCCAATAGTAACATGATGCATCATGTTACGATTGGCTACATCATTAAAGGAAGGTTTCGATCCTCTTGTGGTGCGTTGGCACATCCGAGATAAGCTGTAGTGTTTGATAACCTCAGGCGCTGGTTCTAGAAGAAGATGTTTTGGCCTTTGCCTAAAGTTTTTATTTTCAGTCCTGCATCTCATTGGTCATGGTAAAATCTTTAATTATTTATAGTTGCACCAGTGTCCAAAATATTCAGTGTATTACTGGCTTTCTGTTTAAGTATGTGATTTTTTTCTTTTTTCTTTTTTTGTGTTAGCCACACATTATTGTTATTGTTATTATTATTATTGTTATTGTTATTATTATTATTGTTATTGTTATTATTGCAATGCATAACTGCGCACAGAAGTGAATTTACTCACACTAGTGGAGTCACTTTCTTCTGTGCAGCAAATGGCTAACAACCAATAGAAAAGAAGCCCTGTTGTTTCATGCTTTTAGCAGTCAAGAACCATCAGCTTGAGCTAAGATGCTATCATGGTGCCAAACAAGCCAAGGAGGGATTTAGAATTTGAAGATTTCTACTGAGAGAAAATTGGCCACCTTGAAGAGTCCTGGAGCCTTTGTTGGACCATGTGAAAGTGTGATATGGAGCTCTATGCTAGGCGAGCTGAAGTGCTTTTACACATGGGCAGTAGAAAAGAGAGTTGCCATAATAGACCACTGGCCTATCTGTTTTTGAAACCTTCACATTTGTCATTGCCATCTTGGTGTTTGAAGCTGGACTTGATGAGCGAACGGTGGATTTGACTGAGACAGAAGTCACCGTGCACTCATTGTCTGATGACTTGTGATTTGCCAATAAGCACACCAGGGTAATCCTTTCTTCTGATTCTAATAATAATTGTAATTTACAAAACGAACTTCATGATTCATTTCATGACCCGAAATTAACAACTCATCAGTGATGTATTTATTGAAGTCGCAAAGAGAGGGTCTTTCCTTATCAGCCTATACGGTCTTGGAGCCAAAGTGATTGCTTTTTTATTTTGACTCTTTTTTTTTTTTTTTTTTTAGCCATGGATGCTGGAACTATTTTTTGCACCGTCTATGCGCTCACGTGCAATATCCAGGTGCTGATTTAAATTAGGACCGTGTTTGATTTAAAAACTACTGTATTTTTTCACAGATAAATCCAGGCCTGAATGTCCCTCAGTGAGCCTTGAGTTAAGACAAGGTTTGAAAAGCCGCGACTTACCCAGAAGGAAAAAAGAAAAAATGTTTTCAGGAATAACCTAGAATCACGACCCTTCTGTTTCCTGTTTTTAATAGTACAACAGCCTGGCTATTTTGGGAACACAAAGCAGTTAAAAGCTGGTTTGTTTCCGCATGAAGTGAAGGCTCTGAAGAAAACGTATTCCTCTTCATGGTTTGCTGAATGATCTGAACCATACAGGATCTAAGCCTGTCATTGGAATGAAACCTAGTGCTGTTTGTGAAGACGTAACATTTGTGGTTGACTTTGTTGACGTATGATTTTTTTCTTTTCTTTTCTTTTTTTTCTTTTCTTTTTCTTTTTTAAAGGGATGAAATTGACATTTACAGTCAGTGATGTTGTGCTGACGGCAGGACAAAAACCAAACCCCCAGTGTTCCAGAGCATTGGGGCTGAAAAACAGAGCTCAGCATTCATGCAGTCAGTGCACGGTGGGCAGCTCCTCACAGGAATGCCAGGAGCTCCTGAACCCCACTGGCTGCCTCCTCCAACACAAAACTGCTGTTACTTGGCATACTAAACATTCAAAACCTCCTCTTTTGTATTTTTTATATTTTTAAATATAGAAAAGACAAATATTTTAATAGTGAATTTCGAGAGCAAATGGCTCAGTGTTTTAAGAATGTTAAACGTGAGCTTGAATTTAAAGCCTATTTCACACCAATTTGCTGTTCTATGGTTTTCAAAGGACCTCAGGGTTACTGGTTGTCCTTTGCTCCACAAAATAAAGCTCCTTTTGTCAGAGATTCAGCTGACATCCAACTCCACCAACCTCAAAAGTCTTGTGAGCAGCAGTTGATCTTCCAGTTGATCTTGTAAAGTTTGTCCACAGACTTGAATTTCACTCTATGCTTGGATATTTTGAAACCTACGGGCCATGTCTTTATGAAACGGTAAACATGCTGTTGATAGGTTTGCACCACCACATTCCCGACATTGTGTTTTCCCTTTCCCTTTGTTTTTGGTTCTTTCTTTCCTTCTTTGTGTCCTTTTATTGTGTGTGTGTGTGTGTGTGTGTGTGTGTGTGTGTGTGTGTGTGTGTGCTCTTTGAGTCATAGATAAATGCTCCCATTCATATTTTAGGGAATTAAATTTCAGCATCCAGTTTCAGACAGTACAAAACAGGAAATATCACGTTAGTAGGATACGTGACAAGGGAGTTTCAGGCTAGTGCAATGTTGTGATAAACTTGGACTGTCTCCAGCACAAGTTATCTGGAAGATCACTGTTTTTATTTTAGACTTGCCTTTCCAGTCGTCTGTTTGGACTTGCTCCTTGCGCAACCACAGTAATCATATCTAAGATGGATGAATGTTGACGATAGAAAAAGAAGTAATGTTCCTGCACTTTGTGCCAGCAGACTCAGTTGTATAACAGCTGGCCGGCCCCTGCAATAGAGCTGAATTTGCCTGTGTTTTGCATTTATGACTAAACGCATTATGGAGCCGGTGTTGTGTTCAAGTACAAAAACTGCTATTGTGTGTTCAACCCTTTGTTGTAAAACAACTGAAAAGCGCTTCATTTGCTTTGATGCCACTGTGGTTCAGCTCAAGTAAGCAGTTTGAAAGTGTACAAAGTTGAAGGAGCTTTATTTAGCCTCTCACTTCTGCTCTACCCGTCCCACCTATTTAAATTCCTCCCTTTTAGAATACGTGAAGTGTTTTCTAATGGAGTTCATGTAAACTGGCTGGTGCCATTGTTGCTGAAGTTTTCCTGAGCCTCAGTTGTTTAATTTGAAACAAGCATTAGTGCTGTTCTCTTTCCAAACTGCTGTTTATAAGCCAGTCAAATATCTCTAGTTAAGATAAAAAAAATATTCAACAGATTTTGATATACCATGAGCCCTATAATAGATGTCAGGCACTGTCGACTAACGAACCTTAATCTCTAAACGTGCCGGTGTATGAATATGTCAAATCTGTAGGCAAGAGATAAGCCCTTCAGGTTTTCTATTTAAGTCAGGCTTCTGTTGACTAATCATGTCTAGATGTCAGTTTGGAGAACAACAGAGGAAAAACCCTTCTGAAAATTAACGAGTCAGCAGACTGGAATTATCCTTGGAAATCTAAAAATGTGTTTCCAGCTTAAAAGCTCTGGTGTTAACAGGCTATGCATTTCCTCTTCTCTTTCTCAGGCTTATGAGCGCCGCTTCCCTACTTGTCACCTCATCCCCATGTTTGTGGCGAGTGACGTTGTGAATGAGGAGACCAGTGAGGATGGTTCCACCCAGAAGATTGAGCGCCGCTGTGCCCTGGATGTGGATGCCCCACGCCTTCTCAAAAGGGTTTGTTGTACTTTAGATTTCCAGCAATTGAGTATCATAAATATAGCTTTAATGCTTTACTAATGACTTTTAATATTGTTTTGAGAACAATACATTTCAGTACTCGCCATGATTGTTTTCTTTTACAGAATGTATTAGTGTTAATTTTTGCAAAGGTAGTTTTATCTTTTATTTTCAGTGTCTGTGTTTCATGCCAGTTGCATTTATAATACAAGTTCTATTGTTTACAGATTGCAGGTGTGGACTATGTCTACTTCATCCAGAAAAACACGCTGAACCGAAAGGAAAGGACTCTGCACATTGAGTCCCACAATGAGACCTTCTCCAACAGGGTTGTCGTCCACGAGACATGCTGCTATTCGGTATGTAGCATACTATCAGCAATAGACATTTCAAGCAAAGAGCAAACTGTTAAAATCCCTCACTAATTTTAATGAAAGTCATTTCTCACTTGTTTCAGTGCAGCTGCTGTTTTTATCTTTAAGTAGACTCCACTCTCCTGGTTTTGCTCTACACCTAGCATGCTAACTTCTGGCATAAAAACTCAACCCTTTCACTGAAACTGCTGGAAAAATGCTCAAGAAAATGTCTTTCATGACCAGTACTGATCCTTACCACAAACACTGAGTTAGTTCAGAAAACAGACGTTTGAGGATTGTACAGGTGATCAATATGGGGCTTCCAGAGAGTGATCTAAAAATAACTGCAAGGATTCTTTAATCCACGTGTACCAGAACCTTGTGTCCACTTTTTTTGTTGGTCCTGTACAGCCAAGGTACATTGCAACCAATTTACATTACCATTTCCTGGTTTAAAGTAACATATTCATTTTAAGGTGGGAGAAGTGTGTATAAATTATACAAAGCAGGCTGTAACATGAAAGTGTGTATTCCTGGGGCAGGTTTTACAGAGGCAAACTAAAACCCAGATCCTGGCAGTGTGACACGCTCAACCCGTTTGGCTATTTAGGCTGACTTGTGCATACAGACAAATGAGCAAACACTGACATGTTCTGTAACGCTGTTGTTCACCTGCTGAATGGCAAGCTGCCACCAGCACAGCCATGTTGATGTTTGTGCCTCCTTTAATCTCTTCCCTGCATCCATGATTGGACTACCACTGAGCCTGCTTCTGTTTGTCTCGGCCCATCTTTCCTTGTGAATTATTTAGTCGTCTGCATTCTGCTTGGTTACTCACAAAATACTGAAATGAAACCAGCATCTCTTTACTTTCTTTCTGCACTATGCGAAACTGTGACTCCAGATGAGCTTATTTATGAATGCATGTGTGCTGAGTTAATGAGGTCAAGCACATTGAGTTAGCCTCCAACCAACTGGAGTGCTAATTTTAGGTCTAAGGCCAAACAGAGGCTTATACTGTATACTTTAACATGCTGTGATAACAGTAACCAGGATGGACAGTGCTGTTAGACTGAGCTAATGGACCGGGCTACAGATGAAATATTTTGGTAGTCAAGGGTGAACACGTTACCATCATTATGGCTTTAGAAGCGTGTGACTCTTTATTTACTGATATTGTAGCTTGAATCAAAATGACATTTTTGTTAAAATACATTTAAAAATGTTTTTTGTCACAAGTGTCATCCTAACAAATCCTTCTAGAACCATCATAGATCTAAGATATATGCAGTGTAGAGTGCTATATACTGGCCAGCCAGTCCTTACTACTGCAGTTTGGCCTGAAAACAACACTTTAAGGGTTGTGCATAAAAGTCTAGCGGACAAATATAAAATTATTCAAGTCACTGAATTTGATGAGTTTGTTTATGCTTATGTTTATGTTTTTTTATGTCCCTGACCCACAGAAACTAATGTTGAGTTTCTCTCCCACTCACTTTAATAACTTCAAAAAGCCATAACTTCAAAAAGAAATAAATTCCAGCTGCCGAGCATGATTGTAGAATGATTTTTGCTATTGCCGAAGATGACCTTCACACAGCACTGAGGGAAATGTGTGCATTTCAAGCTTCATGACTGTTCATGTGTGAAATGCTGGCTAATTTTAACATGGACAGACTGACACACAGACTCCCACTCACAGTGCTCTGTGTGAAAATTGCTTTCTTTGTGCGTCATCATGTAATGAAGCTGGGTGTATGGTTACCATAGTAACATGGTTATGCGGTTCTGTGTTGCTTACAGCTTTAATATAGTGTGTGTGTGTGTGTGTGTGTCTGTGTGTGTCTGTGTGTGTGTGTGTGTGTCTGTCTCCAGGTCCACCCGGAGAATGAAGACTGGACGTGTTTTGAGCAAACCGCCAGTCTGGACATCAAGTCCTTCTTCGGCTTTGAGAGCACCGTGGAAAAGATTGCTATGAAGCAGTATGCCAGCAGTATCAAAAAGGTGTGTTTATGTGTGCTTATTGTTTCATCCCGTCATTTATGTGTGAATGTACCGATGCACAGTAACATTAAACAACACAATGACTGCGTTATGAATTATTCAGATCTCACTCTGTCCTACGAGGTTAGATGTTTCTGGAACATGACTCAGTCCATCTCACACTGTAATTGCATAAATAAGCTTGTGTAAACTTTTAGACTGGACAGGGCTCTTTTGTTGTGGACCCAGTGAGTCATCCACCTTCATTAATGAACAATGTAGAATACAGTCCTTTCATTTTTTCCTTCTGTTTTCATTAGCTGATGCTTCAGTTTAAAATGACGCTTTAGTTGGAAAATGCTAAACGCTACATGGCCTTTCTTGGTTGAATAAAAACACATGTAGATCATGTTTTTCGGTATTCTCACACTTGTTTTCCTTCCTTCTAACAGGGAAAAGAAATCATAGAATACTACCTAAAGGAGCTGGATGATGAGGGGCTCACTCATGTGCCCCGCTGGAGTCCCTCCTCTCATTCCCTGCCTCTCTCCAGCCCCACCAGCCTCTCAACGAACCAACCTGAGCTTGGAATCGTGCCTGCCGATTCAGTCCCACTGTCTGCAGATGCCAGGGATGGACCCTCACAGGATGCAAAGCAGGACAGCAACTTGCTTCAGAACGACAGCCTCGCAGAGATTCTGCCGGGGACACCAGAAGGTCTGTACCTGAAGATTCAGAAAATGAATCCTAGAAGCTTATTTTAGAATTGTGTATATAATTATATTCTGCAAAAAATGGCTAATATTGAAATCGTATTGTGTAACTAAATTTGGTTTATACCACTGCCGCAACAGTTTGTCATCTGCAAGCATCGTTGAAAAAAAACAACAACCAGTTAGACAACTTTGGTGAATAATTTAAATAACTGAGGAAAAGTAGTTGCTCAAGAATGGGGATGGGTGTGAGAATGGAATTCAGCGTCTTGAAAAGTTGTTTACAGTTATGGATGTAATTTCTGAAAAAACATATTTCTTATTGTGAATCGTGACATCCAATTACATATCTGTTGACAGCTAGGGCAAGGCCTTGTTTACAGAATCTAAGATTTTCATTAGAATTTGTGATTTATTGGTGATATTTCAGTAAGTTTATTACACATTAATTTACTGTCCAGCAGTCTAACTTTTTGTGTTTTTTTATGTTGCAGACAAGCTGGATGCAGACTATATCAAACGTTACCTGGGTGACCTGACACCCCTGCAGGAGAGTTGCCTGATCAGACTGCGCAAGTGGCTTCAGGAGACACACAAGGGAAAGGTACTGCACTGTTTCTCAAAAGGAATAATAACAAAACATGACTGGATACATTATTGATACATTTGAGTTAGTTATTGCTAAAAGTAATATTTAGCACTACTACTCTATCTTAGCTAGGCTACTGATAATGTTGTATTTTACATTAACTATTCACAAATTAGCTTTATAATGTCTTTAAATAACAGTGATGTGTTTTATGGTGGCAAGTGTAACCATTTCCAACTCTGTTCAGATCCCTAAAGATGAGCACATCCTTCGTTTCTTGCGGGCCAGAGATTTCAACATGGATAAAGCGCGGGAGATCTTGTGCCAGTCTCTGACCTGGAGGAAGCAGCACCAGGTGGACTACCTGCTGGAAACCTGGAGCTCTCCACAGGTTCTTCAGGACTACTACACCGGCGGCTGGCACCACCACGACAAAGGTGGGTTGGTATTTACAGCCGCAACTAAAGATAATTTTATTAGGCATACTGAAATCTTGCATGTGCATCAGTATGGAAACACATGATCTTATGACTTGTGTAGGTTATGTCAGCGCTAAACTTGCACTGTTCCGTAGAGGAGACTCCACTTACACAATCATGCAGTCGTGTTTGCAGTTTTTCAACATAATGTTTTCTTATGTGACTTTACAGTGTAAACAGATCTCAACCATTCTTAGCAACCCGCAGCTCTCAGCCAAGTGTGTAAAATAAAAATGATCTAGCTTGTTGGTGCTACTTGGTTACCCAAATAGTACACACACTCTCACAGTGACAGTCTTCTTTGGAGTAGATTCCTTGGATTCCTTATTTGGGAAAAGAATGAACGTATAAGTCAAACAAAGCTTTTATGTTGCCACACCAGAGCCTATTTAATCTTCTCATTTCCAATTTTCCACAAGTATTAGCCTTGTATCAACAGGGACAAAACATGAAAGCATTCCTCAGTGTACACAATAACTTGTCTTATGTAACAAGAGCAGATGGCCAGCAATGCTGACCTTTCCACTTAGCTTGTAGTCTTTGTGGAATGTAAATCATGTGATATATCATGTAAACATTTATTTAATTTTTAATTTTTCAGACGGCCGTCCTTTGTACATCCTGAGGCTTGGCCAGATGGACACCAAAGGACTGGTGCGCGCTCTCGGGGAGGAGTCTTTGCTCAGACATGTATGTAAAACACACTGTACTGCAGTTAAGGTTTTGTGTTTGTAGTGCAGGTTGATGAGTTTATAGGTCAGACAGGGTTTCTGCCACAATATTTGTTAACTCCTGCTTCTTTGAATTGCACAGGACAATTTGATAACGTACTCATTAATTTACCCCTGTTATCAACCTGATGCTTTGTTCTATTAGTTGCATTTCTACACACAGTTGGTGCAAGAGAGAGAAAAAGTGGGCAATTCAGGCCAGGCAGGCCGCTGGGTTTGTAATACGGAAGCGCTGGGTCAGGTCGGTTTTGGATTACAGGTTGGAGAATTAATGTCCGGTGGCATTTCCTGCCAGGTAAATTAACACCAGGCTATATACAGAACGCAGGCTGTGTAAAGGGTGCTGATTTATAATGCTGCAGTCACTGTGGAGTGGAGTGTGGGAGCCAAGTGTGTCAAATGTACAATTCATGTCACTGCAGGTGCTTTCTATCAATGAGGAGGGTCTGAGACGCTGTGAGGAGAACACAAAGGTGTTTGGTCGGCCAATCAGGTAAACCTTTACAACCTGTCAATATGTTAGATTGTTGAAAAAATCTTGGACCTCTATTATTCACAATATTTGTAAACCAATATATCTCTGCCTCTCAAAGGTGATACTACGTTATATTCCACTGGTCCTTGCTTTAAATCTGCAGACTGTCTTTGAGTTTAGTTCAAGAAAAGAGTAAAACTGAAATGCATCACATATTCAAACAGGGCTTTGACTGGAAGCTCAATTCACAAGTTGTTCCTTGTGGAGCAACTCAAGAAAACTGAAGATAAAGACCTGATATAAATACATATGTACTATATACAGAAACAAATTGCTCTTTCTTCTATTACTCATAACACCGTTGTACAATTTCCTGTTTTGTCTGTTTGTTTATTGTGATGTTTTATATAAATATAAAACCTATATTTGTTAAACTGTGCTGTGCTTCATCACAAGTGATACTTTTCTCGCTTGATGTTACATCATACAATAGTTTGATAGTCCTCCATAACAAACAGGAGAGTATCCCTGTGTGACGTTGACTTAAAAGGCTCCATTTCAAAAACTGTTATCTCTGCTCTCTGGTTACTTTTAAACACAGTACCTGGTCTCACATCACAGTATGACAGAGGCTGCACCTCTTATTCACAATGACCTTAGAAAAACTGGTCTCAATTCTTTTGCTGCATCAGAAAAGTAATGTACTACTGAAAAATAATTTATTAGAACATTTTAAAAGGTAACATTTACATGTCATCACCCTCGATTTTCTTAATTCTGAAAATTATTATTTTTGTACTATTTCTGTGTTGTTAAGATAGATTTTTCTTTCTTTCTTTTTTTTTTTTTTTACATTTTATTTTGTTTTTACTTTCATGTATCTAATACCTGTTTAGCAAAAATTGCTATTCCTCTTTTTTTAATCAGTTGTTGCATATGAAGGAACCATTTCAGCATACTTTATTTCCAGCTTCTGGAGTTTCAGAACTTGCAGGTTTACTTGTTTGTTTGTTTGTTTGTTTGTTTGTTTGTTTGTTTTTTTCTGTTTTTATACATTATGCCAGTCTAAATTAATTTAGATGTTTTAGTTGGTTTTTTTTGTTTGTTTTTTAAGAAGCCTCCGTAGTGGTTCAGAGTATGAAGACAGAATTCACCATACTGCCTGTGATCTAGACAGTTAATATGAACTAATAACACAGTGTCAGTGTTGACAAAGAAAAATAATCAGCATCAGTGGTAGGTATAGTCCAGTGCTTGTGTAAAACGGCTTTGAATGTGGTTGTAGGTGAATATAAATGCAGGTTAAAAGCAGCTTAAAAACATGCAAGCCGTTTTAGATTCGGTTCAGCAGTCAGAACTGGGCACAGGTACACACACAAACACACACACTATGAGTGAGTCCAGAGCAGAATTTATCTCCCCCAAAATGGAAAGCGCACATGAGGCTCGCCTTTCAGGGGACTCATTCAGATGGCAACTGACAGAGTGAGCGGGAGGGAACAGAGATGGTATCTGTCATCTGTCAGCTCTCTGAAGCAGCAGCAAGAGGAGGAGGAGGAGGAGGTGCCTGGGATAAGAGCTGCGCAGGAAGGCATGTGAACTATGAGAGGCTGTCACGTCACAGCACTCTGCCAGGACAGATAGAAGGAAAGGAAGAATGTGCTGCAAGGGTTGGAGGGTTCCAGAATTAGCAAGCACTGCCTTCACCACTTAAGCTTCACTTCAGAGTGACAAGTGCTAAGTGGTCAAAAAGAGGCCGTAGCCCATTTATGGGTTTGTGGCTGTCCTTATACACACACATCCCTAATCCTCTCATGTCCTCTTCTCTAGCTGTTGGACATGTCTAGTAGATCTGGAGGGGCTGAACATGCGTCACCTATGGCGACCAGGAGTCAAGGCGCTGCTGAGGATCATCGAGGTCGTGGAGGCAAATTACCCTGAGACTCTAGGACGGCTGCTTATATTGAGAGCTCCAAGAGTCTTCCCAGTCCTTTGGACACTGGTGAGACCCAGGATAAGACTAACTCAGACCCTGTGGGGTCATCGTGTTACAGCACCGGATTATGCATACAGTGACTTTTCAGTCTGTTTCACACTCTTATTTTGACACATGCAGAAGTTGCCAGTATTCACAAATGTGTAGTATTTGCTAAGCAGTGGCAACAGCAGCATCGTTGGCCCCAAATGGAAATAAGAGCTTTCAAGTCCCGGAAGTTCTGCTGGGTTCTACTTAAGGTGACAGGATCCCAGCAAACAGAGTATGGTTGCATCTGGTAGTGTGGACAAGACAGTTGTGCAGATAGACTGAAATTTGTAGGTTACAGGTTTGGCATGTGAAGGATCGCTTTACTCTGGCAAAAATGAAGAGCCACCTCTAAGAATCACCTTCTAGCTGTTTGACCTGTATTTCTTTTTAATTGGTTTTCCATCATATTGTGACAATACATGTCTAGTTTGTGGATTTGAATTGGCAGGAGTCAGTTTTCCCTGTTACACATAGCTTAGGCGGCAGAAGATAGGTTACAGGTTAGCCTGTACTTGATGCATGATGATAACTTTCCTGCTTTCTTTACAGTCTTTGGAAAAGAGCCAAGCTTTGTCCTGCAGTGTTGACTTTTAAAATGGTTCTACTTTTTAAATGTAGAGCACTGACTCAATATGTAGAATGAGGGACAAGGGATAAAAATGCTGTGCAGTCACACATAAAATAGGACACCTGGTCACCTAGCTCTGCTGCCTATTGACTGCTCATGCAAAAAGCACGTCACAAAAGACTTCAGTTTGTTTTATAGTGTTTACCTTCCTGACTTAATTAAGTCATGTATTTTAAACATGGGTTTGACTGGTTATTTAAGGGTAGAATAGTTGCATATTATTGCATTATTACATTATTGCTTTAATTAACCAAGAAACTGGTTAAACAACTTCCTTGTTTTAGCATTTATAAGGTTTAGGGTGGGAAAGGAATGTGGATTGTTATCAAACACAAGTTTCATATGCTGCACCAGTATTTCCTCATGTTACTGCAGGCAGGTCATGCATTTAATATCTGCCTTCTCCCTCAGGTGAGCCCATTTATTGATGAAAACACCCGCAAGAAGTTCTTGATCTACGCAGGCAATGACTATCAGGGTGCTGGAGGTCTCGTGGACTACATAGACAAGGAAATCATTCCGGATTTCTTGGGAGGAGAGTGCATGGTGAGAGTCACTGTAAGATTTAAACTCAGAGTAAAAATTGATCCTAAAACATGACACCACCCACGTCGAGTTTTCCTTTACTGACCCAGTGTACACGTGTGCTTTTTCTTTGCAGTGTGAGGTACCGGAGGGTGGCCTGGTTCCCAAGTCCATGTACCGCACAGCCGAGGAGGTCGAGAACGAGGACATCCGTCTGTGGACTGAGATGATCTATCAAAGCGCCAGCATCTTCAAAGGAGCTCCGCATGAGGTGAGGCTGAATGCACGGAAAGTAAAAGAAAACGATGGAAGGCCTGTGTCGCTCTGATATGAATAGTAGGTCAGGACAACAGAGAACTGCACAGTGCCTCTGATGGAGGTGTTGTGAAACTTTCTGCCACCTAGTGGTTGTAACTTGTTAAACGCATCTTAGGTAGATTCTGAATTCAGACGAGGAACACATGTAGCGTGACTTTGAAATATAATCTGCCTGCAGTGATGTGGCGTAACCTCGTGTTGCATGATTTATACCAAAGGGACACTGTCAAACATAATCACCCATCTGGAAAGGGCTTTGCTTTTTATCTTAATGGTCTCAGACCGTCACGCAAATGAACCATTTTATTTCACTGCTTTTGGTAACTGAGTTCTCTAGTTTGCTGTTTACCTGAAGTTTGTATATGGAAAGGATTTGTCATTTATAGCCTTTTGAGACCCAGACTATTCATGCATGTCGTCTGTAGTGGACACACAAACTGTTTTTTGTTTTCTCTGTTCTCAAGAGGATGTAGTATTTTTCTAAGCTTGATGTTTCAAGTTGCTTTTAGACTACAAGCCCTTAGGGGTCCTTGGGGACTAGTAAAGCGCTATATAAATACAGGCCATTTACCATTTTACAAGCCAGTTTCCTCCTAGTAGCAAGTTTGATCTTAATCTCAGCAGTCACCGGGCCTAAAAACTGCATTCATATGTTTTAGATACTTCTCTTTCCCCTCTTGAAGTGATACCATTTTCCCACATATTTGAGTACATACATATTTTACATATGTGCACAGAGATTAATGGATGCTAACAGCATCAAAACTAGTGCTTATACCAGGGTGTCCAACTCCAGGCCTCAAGGGCCGGTGTCCTCCAGGTTTTAGATATCACATTGGGTCAACACACCGGAATCAAATGATTAGTTCATTACCAGCCCTCTGTAGAGCTTTAAGATGTTGAGGAGGTAATTTAGCCATTTAAATCAGTTGTGTTGGGTCAAGGACACATCTAAAACCTGCAGGGCGCTGGCACTTGAGCCCTGGAGTTATTATTATTATCATTATTATCATTATCATAAGTGTGGTGTCCTGGAGTTGGACACCTCTGGCCTAGATTATCAAAAGTGACAGGTAAAGAGTGATTTTCCCACACGTCTTCACAGCCGTACTTCTTTTTGCAATCAGTCGATTCACTTTTAATGCCAAAAACATCATCTTATACAGCCCATGCACTTTATGTAAACCTGCTTAATATCTTCCACCCCCATCAGATTGTGATCGAGATCATCGATGCCTCCTCGGTTATTACCTGGGATTTCGATGTGTGCAAAGGCGACATTGTTTTCAACATCTACCACTCAAAGCGAGCTCCGCAAGTACCACGCAAAGATATCCAGGGAACCCACGGCATCACCTCCCCAGGAGGCAACAACGTGCAGCTCATTGACAAGTCCTGGACGCTGGGTCAGGATTACAGCATGGTCGAGTCTCCGCTCACCTGCAAGGAGGGCGAGAGTGTGCAGGTTGGTTTATGATCGTGAACTTTTGATGTCTTCTTGGATCATTGTTACTTCTACAGATCCTCATTTTTGCTTGTTTGTACTTTGAATCCTTCCTCAGGGTTCCCACATAACGAGGTGGCCGGGTTTCTACATCCTCCAGTGGAAGTTCCACAACATGGCGGCCTGCTCGGCCACCAACCTGCCCAGAGTGGATGACGTGCTGGCCACCCTCCAGGTCTCCTCACACAAGTGTAAAGTCATGTACTACACTGAGGTGTTGGGCTCTGAGGACTTCAGGTTAGTGTGTGGGTGAACGATGGAGACATTTATATGTGTCTGTGATGTGTAAATATGTCATGTATTCATATTTTTGCTGTTTTGATAAGGTTTTTATTTTAGACATCATCCATTTATTACTGCTCATTTTCACTCCTGTCTTCTTTCAGTTTTCCCTCTCTACAATGCTCCACATAGTGCCACGTATGACATTTGGTACTTGAATGAATGAAATCTGTAATGTTGCTAAGATGACTGAAATGCCTTTGGAGTATAATGAGTTTTCCAGACCCACAGTTTTGAGATGAGGATACTGTTCCCTTGCTTGAAGATGACTTTAATCAAGCTTTTTCTTTCCAATCCACTCCTGTTCTATCGCTCACAACCCCCTCCTCCTGCTCTGTCTTCTTCCTGTGAAGAACGGCTTGCTGTGATGTGCAGAGTTTGTAAGTGGCTCGGTGTTTGCCCCTTTTTCTTTAGCACTAGCTCATCATCATCGCTGCTTTTGGCTGCTAATCTGAGTGCCCTTCTCCTTCCCTCCCTCCATGGCAGTCTTGCTTCTGATGCTGCAAAGAGATGCTAATTTGCATCTGTTCTTGCTTATGACTTTTGTTAGCGTTGGCTAACAGGATGTTGTTGCTTTCTTCACACTGAGGAAAGAATCCGGTGCAACCTGCTGGCATTAATCACCCCGCTTGCATAACTACAACTCTCAGGATTACTTGATTTGGTTAACTTCAGCAAACAGCCGCCCAACTGACACGCACATACACACTGTCATTTTCTGACTTGTATTTGCTTTTCTTCACTCATCACATTGCACTACCAGCTCAGTCTCACTTTGCTTTCAGTGCACATGCTGCTTCAGTTTATTTTAGCTTCAAAAACAGACTTGGCGTGATCATCTAACTCATACTAGTAGTTTTTAACAAGATGTTTTGATAAAGGTTGATATTTACACTTCTGAGTATGTGAAATGCCTTCTTGAGTGAAGTAAATGTAGAATTTAGGGCAATATTTCTTCCCGTGTCTGTAATGTATAATACATGCCATAACAGTAAGTCTCTACCTTTTTATGGCTCCTTGTATTGTAGAGTTGGGAGTTAAAGGGTTCCTGTGAACTAAAGTCATCCTCGTTAAAGCTGCTCTTTTTATTCATTTTTAATTCTCTGGTGAGTCCCTCAGACTTATCTAGGTCTGTTCCAATTACTTAGGATGGGTTATTACGGTTAACAGTTAAAAGGAATCAAAAATGAATAACATTTATGCAAGTTGAGGTACCGCGGGTCATAATCATCCATAACCATTTTTATGGAGGATTTAATAACTTCATACAAAATGGATGAGGTTAATAAAAGTGCCACGTGTCATATTTTGTAAATTATTTTAATTTGGCTTCATACAAGCCAACCTTTTGAATGTATTCAGGCACATATTAAACCAAGACATTGGTTTTGTCAATGCACATAGTAATTTTATATTGCATCCATATAAATCCAAAACCAGTCTACCTACGACATGGGAATTAATACCTAAAGTTTCTTTTATTCATTCATAAGTAATAAAAGAAAAATGGTGCCTCATGCTTTGCCACAGGAAGCCTCATTGAAGTGGCCGGTTTCGCTCATTTCCAGCTGCATATTTTGTTTTTAGGTTTTGCTAGAGTAGCTTGTAGGATACGGTTTAGTTTTGTTTACCTTATACTGGGCCTTGCTGCTCCTCCCACTTTCAAGCAGCTTTGTTCTGATTGGTGCCTTTTGTAAACAGACAGTTTGAACAGCACGTGGGTGTGGCTTCTGTGCCTGAGATGACTGCTAACATTACAGTGTCTCGAGCTTCCAGGGGTTGTTATATGGACCTCTCTTATTGGAAAATGTTGCCATATTTAACATGAACATCCACCCCCAAAACTTTTTTTTTTAACACAGATATGACAGGAAATGGTAAAAGAACAATGGATCCCCTTTAAGTGGCTCCTGCCTTTAACGAAATGCCCTGACCTTTGGCTGTTTGTTTTTTTTGTTTTGTTGTTGTTTTTATTCATTATAAAATTAAAAACAGTGGCTGGTGTAAAACCGTTCCCTGAGTTGTTGCAGCCTGTGGCAGGGCCTGTATGTTGTAGGGTCCAGAGTGATTCTCCCTCCTTTAGGTTTGCTCTGACTGCATGGTTCTGCATCATGAGCACGGGTCATGCACACATAGTGCGCTCAGTTAGTGCCAAGCAGTCTTAAGGCTGCACAGGTGTCGTGTACACATGAAATTAGCTGAAGTGTGAGCTTTGTGTGCATTCACGTGTTCACCGCATGTTTGTTTCTTCTCTCAGGGGATCTATGACCAGCTTGGAGTCGAGCCACAGCGGCTTCTCTCAGCTTAGCGCCGCCACCACCAACTCCAACCAATCCCAGTCCAGCTCCATGATCTCCAGGTAGAAACTGGTGTCAGAGGACTTCAATTCCCCAAACCCACGTCCCTCCTCGACTGCCCATACCGTCAACACGGACGCCAACTTTTCCTATCCCCATACCCTTAAACCATCATCTTTGGACTCTGTTCCTATTGCACAGCCAGTCTCTGTGGAACTGATGCATGCTTGCACAAACGGAAGACAAAGAATTAAAAAAAATTCTGAGGCAAAAAGAAACTAAATGTACAATTTAAAGGGCTGATTTTTGCACAAAGGGTCATATATTTTCCATGCCTGGCATCTCAACTGGGCAGCAGTTTGAATAAGACCATCAGCAGAATGTTTTGTGCACGATGGAGCGGATAAAGGCCAGGAGGTGAGGAGTGGTGCCTTTCAGGCACCAGAAGCTGACAGAAAGCAATATTCTCATCCTACGGAACAGGATGACGACACTGGAGGCGCTGTTACATATATGCATTTACACGTGCACACACATACACAGTACCGAGGCGACGCATACCTCATTCATGTGCGTCTGCTGATAAAGACTGGATGAGCTGTTACATACGAACGCCACTCGGGCACAAACGCACACGAGAACGTTTGACATGGAAAAAAGTTGACAGTGTTTGCCATATTGTTACTGGAGGGTTTATTGTCTCTGGGGAGCTGTATATAGGTCAAATGTGGGTGGGGTGAACATCTAATAGATCTGGGTCAAATAAGATCAGCTGTCTGTATCACAACAGTACAGGTGTCAGTGACTTCGGCAATTGCCAGGTAAAATCTTCCCGGCTTGCTCCTGTGGCTGAGTTGAGCTTTCTGACACTCATTGCATTGCTGTACAGGTTGCATCACATCTTTTGAATATTTGACCCAAATCTGACGCTTAGCAAAGTAAATCCACTAGAAGCAATAACACAAGTTTGACTTTCTACTGTGTGAAATATTTCTATTTAACGTGAAAATGTATGAGGAGAATCATTTACGGTGGCCCCAAGGTGCAAAACGCAGTAACAAAAGTCAAAATGCTACATTTCAGAAAACAGGATGACAAACCTTATACCAGTAACATTTCTGAAAACGGGACATTTGATGCATTTTTTTTTTTTTTTTGAATTGGCAGAACCAAAGTACCTGATGTTACAGTGATGTCATTTCCTGTTTTAGTAATACTTTCAGAGGTTTGACATGAATTTAAAGTTTGAAAGGATGGAATAAAAAAAGTTGATAAAGGACATTCAGAAATGAGTATTATGAGAGTCAAAGACTTCAACTATCAAAGTGATGTAGGCCCAGTGCTGAATAACCAAAGATAAAAAGGCAGCACTCACAATACTTCAGGCGTAAGTTGACAGATCCCACATTTTCTGAGTCATTCCTGTCATGTGACTAAACTTGACTCATGTTTGACATGATTGGTAAAGGTGACTTATTCCTGAGGTCTTGTGCGAGTGCTACCTTTTTGTGTTTGGTTATACAACACAGAGGCCGTACTTTGCTTAAGAAATGTTTGCGCTCTGGCTACAGTCCTAACCAGCATGCACACGCCGCCCTGTTATCTCGGTGTGTTTTCACGGTTTGAAAGGACATTTTAAAGTCGCGTCAAAAAGTACATCATGATTGTCCTTTGACTTTGGTTCGGGTATTTCAAAAACAATGTCTTTACCTCGTCTTGTGCAGTGAAATGTTGTCTTTTTCTTTTTAAGTCTGCTTTGCACCGCTGGGCCAACGTCATCACTGGTGCAGATTGCAGATGAACTTTTTCTTGCGTACAGGCGCACAGACGGGCAAACTCGAGTCGGTAAACGGCTGAATTCTGTGGCACCACCGTTTCTCGTCTACAGACTTTTTGTCAGGAGTGAAACAAAAATAATTTGCCAGATTTTCTCCTCGACACGTGCTCTGTCCTCGTAGTAAGGGATGCACTGACTGTGAAATACTAGGCCGTAATCCAGCACTGATACTGACATTTTTTTTTAGTCTTTATATTGTTTTTTTTGTTCCAGGTGAAAGAAAAAGAAAAAAAAAAAAACTTTATTTAAAAAAAAAAATGCATGTGTTTTAGCTCTTCATGGAACAGTTTTTGAACATTTAGCCAGCGCAAAAGTCAGTAACGCCATCTTATCAGCTGATACTTGGCTGATTCATCGGTGCATCCCTACCTCATGCTTTGAAAATATATGTATAAAAAATCATCTTAACGTGGAACGGCTGCAGTTCGTTTGCTTCCTGTCGAGCGTCTGCACATTTGAGGAACTCAAGTTAAATGAAGCAGTCAAGGAAATGCCTTGTCACTGATTGGTGAATGTGCTACTGATTGGTTAGCAAGCGCCAGCCAATGAAATGCCTGAATTTGGATGGTTGTGGTGAATTGGGCGGAACTGCCATCGTTACGTTTCCAGAGTGATGTAGATTTCAGTGTGCTTTAGGGGTGAATGTTTCTTTTCGTGATTTATCATTTGACGGCGCACCAGTAGACCACATTGATACTGTACAAGTGCTAGTGTTGGTTTGTTTGTGTTTTGGAGACACTTGATGGGTGAAGTCACGTGGTGATTGGGTTTACGGATCTCTTATTTAAGATTTAAGATATAGCCATTTTAAGAGCCATGTGTCAATAAATAATACCATTTTAGCCTTTGTAAGCATCACTTAGTCACCACTGTAACAGACAAGCGATCGTGAGTCAAATGAACATTTCATTTTCTTTTTTAAACGTGTTCTATTTGGTTGATGAGCATTGATGACTTCGCACAGATCAGACTCCCCGTCGAGGGCAGAAATGTTCAACTTTGCCAAGAGTCATTGGGTGCTGTTGCCATGGTTACACAGTGCAGCTGACAACAACGGCAAAAAAATAAAAGCGGGGGGTTTTTCCTCATAGATATATACACACAGATGCCACACTGGTTGTTGCTCCTCGCTGTAATGACTCCACGCAGCACCACGTTGCTCGGGGGGAGCACACATCTGCACACGATCACGGATCGTTGTACCTCGCTGAATTTTCCACAGATTTTCGAGCAGTGTTTATGATACATGTGCTGAAACGGTTAATAATGCTTAAAATAACGTTACAGTCCGGCAGCTGCTTCTTTGTGACACTCTGCTGTAAAAAGCAACAGGATTACTCCATCGCTTTAACGTGTCTACTGTCCCGTCAAAGTCTGACTTGAAAAGAGAGCTGCAGATGAGCCAGTGTTGGTCTTTCTCTCACTCCTGCAGTCTGTCTTTATTCTGTGGGACTCTTTAAACAAAACAAGTCCCACCTAAAGCAGCTCTGTAGGTTTCTGTAGCTACAGTTCAGGTATAGGTCACATGGGTTTCTAGAGTCTTTCTAGAGCATGTTGGAGCTCTCGGACCGAATATCAGATCAAATATTTAATGATAAATAAAATACGAATCTCCTTTTCTTTAGCTGGTATATGACAGTGTTAGCTTGGGACTACTTTTTAGCATACCAAATTAAAGACATTCGTAACGGTAAAACAAGTTCTCGTCTGTGGAAAGTTTTAGCATTTCTTTCAGTGAAACATCAAAAAGAAGCACAAAAATTTGGCGTTATTTATAGGACTGGATGACAGGAAATGCTCAGAGCTCGTGAGCAAGACAGCTGTGGCATCTGTGTTCATATGTGTTTTCCCTCCTATGGAAAAAAGGAAAAAAAAAAAGGACCTTGCCTGTTTTTGATACATAAACTGCTTTTTTTTTTTTAATAGTTACTGGTTAACTTGTGGTATCTACATGTCATTAACTGCAATAACATGAATTGTTTTACTGAGTGGCCCTCTTCGTGATGAGGGCTACGGGTGTGTGATGGGGTAAAGGGGTGAATGTTAATTACAGTGGGGGGAGGAAGATGCCTGTAAAATGTGTTTCTCCACTCTTCTCTCGGCACACTTGACTTCACCTGGTTATTCCTTCAGGCGATTTGATCTTCATCTCTTCACAGGTTTGACTGATGAGGCAACAGTTCAAACCTGACTACTGCTTTATATTCCTTTTACTACTCTCACACTTTCACACTCCAGTTTTGTGTGTAGATCTTAGAAAGCAGAGTGGACCTTTTTTCTTTCTTTTTTTTAATTGAAGCTGTAGGCATAAATAAGTGTGCTCAGATGGGATGGGTTTTCATTTCCATTTCAGTTAATTCTCTTGAACACCAGAAGTTTAACCTGCTTCTCTGACTTTAGCTGTTGGAGGGTGAGCGCCTCTCACCAACATCTCACTGAAAAATGAGGGCTATAACTGTCTGTCGTGACTGTTCATCACATTCGTCAGTCTCTCTGCTCCGTGTTCATCTTTGCATATCTTCTCTTTACCTTTGTGTGAGATATTGTGTAAAAAAGGATGTTTGGATTAATGAGAAAATGGTGGCTTTACATTTTTCAGCATTAAACTTGAATTATAAGAAACTGCAGACTCCTGTCATGCTTTTTTACGTTCTGTATCAAAATGTTTTTATTGCCTAGAACTAAAAATTGCTTTTCCATTCGTTGCAATCATCTGTTAGTGACATGGTTAATCTGTGAATTTACAAATACGGGCCTTGTGCTGCATCTCCAGCTCCACTAATGATCAAAGGTTCTCTGCACTGAGTGATCTGCATTTCATCACTGACAGTTCATCATCTCAGATTCTGTAAAATGGAAAATTAACGTCATCACGTGGTGCTTGTTTCCTTTAATGTAAAAATAATGTTAGAAAAAATAGAAACGGATACATAAGATTTTGACAAGATGAAGGGATAGAAAGTGTAGCACACAAAAATGTCCTGGAGAAGGAAGACCAGATGTGCTGTAAGTGTGAGCATCACCTCAGCACATTGGATTGCAGACCAGCTGCATCTAGTGGACATCTAGCATTACAATTGCTTTTAAAGAAAACAAAACTAAATGGAGACGCGTCAAGGTTTTCATGTGTGTTCGCATATTTGTCCTCAGCTCGCTCTTAGCCCATGACTACACATACAGCATACCAACACCACTGTCACATTTGCTAATAATGGCACGATAGCAGGTGACGAGTTCAACCTCTGACTGTGTGATGTTGTCACAATAATCTGGACTTAAACCCAGTAAAAAGCAGAGAAGCAATGTAGCCTTTAGAAAACTGAAGCATACTGAGCACTCCGCTTCAGGCGTACAGGTGGAGGAAGTGGAGAGCTTTAAGTTCCTTGGTGTGCACATCCTGGTCGATCTCACCCACACCACACATATCTCCCATCGGGTGGGGAAAGGCTTTACATCCTTAGGAAGTTAAAGATCGTCTCTCATCACCTGTTGACCAGCTTCTCTCAGTCAACAACAGCGGGCCTCGTCATCTAGTGCTGCATGGTGTGGTTCATCACAAACAGAAAAGATCTGCATGGGTGGTTCCAGACGTGTGATACTATCGCTCGGTGAGATTTACACAGGATGAGTGCCAAAAAAATAAGAGCCACCTGTAAGTTTAATGGATTCATCATCTACATCACCTGAAGCGATGCCACAGTCCTCTGGAAATAGAGCTCAATCAGAAGCAGAACTCACAGATTACAAATTACAAAACAGCTTCTTCAAACAGGCAGTCAAATACATCCCCCCTCTTCTTCTCCTATTCTACTGCAATAAGCCCCTACCCCGAGAACTACAAGTGCATTAACCCCTGTCCCTCTCATTCTTCATTTTTTGCACTGTATATTATAATCATCATCCACTATTATTTTGCATATATTACCTCACTGTTTGTATCTTTATATTTTCATATTAATGCTCTTGTCTGTTTTGATGTTGCCGCGAAAACTAGTTGTTTTAAACATTAACAATAAGGATTTATTTATTAATTTTCAAATGTGCTGCTTTTATGTGCACATTACAGATTTATTGTTGTACAAGTGTTCATGCTGCAAATCTTTCAATTTCAATTCTGTTTAGCCCCTTAAAAAATAATTGTTATTATTTCTTATATTATAGAAAATATCAGATTGCCTCAAATGTTCAATGATAGAATAAAGGTTCATTAAAATAAGTATGTTTGTCAAAAAAAATAAATAAGCAGTTGTAAACATTAGAATGACACCATCACCTTTTCAGATCTGGCAGGAGCTCCTTTGTGTTACTTACCTGGTGATGTGACGATTGTTCTCTTCAAAAACAGATCTTTAGTGCTCTTTTATTTTGAGGTTTTCCCCCAAACTGACTGTAGAGGGCAGCATGTCCCATCCCAGGATACAGCCTGGGGGTCTTTCAGCAGAAGAAGAAGAAACGATTTTTGCCCGGGTTGCTAAAACATCACTTTTATGTTATAGACGTCGATCAAACCAGCGCTAAATGATTTGTTTTTTGCTAACCTACCGAGTGTGAGATACCTGAAGGAGACGTGTTAATGTAAGTAAGTAAGAACGTGTTGCTGAACATTAATATTCAGAGATCGTGTGTCAACATTAGCCATCGTGCTAGCATTAGCTGCTCCGGTGTGATGCGTTTGTGCTCCTGTCAGATCCGCAGGATGAAGGTGAAAATCAAACAGTGGAACGGGGTTGCCTCCTGGCTCTGGGTGGCCAACGATGACAACTGTGGGATCTGCAGGATGGCCTTTAACGGCTGCTGTCCTGACTGTGAGTATCAGAGCTAATAACATAGCACTAAGTAACGAGTGGCTGCATTAAAGATGCAAACATAACAAAACAAAACAAGATTGTTCTTTGGTGGGTTTGCTTCTAATACATATAACGCTTTATGTATTATCCGACCGACAATATGCCAAATGTATCCTGGCCCTCGTGTTTATACAAACCAAGTAGTGAGAACGATGGCAGAGACGGGCAAAAAAAATCACCACTCTACAAAAAAACGCTTCTACAAGCTGTGGAACAATTTTAGAAAAATGTTCCTCAAGATAAAATTGCAATGCCTCAGAATATCGAAAGAGCAAACTGTATGTGAACATGATCAACAATGATGATGATGATGATGATCAACAACATCTCCTCTGGGCTCATTCAAAATGAACTGAGGGGAAGTAGAAAACCTGTTCACAGGTCAGATGAATTGAAATTGTTTTTTGGAAAACATGGTCACCACATCCTCTGGACTAAGCAGAGGAACCTTCCTGGTTGTTAACAGCACAGACGCTGTTGACACGGTAGCATGAAGGAAAAGGTGTCGCTGAGAGGCGACTGAAAGAAATTGATTTTGGATATTTGTGGGTGAAATTAGCTTCTTGTGTTGTCTGGGCTCAGCCTTACAGACAGGATGAGCACTTCAGTCAGGAGACGGTGGTGGAAAATGGATTGATGGCCGCTCCAGTGACCCATCTTGGAGATCAACTCCAGCTGCAGTATCTTGTAGTATTGCCTGTAGGTTCTTTAGGTTGATATTGAAGACCGCCACAACCGCAGCTGGGCCTGTGAGCCACTCACTGGAGAAAAGGCAACACGGGAAAGGTCACAGGTAGCTGATTAACAGCAACTGAACTTTCAAAATAAGAGCAAATGCCTAAATTGATCGGGGATGGCACTGCTCACACAAATGGATGAAATGAGTTCTTAAATATACTTAAGTGGTCTGTGTGGGGAAACACTTGTATAGTATTACAAGAGGATATCTGCTAATCAGCAACTGAATGCAAAATCCTGCCCAGTCTCTCTAATGTGTGTTTTTGTTGTTGTTGTTTGTTTGTTTGTTTGTTTGTTTGTTTGTTTGTTTGTTTGTTTGTTTGTTTGTTTTGCAGGCAAAGTGCCTGGGGATGACTGCCCGCTGGTCTGGGGTCAGTGCTCCCACTGTTTCCACATGCACTGCATCCTGAAGTGGCTGAACTCACAGCAGGTCCAGCAGCAGTGCCCCATGTGCCGGCAGGAGTGGAAGTTCAAGGAGTGAACCTGTGGAGGCGTCGCTGCCACAGAGACGAAAGGCTCGCAGACTTTTATGTAGACTGTAAATAAATCTGTGTTGGTACTTCTACTAATGCAGAACACACGCTGAATATGTTTTACTGTAGTGGATTTGTGATTAAATTAAATAAGAAAAAAAACATGCGTTGTATTGAGTCTGTCTTGAAGGTCTGGCTGATTATTTCCTTGGATCGTGACGTTTATGACTTTGATTTCATGGCAGCTCCACACTGATGTATTATTTCTTGTTTGTTTGTTTGTGTAGCTTTTCATATTTCAGAACCTGTCTGGATAAAAATGGACAAAAAATTTACAAGGTTATCAAAACAATGCTACTTAAATATCTTCTATTCAATTTATCCCTTAACTCTTGAATGTCTCCACAAACTAACATAAATTGTTTAAGTAAGGTCTTAAATAACTTCAGTGCTCTTTATAGACCATTCTTCCAGAACATATCCTCTTATTTACTGACACACTGGGGTTGGAGACATGTTTCCTGTAGATGAGCTTAGATCTGGGGACAATGAAGGCCGTAGCAGATGATTCACATCATTTTCATCCTCATCAAACTATTCAGTGACCTCTGCTGTGCTGCGGTGGGAGATGACTCCCATCCGGATCCAGTTGTTTTATCAAGAACAAAGGTCCAACATGATCACTGTGTAATGATTTGTACTGACAGTTCCTTCCAGTGCTTTTTATTTCACCCCTCATTTAAGAGCCCATATATTTTTTCATCAATGATTAATAAAATGTTTGTACTGAAAAATTACAGTCAGTCATTCTAGATTTGCTCCATATTCTCACCTGGCTAAAGTAATTTAGTTTTATATTTTAGCTTTTGTCCTGTAAATTTTTTTTTAAGTTTAGTTTCACGTAGTAACTAGAGAAATTTTTCAAATACCACATTTTGTGGAGGACGTGAACATGTCATGTAGTCATAATTTTTAGTTTCAGCTGGTTTTAGTTTCTATTTTAATTGCAGTTAACTGTAATAACCTCAGTCCATG
The DNA here is from genome assembly GCF_000239375.1 of Pundamilia nyererei. Lineage (NCBI taxonomy): Eukaryota > Metazoa > Chordata > Actinopteri > Cichliformes > Cichlidae > Pundamilia > Pundamilia nyererei. Next base: position 478,215 of record NW_005187476.1, on the reverse strand, counting down.
ACCATCCTGCACGGCGTCTGAGGCAAAATCACTTTTAACTTCAGGGATATTAATTTGTTCAGTTAGGAAACAGAAGCTATTGCGAGTCCAACTGCAAACCTGCTGTCTCAAGTATGTGGAGAAGGTACCAGAAGACAGCCGAACAGGGAACCTCTGAACTGCCACATGAGGAGCCATTTTTCGGACCTTAACACATCCTGCTGCATGCGGTGTGAGCAGAAACCTGATGTAGTTAACAGTTTAAACCACTAGGTGGCAGCATTTACCCGGATAGTCCCAGTGACCCCGCCCTCAAAGTCGCGTCAGCAGTACGGAAGTAAACAGCCTGCTCCCTGCTGCTGTCAGTTGGTGTTTTCTTTTCTTAAAAACAGTAATTTCACAGCTGGTCGTGTCTTCATTAGCAGGCTGACAGATGTCCGCTTCTCCCGCAGAAGATCTGCTCCAGCAGTGGGAAAGGTCAGAGTGCTGTTCTGTCTCAGCTACTCACAGCACACCTTAAATACGACCCAGTTTTTATTCTGCAGTTAAGTCCATTAGACTCGTTTTGCTCCAAACGCTGCTGATTCTTTATCTTCAAAGTTTTCCAAAGTGTCCCATCCAGAAGAAGTCAGCTTCAGTGGATGGTGAAATACCAAAACAGCACCAGTGCCGTAGAGTGTAATCATATTAGGCTTTATAATCGTTTAACGCAAGTTATAACGACCTCATCCATATTTTGGGATCCTAAAATGATAAAAATTCAGCTTAAAGAGTGATGATATCTTGAAATACCAGAGGTCTCTATTCTTTAAAAATATATATTTTCAGTATTTTCATTACCATTATTTAATTTCATCATGATTGTATTTATTTCCTGTTTATATTCTTCTTTTCTCTCTGTGTCTCTGTATCTTTAAGAACTCAGTGTGTGTTCATCCTACATTAGAGCAGCAGTAATTGTTTGACAGTACATGGTTGTAGCACCTGTCTTACAGTTTGTAAAAATGTCATTTGTCAGGAAAAAGCAGCGACTGTGCTGACAGATGCTGCTGTGCAGGGGATGCAATTTCTGTCAGGGCCAACTACTTTGGCACGACACAGGCAGCTCTTGGAGCTGAGCCACCTCCACACCTCATCAGCCTTTCATTGATTTACTTGTTTGTAAAGACAAGACCAACGATATCATCATGGTAGTCTGTATCATGTCCTGATGTCTCTGATTAATGTGAGCGTGTGGAGCTCCTGCTGTCCTGCAGAGAGACACAATTACAACATTTACAGATATTTACATTTCAACAGTACAATACAAGCAGCTGACTGATTCTTCTTTTAGACATTATTAAAAATTCACGATGTGAATGTCACTGGTTTTGAAAGCTGTCGAGATAAGTCCTTGTTTTGAATAATTAAATTAGTTGCAGTTCTACAAACCACAGCAGGAGTCGAACCACCTGGGTTCATCAAGATCAGATTTGTTGCTGTTAACAGCCCTTTTGTCTGCTATAGACTTTACATGCCGGCCTCATATTTTTTCATGAAGTAATTGCCAGCGAGTGTGTTTATATTTGTTTGTGTTTATGTTTATATATTTGTTTCCCGATGCAGTGAGCAGGCACGTCTGAGGCAGCAGGTGCTGGAGGACGACACAGAGGACTGGCAGAGGAGCCCAGACTTTTCAGGTCTGGAGCGAGTTGGTGGGGTGGACCTCTCCTTCATCAAAGGGGATGACGTCAATGCCTGTGCCCAGCTTGTGGTACTCAGCTACCCAGATCTGCAGGTGAGCTACCTGGGCGCTACATCCAGTAAACAGAGATAAAATAACCCTGTAATGCCAAATATATCATATTTCATAAAACATTAGTGTTATTTTATAACTCTAACCCCCTTTATATGTTTTTGTTTGTTTAAGATAAATAAAAGATTACAGATTAAAACTCATATATGTAAATTAAAATTTAATTTCCATTTTTCAACTTGTGAGAAAGTTCAATAAACACTTGAGTTAAAAACATCTAAGCTTTTCTGACCTCTAGTGGTGACAGGTGGGAACAGCAGCAGTGCTTCGTGGAGAAGGCTGAGGATCAGATATTGAATTCCACAGGCTGCATTTTTTTCACCAGTGACACCTTTAATGAAAAGGAAACACATGACGTTACAAAATGCTATCCTTATAAAAATGCTTGGCCTTTGAAGGCTTTGTAATATGTGCAGCTGGAATATTGCGCAAGGCCAGCTGTTAACCTTTAAAGTAGTCGCATTTACTTTGTTTGGGCACTGAATACAAAGTCCTTATGGGCGTTTTTCTCCTCTTGCTTCCTCGCCTTGAAGTCACAGCTTTTTTTATGACTCCTGAAAGCTGGCGGCATGAGGAAGAAATTATTCTTGCTCTCGCCGGGGCTGTCGGTGTGTTCTAGGGAGCCGCTGAAGTGATTTTAAATGTTTTACCCTCACCTTTTGATAACTTCTCCTGTGAGCTCCTGCCTGTGGGGCTTATGAACAGTCATATGCCAACAACGTTATTTTAGGCATATTAGAATGCAAACCCCGAGGAGTGCATATTTGTTTTCCTCAGAGCTGCTGCTTTCTTCTGTTGGCTTTCTTTATTCCAAGACAAAAAAATTTTTTTCTTGGCCTTGAGAAAAACATTTTGTTAAATATATACGTTTATGTCAAGTAATTACAATGTTAAATATAATTAAACTTCATGCATAGATGTAGCTTCTGATCCAGTTGTATAGAAGAAGACAATAACCTTTCGTTTCATTTATAACCTGAATAAAATCTTTCCTGATGAGTTCATGCACTCAGCCGCTCCTTTTAATTTTTCTTTAATGCAGCGTGATCTCTGATTTTGTAAATTATGATCTGATTTAAAGTAAAATAGAATTGTAAACACACAGAAAAGCTGTGCGTGAACGCCATCCTGTATGTGTCCTGTGTCCCTAATGTGCTTATTTTTAAAATATACACATAAATTGAAAACAGTAGTCTGGCAGTGAAAGTGTTAATATGCAACAGAGCTGCTCAAAGTGACCTTCCCAGTCCAGCTTTTCATTTCATTTACTTTCCCAGCAGCCTTTCACCAGCACTGCTCCTCGCAGTTATTTATCTGTGCATTAACACGGCCTGCTGGCAACTTCCAATTATAATTAATGACATATGTCACCATACATTGTTGATACATGGACCCAGTGAGGCTAATGAAATGTGTTCAGAAATGTTGTTCAATAATGTGATTATGTTCCCTGCTTGTTTTCAATTTACTTCAACGTTGCCACCTGAGGCTATTTGGGGCTCAAAAGAATGCTAGTTCCACGTTCCACAGTGTGCTCACTGCTGCTGCAAGTCACACAGAAAAAAAGCAAAAGTTGTATAATTTTATTGTTTCTCACTGAATAAATATGCCTGTGAGGAGATGAAGGTCACGGCAGTCGACAATATGACAATGACATATCCTGAAAGGTGTTCGGCATTTCTAAAGCCAGATGAAAAGGCAGGTATTCAGAAACGTTTCTGCTGTGAGCCTCTGCGAGCTCGACTCGGCGGACAGCTTTTGTGTGTTTTATTTGTAGCTCATGCCCGATAACAGCCTCGATAACACGTGATGCTGTCAGATGTTACATCATTCGAGATGTGAGCACATCTCTTCGCTGTGAGCAGAACAGGATTTTATATGCTGGTCAGAAAGTTGCGACAGCTTGTGCACCTGTAATCTGCATAAGGTCTCAGAGGGTCTCCTGGACCCTGCTGGTACCTCACAGGATACTCGGAAGGAGATCATGGCAGACATGTTTACCTGCGGCGATGCTGCTTAAAATAGACAGGACAGCGAGGGAGGTACATACATGGATCCTGCCAGCATGGGAAAGGCTGTTTACAGTATATATTGTGCTGATTTTACAACCCGCTGTGGTTCTAATCAAAATGTAGTCTGCATGGCAATACTAAGACTGTTAATTAGGCAATATTGATAGTGTTTTACATAAACGAAGGGGCTCTTTTCTGCTCCAGATTTGTATTCATGGACACATAAGTATCTTTGTATTATTCAGTTCAAAATAACCCTCATTTATCTTGTGCCGGTGCAGCCCTTGAGTTCAGTCTCCTATTAAAAACTAGTTTAGATCCTCTTCCTGTAAGCTAACTTTCATAGAGCATGGAGAAACAATGTTGTTGCTCTTGCTTGGCTCGTATGTGTTGAGCCTTATAGTTGTGTATTCTTCTGAGACCTCTCCATGTTCATGATTGGTGATCCCCGTTTAATTTGAATGGGATTTAGAAAATATGGGCTGACTCATTACAAGTTCATGTGGCCTCTTCTGGTTGTCAGACAATGAGTAGATATCCTGCTGTTGAACTCGCTCTGCACTACAGGCCTCCCGAGGATGAGATTAAAAATTAGATGTACACCAAAATTTTAGGAGTTTATACAGTTAAACTGTAACTGTGTCCACTTAATTCACCAGGTCACTTAAATGAAATAAATTGTCAGATGTTCAGAATATACTCACAGCCTTTAATCAACAGGGAGCAGATGTTTCATTTTGTGCCAGATGGGCGATGTTGGTGATTATCTTGTACAGCTTGTCTGTGCCTTTGGACTCACCCTTACATATACACTAGGGTGGACGCATTTGTCCAAAGCACCCTGACAGTGTCCCTGACTGACTCATTTATGTACAGTCATGCAATAATGTAGGTTTTCACAGGACTCTGTGCAGTGCTGTGAAAAGCTGAGTACAGACTTACTGCTTCCTTAGAACATAAAAGGCTGCGAAGCGCCAATGCTGCTAATCAAATGCAGCACCTCTGTTAAAGCAGAAGTTTGGGCGGTTTGCTGGTCTGTAGGATTCAGGTGTGTGTTAACACAATGCCATAAACATCCCAGGTGTGGATGTCACAGCAAATTCACCCCAAGGTCAAACCATGCAATCGTCAGAGAAACTGCAAAAGCCCAAGAGCTCCATCTCAGATTCTCAAGGCCTCAATTAGTATTCAAACGTTATGTTAAAAGGAAAAAAAATGAACAAAGATTTTTTTTTTCAAATGGTTGCCAAGAGAAATCGTCTGCTCTCCAAAAGCCCTCAAAGTTGCATCTGAACAAACCACAAGAGTTGCAGAACCAAAGTAGAGATGTTTGATTATAATGCACAGCACCACATCTGGAAAAAACAACATATCAGCACAAACACCTCATAACAACTGTAAGCACGGGGATGGAGGGGCGATGATTGTGCTTGGGCTTGTTGTGCAGCCACAGGACCTGGGCACTCCGCAGTCACTGAGTCTACCATGAACTTCTCTGTATACTTGTGGTCATCTGACTGACTGAAATATGGATATCCTGCAGAATTATCCAACGTGGCTTAAAGGTTAATAACAGTAACACACTCGTTAGGCCAGCAGAAGTGACACCTGGCAGATACTGGCCTGTGTCAGCCCACCTGTCAATCAAAGCAGCCATGCCCCTAACAACATTTAAAAAAGATGGGTTATTAAAAAAACAAAAAAAGGTTTTATGATGAATGAAGGTGATGAAGATGTTAGTGTGGGTGTCTGTGGAGACTTTGGAGATTGCTGCTTGTAATGGAGAAATGAAATATTGTGATAATCCGACAGTGTAGTAAAATTCAGTCACAAGAAATGAAGCAGTCTCTGCTCCCTCCTGCCAGGTGCTGTATGAAGACAGTCAGATGGTGACCCTGACGGCCCCCTACATAGCCGGCTTTCTGGCATTCAGAGAAACTCCTTTCCTCCTGGAGGCTCTGCAGAGGCTGAAGAAGAACCAGCCCACACTCCTTCCTCAGGTCTGGACGTGCTAGAACTTGAATAATGACCTCTTAGTGCAGGGGTGGGCAACTCCAGGCCTCGAGGGCCGGTGTCCTGCAGGTTTTAGATGTGTCCTTGAGCCAACACAGATGATTCAATGGCTGAATGACCTCCTCAACATGTCCTTAAGTTCTCCAGAGGCCTGGTAATGAACTAATCATGTGATTAAGGTGTGTTGACCCAGGGGGATATCTAAAACCTGCTGGACACCGGCCCTCGAGGCCTGGAGTTGCCCACCCCTGTTTTAGTGACTACTGAAATGGGTTCTGTTCGTTTCTGTCAGATTAACTTCTCAAAGCTACACAGACAAAGGAAAATATATATATCTTTTTGCATTTTTATTTGACCAGGAAGTAAAACAAACTCTTTTTCCATTATTTTGTTGATGCTGATGGTTCATATTCACAATAGAGTGAAAAGAAAACATTTTAGTTTGTGCTTGTTAACCTTAGTTTGCAGTTTTGGCATAAATTCCTACAGATAAAGTTAGAAACCTGAGGATTTTGGGCAAACTAAGTAATTAAAATTTCTTCAGTAAGATCTGAGTGTTATTATTGTGATAACTATTATCATTATATTTATGGTAGTAGTACTAGAAGAAGTGATATAATTCCCATCTCCAGGGCACAGTGAGCTGGAAATGTTTTAATAACCGATAAATCCTCCAAAGTGGAAAAAGTTACCGGTACTTATGAATCCAACAAGACCGACAACCTGCTAACGTTACTGGATTTGGACAAGTGCTTTAAAACCTCGCATCACGTTCATGCACATTAAGTGCAGCTCCGACGATGAAGCTCCTCTGTTTGTCCTCTCGGTTTTTTGTTTTTCTAAAGCGACGCCTCTTGTTCATCTTCACCCACTCGCTTCTGTTTGTCGCAGCCCACACGCCTCCCACTCTGTCCCTCTGTCGTCCTCGTGCACGCAGGTGTGCAGAAACACACACATTCACACTTAGAAATTCATGCACACACACACACACACACAAGCTCAGATTTACTTCCAGTGACATTTAGCTCTGGACAGATGCAGTCACTGCTCCCTTTATCTGCAACCTTTCAAGTGAGTGTTCCTGGTGACTTATGATTCAAGCAGAAATATGTCTGCGGAGTCACCTTTGGCTTTAAAAATTCATCGGTGTGTTGGAGCTGGAAGCGTTCCAATATCAGTTTGAGGAGCTCTTACTAACTTCGGCTTTTGAAGATCTGCCATCCCAGGGTTATAGACACAATAGATAACAACAAAAATCTTTCACTCTGGACATTTTAGTTGATCATATCATTCATAGCACAGGTAGAAGCAAAAGATTAATAATGCCTCTGTTGATGAAGTAGCTCTGTTTACTATTTCACCTGTGCTTTTAATCCTCAGACACGTGGAAAAGTCTGCTGTGGAAAAAGCGAGTAATATCGAGCTTCCTGCAGTCGAACTCATTTCAGGTGTGTTCTCTCTGCAGGTGGTGTTTGTGGATGGGAATGGTCTCTTTCATTACAGAGGTGAGGCGACTGACCGAACAAAGATTTTAGATTTTCTGTTTTTACTTGAACGATAACATAATGTAATAAACTTTTAATAACACTGATAAAAATATTAACAGTTCACTGTAAAAAATCGAACAAACAACAAAAATCTAAACAAAACACACATTTAATGAATAATGTGTTTGTTAGTTTCTCTGTACCTGTACAATCATCGCCCAGTTTTCCCTCAAGGTCATCTTCTTGTCCATCTGGACCTACGCGATTAACGCTGGATTCAGAGGTGCCACCAAAGGGGGGCCAGGAGGGGCACTGGACACCCCTTAAAATTTGCTGCCCGCCCCCCTGTCGCCTCTGTGACCTCTGTGTTGGTAATAATTTTAAAAAACGTGAACACAAGAGTGAGGAAGAATCTTTAAAGGGATGGATGGATTTTAAAATCTTATTTGGTTTTCATATGTACTTATTTTGAGTGATATCAA
>NW_005187476.1:468166-469090 GCF_000239375.1 Pundamilia nyererei | reverse complement strand
TCCATTGTGGTTTTCAGTGTTATAAAAAGGCCATTTCAAAATGACAAGTCTAAGACTTGAACGTCTGTTTCTCCCACCGAGCTGCAGAGCCTCGTCACTCTGCGGTTTGGCCTTCAGAGCTCTTTGATGTAAAAAAGATGAAGAAAACCTGCTTCATATTTAATGTTTCTTTTAGTTGTGTACACATGTTTCTCTTGTAAAAGAGCTCCCAGTGTTGACAGGAGTCACTGGATGAATTATTTAAGTTTTCAAAGTGTAATCGCTTTCTCTGCTCGCTGCATCTAAAGAGAAAAGCAAAGAAATGTCAGAGAGGGACGAAGCAAAGGACAGAGTTGTTTTTCAGTGTGACTTTGTGTGCATGTAAACTCACAACTTCTAATTCTACGTGTGTGTGTGTGTGAGAGTGCGCTTTGTTTGCGTGCATTACTGTTCTCACTGTGACTTTTATTGCGAGCCAAGGCCTTGCTGTGTCGCTAACGCTAATGTGACTTTTTGAATACAAATCAAGCTGGGACAAATGCGCACTGGTCAAAGTATACCTGTGGGACAGCAAAACCTGGTTTTCATTAATATGCAAATGCTCCCTTTGTTTCAGTCTGCAGCTCAGCGACCTGCTGAGGAAAAAAAACAAAACACTTTAAAGTTAAATCTACCTGATGAAACGAGCAGGTGCGTCAGTTTCATTTCACTTCAGGCCAAACTGAACTGAAGAGGGACAGACCAGTGAAGCCACAGGAAAATATTAAAAAACTGTTCCCTCTTTTTAATGTAATAAGGATGAAAAGCAACATCAAGTCAGACCTAATGCAACTAATGAGTAGGAATGAACCAAAAACTACATGTGGCATAGACTAAGGAACTGCAACAAAACCAGCGCAAACTGAGTAAAACAACTTATACAGTCAGGTTTTTACAGGAATCTGT
>NW_005187476.1:466875-468146 GCF_000239375.1 Pundamilia nyererei | reverse complement strand
AGCAGAAGGCGGTCCGACCAAGCAAAAACTGATACATCAAAAAGATCAATAAAAATGCATTGTCTGAATCCTACATGAACTTCACACATTCACATGCTCATGCAGCTCCAGGAGATTATTTAAGACTTCATCTTCCTCGGAAACTTCCAGATTCCTCACAGGAAAAGCTCCAACCCTGTGGCCTTCTTGTCTGAGTTGACAGTGAATTAGCTGAGCTTAAGTGTGGTCACTTCTGAAAAGCCATTATGCAAATTCTAAATAGAATCTAAAGGTCTGCAGTTATGAGCATTTTAATGCTGAGTGGTCCTCCAAAGTTTTGGAGAGGAGCGGACGGACATCTGATCCACTTCTCAGTTAGCATCAGATACATAGTGTGATTACAACCCCGGCAATCTTCATGTAGTCGTGTAAGATGCTAATTCAATTCTCTGCAATGTATCCATCTCATGAATTAGTGTTAGTGGCTTTGGCGTCAGAAAAATTACGCCCGTCTTTTCCCCCTGGGGGGAATCTGATCTTTGTTTACACCTATCATGGTCACCCCCGAGCATCCAGTCACACTTATCTACTGAAACAATATGTGTCCAAATACATGTGGCTCATTTACTTTCAGGATCAGGTAGCACAGGCATTACACGGCCATGCTGCATGTTTGGCTCAAGCTATTAGCTTTGGATCAGCGTGAAATTTTAGAAGTCCCTTCCTGCCCATATTGATGTAATTGTCGCTCTCTGGGGCTCTTTCTAATTTGTCTACAGGCACGCACACGATTGCGACGCTTCAAGGGAACACCAGCTTTGGCGCTTGAGCGCTTGGTGGGAAATTAGCTGTGAAGTAATCTGTGAAACACAAGCCATATCAGGCTTCCTACCAAATTTCAGAAAATTAGCTCTTTTGAAACAAGATTAGCCATTACTGGAGCTACGAGCACACCGCCACGTACCACTGACGAGTGATACGCTGCCATACTCGATTAGATCAGATGTCAGAGTTTCTTTCAACATTTCCAGCAAACAGAGTTTCTGAAAGCCAATATGCAGTCTGAGAAGTGTCTCTCAAGGTTACAGAAGTTTCTCTTAGTTGCGGCAATTAAATGTGCAAACCTTGAAAGTAAAGGTGTGTATGTGTGTCTTTATCAGATGGAGCCTCCTTGGAAAGGTGAAAATGAAACACTGTATAGCACAGGGATTGTGTTAATGTACGAATGCACATAATATGTTGCAGGATGAGCCTGTGCTCAGAGAAACTATAATGTACATAAATTTTAAAGA
>NW_005187476.1:464506-465911 GCF_000239375.1 Pundamilia nyererei | reverse complement strand
GCCAACATGACATCAGCGATTAGTTAGTAAAGTCCCAGCCAATGTGAAAACTTGTGGATGAGACCAAATACTGATGGCTGTTAATCACAAGGTATACCTTCCTAAAGCTCAGCTTGCTTTATCATCCTTTTTGAGTCCAACGACGACCATAATTTACATCAAAGACATCTTAAACTCATCAGTAAAGTGTTTATTGATGTGAGCAGGAGGGGAATTTCACAGTTTTATACAGTCAGACTTTAAACCGGAGGAGTCACCCTCTGCTGCCGTGAAAACAGTGGCTTCACTCAGACCAGAAAGCTACACCTGCCTACAGTACCTGGTTAACATGCCAACTTTATATTTGAAGCTTTATTGCACATAGAGTTGTGTTTTTTCTGTAACTCACCTATTTAAATTGTATTTTAGGTATAAAAATAGCATTTTGCTTCACCTCATCTAATTTCAGTCCCAGTCGTGTTTGTGCACTTATCTGCTTAATATGGCTTGATTTGTACTAACACACCGTCTAAACTCCAGTTGTGGAGAGTGAAATTCCAGTGTTATGAGCAGTGCTGCACTTATAGATTCACTTTGCTAATAAAGCGAACGAGTAAGCATTGGCTGATTTTTAGACCTCCAGCCTCTTGTCAAAAGTGTGTCACCGAAGAAAACAACGGGCAGAATGCCAGATGCGAGGCTTTAAGACATTAGTCCACATACAATGTGTGACTATGATTAAGTTCATCTTTTATATACAGTAATAGTCAGTAAAGCAAAGTAACAAAGGCCTTGAAAACAGACAGCTGTTTGTTCATCTTTAGCAGTGAATAAGAACAACGGATAACTTGTTAAGATGGAGAATCATTAGGTTGTATTGACTGACTTCTGTTGTCATTAAAGCACATGCGTCCCCTTGAAGTGTCCGTGAACATGAAAGCCCTTCTCTCTCTGCTTGCTGTTTTTTTATTTGAAGCTGAACATGATGTCCCTGTGCTGGAAGTGATGCAGTGGGCCTTTGTGTGAGCCGAGCTTTAGACAAAAGAGACAGGATGAGAGAGGGTAGAAAATGTTTCTTTCCCTCCTTTTTGTCCTCAGTACACTTTTGGAAAATTTTATCTCTGTTGAAGTTTTGTGTTGCTCAGAGTCCTTCAGGTCTTCGTCGCCTCTCCTCTCTTTCTTCCTCTCTCCCTTAACCTCCAGTTTATCGGTCCTCCTCTCATACTCTATCCCCTTTCTCGCTTTCATCTCCTTCTCCCTGTTTGTCTCTCTTTGTCTCTTCTCTCACTGATAGCCTGGCTGTAACTCAAACTAGTGTGTTATTGATGACTTACCCCGTGTTTCTGACTTCTGGTGCCCTGGCTTCAGTCCTATTCTTGAATCAAACCCTGTCTTTCACAGACACACACACACACACACACACACA
>NW_005187476.1:453354-464486 GCF_000239375.1 Pundamilia nyererei | reverse complement strand
CACACACACACACACACACACACACACACACACACACACACACACACACACACACTATTGGCCTCATCCCAGCCGGGATTGGATGCCCCGTGCGGCCCCTCCTGTCTCCCTGCTGGCTGCTTGCTGTAATCAGTCATAGTAGAGCAGACACTCCATCCATCATGGAGGCTAAACTCCCTTCATCGCTCTGGCCCATAACCCAGAGCACACCTGTCAACAGCAGCCCGCATCACTGCATCTGACTTTGCACCGTCTCTTTGACTGTGAGAACAAAACTTTAGCTCTAACAGAAATCAAGAGAGAGGTCATTTAAAATCTTTCTTTGAGTCCAGCATCCTTCAATCAAAAATGGAGGCATCTGGTCTGGGCTCTCATGAGACGTCAAAGATGAGCCAGTTTGTACATCAATAATTTTCTAGTCTTTTATTAGAGTTAGTTCTTTTTCTTTAGGTTTAAAACTAGCTTAGTTGGAAAAAATATATACATTTAAAGGTTTTTCAGACTCAAGGACTGTTTCTATGTCTGGCTTTATATATAAAGGCTTTAAATATAAATAAAATTGAATTGAATTGAATTTCTATGTCTGGCTGTTTCATTATATCTCAGTGACACTTCAAGTCTAACGCCTGAATGATCACATCAAATGTTTGCTTTTGCTGTCTAATGTGTCTGAAATATTAAGTCCAAACTTTATAACATAGATTAGGTTAGGACAAATGTTCTCATCACAAGTATTTTAGCCACTGTTGAATCGTGATTATATAACACCATTACTCAGAGAATTTGGAAAATAATATTTGAGTCACCAAACTTAAAAAACAAAAGACAAAAACTTGTCTTTTTAACAGAACGTTTGCTTGAAAAGAATTGTTTGGTAAAGTAAACATGGCACAGGGTGGCAGTGATATGAAGATCAATGCAGGCAATGGAAACAGCTGGGTTAGGAGAGACAGGTGAAGGCAATCAGGAAAGGATGGGAAGGAAGTGAAACTATAAACAAGGCACAGGACACAAATAACTACCAAAATAAAACAGTAAGGAAGTAACTCAGTAACTGAACAGGGGAGCAAAGAGACATGAATCAGCTTAAAAGATGGAAACACATAGAAGAAAAAACATAAGCTCTATAAATGCAAACAGTAACTTAAACTAAAATATAACCCGGAATAAAGAAAACCAAAACTTAGACAGCAAACAAACTGAGAACAAAGAAACTATATTCCATCAAAGTGGCAGGAGGGCGACAGAAGGAAATGAAAGTTGGAGCAGTGACAGAAAAGAATGAGCAGATTGTGGCACAATAACCATTTTATCTTGATTATCTTATTTCAATAATTGATGGCAGACAACATTGCAGTTGAAATCTAAATTCGATCTGTTGCACGGTCCTGCTTCAGGTTGTATTTAACAGCTTGCACAGATGGCATATCCAAGTGATTCTGACAGAAGACCGTCTCCTAGCAATTGGTGGTGAGTGACATATTGGTAACTAGCTGAGTCAAAATCTCTCTCTTTGAATCTCATGCATAATAATTATATTTTTGCACGATCACATGCTTTCGTTTCACAAAACTCAAACACAACTTGAAATATGGTCTTAGGCCTCTAGTTTACTCAAACTCAGTCTGCAGACTACTTTAGATATGTGGCGGTTAATTGAAAATAAGGAATATTAAAAAAAATGTCATGAATTTGAATTTTTTGAGACGAAACACAGTTTTAGAAAAAAGATTTTGACATTTTTCCAAAAAGAGAAAAAGTCCAAATAAAGTCTTTGCCTTCATTTTTAAATGAATTCATTGATAATTTTATTTATTTATTTGTGAAAAATGAGCTAACAAAGATAATAAGAACTTTTTTTTTTTCAAAATACAGTTTATTTAATTGTTCTACTTGGGGCAGGGAAAGCTCAGTAGGTAGCGTGGGGGCCCCATGATCGGAAGGTCGGGGGTTCGAATCCACTGAACGGCTACACTGAGGTATACCTGAGCAAGGTACCGTCCCTACACACTGCTTCCCGGGCGCCCAATGGCTGCCCACTGCTTCACTAAGTAAATGGGTTAAATGCAGAGAGGAATTTCCCCACGGGGATCAATAAAGTAAATAGTACATTGTTATTACATTATCATTAATCTGTATTAGGAGTTTTATTATTGTACCCTTTTATGCCAGATTAAAATTTAAAACAATATTTTTTGTGCAGTGCTTTTTTCTGGGAACAAGACTGTCTGGATTTTCTTTTTCAAAGTCATAACCCACCGTCCTTTCAGTGGAATAAAGATGTGGTCCTGTTTTAGCATTTTGAAGCTCTAGTTGGACAGCAAAGTGGGGCCACGCAGAGGTTAGAGACAAAGTGACGCGAGTGTGAAGGCTCTGCAGGAGGTTAATACTTTGTTTCAGCTTGCTGCTATTTGTTTTGGCATCTGTACATCTGTTTTGACTTTGATTTTTGTTTCTTTGCCTCCACAGATAGCTGCTCTGCAAAGAGGAGGAGACAGCTTCCCACTCATAGGCGCCTCAGGCAAAGTGCTCGGAAAGGTGCGGCAAAGGACAGATGCACAGAAAATAGAAACAAATACCTCTGACAAAGGTGTTGTGTTATTGCTGCTGACTTCAAAGAAAACTCTCGCTGCTGAAAGTCAAACGCAACAAATTCTTTATGATGATCACAACTGGAGAGCGAGATGAATGCTGAAAAGTTACAGCAGACTTCTGTCTTTGAATTCAGGCACTGCGAAGCTCTGACAAGAGCTCGAAGCCAGTGTACGTGTCTGTGGGCCACAAGATCAGCCTGGACACAGCTGTCCGCCTCACACACGCATGCTGCCGATACCGGGTCCCTGAGCCAATCAGACAGGTGGGCCTATGTGCACACACACACACACACACACACGCACTGTAAAAGTGCATTGAGCCATCATGAGTGTTCAGCAGAGCAGCTGCAGGAACGCTAGAAGCCTTTTTTGTGAACAGTAGAAACAAAAGTTGAACTTCTCATCTTAGAAGCAGAACACTGTTTCAGGGAGCGAGCAGTGCTCACCACTTGTGTAACAGTGTCCTGCTGTGAAGCGAGGAGGTGTGAGCATCACGCTATGCAGTGGTTTATTGGCAGCAGGGCCTGGGAGACATGTAAAAATGGAGAGAAGAAGAATGTATGCAGCCAAATTAGGGATGTTCCAATTTTGGCTGTATTTTTATATGAATTCCAGCCCCGGCGCAGAAAACTGTGCAGACAGTTTCAAACGATAAGATGATGCCGGCTGTCAGACACAAGTGCAACAAAGCTATAGTGTGACACTGAAGATATTTTTAACTGCAAGGCAGACAGGATCTTCGCAAAGTTGGAAAGTATATGGTTCATACTTTGCTATTATATTTGAGATGCACAGAAATGAATGGATGATGAACAGAGTGAACTTTTTTAATTAGGCCAATGATATTTTACTTACTTTAGACGCTCCCTATGACCAACAACAAGTAAAAGCTCTTTTATTCGACTAAGAGCCATGTAACCATGCTTTGGTTACTTAAAAAAACCTAAAATCAGCTGTCATAATGACAGCTCTGTAGTGCCACCAGTTCACCACATTGACGCAGAGTGCATTGTGCTTACAAAGTAAGCCTTCATAGATCAAAACATGCACTCAATTATCTTTTTAATTTAAATTTTAAATATTTATTTATTTAAATATTTTAACTGAGAGAGAACATTTTCATTTTAATTATTATTGTAATTTTTGATATGTTAAAATACTTTTTTTTCCAAATACTTTTCATACTTGATATCAAAATTAATCAAATAAAATAAAAAGGCACGAATATTACAGTTGTTTTGAGCATAACTGGTATGTTATCTGTTGCTATTTAAGTTACATTTTGTTTGTTTGTATTTTAAAGAGTTTCCTCCTGGTTTGTGAATATTGAGTCTTTCGCTAATTATAGATGCAAAATGATACATTTGTATAAAAGTGTGCTCCCCTCACCACTAGTCAATTTCCTTCCTCCTTTACTTTGCAAAGGTGAGACGCTGTTTTTGTTCTTCCATCACTCCTTAAAGTGAAACATAAATACAGTTTTAGCCAGAGTGCATTTTATCACACTGTCATGAGGCAACCAAACCTTTGATTAAATGTTTACGGAGGCTGGAGGTGTGTCCACAATCAACATTTTTTTTAACCTGATTTCAACTGTTTTTTCTTTTCTGATAGACATTACTGATTTCCCATGAGCCCTCTGCACTGATTGGTTTTGGTTTTGAAAATGCCACCGATAAAAAATATTTATGCGTGAGGCTCAATGTGCTGTTGATTCCTTTTGTTTAACTGCAGCCCGCAAAAATTTAAGACAACCCAATAAAGTGAGCTGAATTGTTGCCCAGTGGTGGCGATTAAGTTCACTATGAACTTTTTAGTGTCCCTTTTCTCTTGTTGCTCAGCTATATCGTACTCTGCCTCCTGCCCAGTGCATGCTGGCACTGGTAACGGGGTAAGTTGGGATAGAAAGTTAAGTGCTTTTTTAAATGTCTTAAAAGTTTTACTCACAACATAAAATAGCAAAAACAACCACTAAATGTTTTCCTGAGGAAGAGGAGGAACAAGCTTCACCTCATCTTTTTCTTTCTGCCACTAGGCTGTGCTGTGCTTCTGCAGTGCACCATATGATTACTGCAAGCCACCTGACTGCACTGTAAACACACACACACACACACTCACACACACACACACTCACACTCAAAATCAGTTTTATCAGTTTTTTCACCAGAGGAGCTGCAGTAGCAGCGGCTAACTCACCTCCTCCTGTGTGTGTTTATTTCAAGTGTTTTAGCTGGTGGGGAGAGGGGCATCCGGCAGCAACAGGGACTGACTGTGGACATCAGAGAGAAGCAGGAACAATCTTACCTTCCTCTGTCCAGTCACCAGTGCCTCCCTCTTCATCCTCCTTTCTTTGCCCAACTGCTCTGCTTTCAGTCTCTGACATCCACATTCCCTTCTGTGTCTCCCAGCATTGCCCTCGTGTTCTCTCCCGGCTTCTGCCACATCCAGCTGCGATGTTACGTCTCGCTGGCAGGCAAATTTTCATCCTTCAGGCTTTTGAAATCACAGTCACATCTCATGAAAAAAGCAAAATCAAAAAGAGATCAACCTGACAGGAAGACTGAATAACTGAATACGTTTGACAGTAGAAAATGAAAACAGGTTTTTGTGTGCAAATGTTCATCGTGGACAAACTAAAAAGATGCAAATATATATAACTACCCACACTTAAACAGATTCTGTGTCAGTCCCACACTTGCACATACTTGGTAGGACTCCACATCCAAAAGTTGCTTGGCTGACCATCTAGTCAGCCTCTTGTTCTGCATCGGCTCCACCTCAGCTCCAGCGAGGGTGTTTTTGCTTCCTTGTCTCTTTACCTTTGCTGATGTTGAGCAGTGGGTTATTCTCTGTGTACCATGCTGTAAGATTATTGATTTCCTCTAGATATAAATCCTCTCTTCCTCTCATCAGTGTTTATAATCTCACCAGAACGGTTGCGCTCTCTGCAGAGCTCACAATAGAGTTCTCTCTGGGTCTCTGAATGCAATCGTGGGAGAACAGTGTGAACAGGATGAGGCTGAACACTCAAACCTGGAGGTTTGTGGTGTGACGCTCCTGTCTGCGGAAGTCCAACATCTAATGTCAGATTGTGGCGCTAAAGGCCAAAGTGCTGAGTTGAAATCAACAAACAACATACAGATATTTGTGCCTTGACTTTCAAGGCGAAGTGGGAGGAAGTGGAGATCTGATCCTTTGATGGTTCAGCCTGACTGAAATGTTATCTTTAATGTACTGGGCCAGACATTTAAACCATTATCTTCTGCTCATCTCATCTCGTCGGGTTGCTGTAACAGCAGTTTAAACAGTGTATTCCAGATGTCCTTCTCCCCAGCATGGGTTTGCAGTAACTCTTAGGGGGTCCCAACAATATAATCTCTCCAGTGGGTTCCAGATCTTCTTCTGGGTCTTCAAAGTGCCCAACAAAACCTCCAAATGGAAGTGCGCTGGAGGCATCCTGATCAGATACTGAACCGTCTCACTTGGCTCACACAAAAGGAGTAACAGCTGAGCTCTCTGTGGATGTTTGAGCTCCTCATCTGTAAGGCTGAGCCCTGCCATCCTACAGACAAAACTCATTTCACTTGATTGTATTCAAAATATATTACACATTACTTGTTACTTTTCTTAAAAGTTGTGCATTACGTTGCTTAAAAATTCACCTGAGAAAGTAAATTGTTACACTAATTATTGCATTATTTTGATGTTACTCCATAACATGACCTGAAACACACCATCACATAGTTACTAGGTAACAATATAACCATTATGCTTCATCCTGCTCACCGACACAAACCAGTGTCGTATTGAGGGCACACATACGACCTTTCTTTAGTGTTTACATGTGTACTATGTCTCTACCTGTTAAAGTTCAGGCTCTGGCTGCTGGGCTGGGGTCAGCATACACTCAGGTTTAACATCATTCTCAAGTCATAAACTGCTTCACCATTTTCCTCCCCCTACCAGGCAGAAAAAGACGTGTTTTTTTTGTCCTATCCTCCCATCGTGCAGATAACTAATAAACTCTTGTTATACAAGTAATAATAATTGTAACTGTAGTGTGATTACAGATTTTTATATTTGCATTTAGATTATTACGTCACTAAGAATGGTGATTGCAGTAACGTGTTACTTTGGAGCATGTGACACACAAATGTTTGTGACATTAACTGGTCATGATGTCATGACCATGTGAGATGGTTGGAGTGAAAAACTGCTTGTTGGATGTTACGAATAATTCAAGAAATCCCTCTCTGTCCACCTGTCTTTTCTTCTTGTAGCTTAGCAACAGTTCATCCGATGCACTGTGTGTTGCTGGGAACTGCTGTGCTGAGTTTGATGTTATTTAGATAAGAACTTCTCATAATTTGGCTAAAAGTTGTCCTCTATAACCTGTTTTTCTCTTTAGAGTGACACGTGCTGTCTCCACTCAGTATGTAAAGGGAAGGACAAACATAAACACACAGGCCTCAGGGGATATTCACTGACAGGAGTCCAAGTTTTCCAAGTCTCTCGCACCTTAACGCTTAAAAAGACTGAAGGGTGTAAAATATTAATGAGCGCCTGCCAAAAAGTTCTAGCATTTAGAAAACTGCATCACTCACTGGGCCAAAAATGGGTTTTCAGAAAGATAGGTTGACACGTTTGCCTTTCATTGTATTTATTTTTTTGTCTTTGCTGTCACCAATGATTTCAGTCACTTGTGTTGTTTGGACGAGCAGTTCCTGAATAAGCTGCAACCTACAACGAGTTATACATACAAACAGATTTTAAATGTCATAAATGTAGCTGTCCTGTTTTCAAAACACAGAGTTTATGATAGCCTGGGGTGACACGTGTGACACTCTTCCTGAACAGGTGCTGCATCACTGTTAAAAATGTCAGGAATAAGATCAGCCAGGGCATTATTGTGAAAGAAATGCAAGATTTTTACAGTCCTTAATATTTGTGCCAGGAGAGGCAATAAAGGTCAGTCAGCTGATGTTTAGTAACTTTAGCGCCTCTTTATGTTTCTCCAGGTCTTTTAAATTTTTCTGGAAATATATAGGGAATTTTTCGAAAAGATGTTGGCTCATTTGGAGCTGATGATGAAACTGGACTGCTTGATATCTTCTGCAGGTTCTTGCTTGCCATCTGGTGGCTGAAGGTCAAAAACTATGATTCACGTCATCCTCAAACTGTTCAATAAACATGGAAGCATCTGCATTTGTTATATTTTTCTTGCAAGTGTATTCCTGAGACCTTGCTTTTCATTCCTATTTCTTTGGCTTGGTTTTATCAAGGTTTAGCATGTATTCAAGAGTTGTTTTGGCTCTTCTGCCTTTACCAATCTGTATGTAGCAAAAAGAGAGGAGAGCTGAACCAGACGGAACATGTTTAATATTAAGAGATTCCTTCCTTAGTTTGTCCTTGATGCTGCACTTACATTTTTATTACTGACTGGGCCTTGAGATTATATATTTATAACACGACCTCCATTACAAGTGTTTGCAATAAGTAAGAATTAAATTCCTAAAGAGGATTTGATAAAAAACATCCTTCACTGGTTTCATTTTGACAGGGTGGCCTGTTGTGCTTTTCTTTATTTGTAATCAAACATGTTAAAATGGTGAGCGATCATATTAAACATGGCAAAGGACCCAAGTAATGAGGTCAATGCATGTGCAAATACTGTGAGTCCTTTGCTTGTCAGTGAGAGCTCTGATATGGTCGGATCTGTTCAAATGTTCTGCTTGTGAGCGTTTAATCAGAGGAAAAGCGTCTTAGAGTGAAAGGAGAGGAGCAAACTGGACCAGCATGAGATAAATATGGATGATTTTAAACTGTTAGTCATTCAAAGTTGCTCTATGAGAGTTCAGCGGTAAAAAAAATGAAGCTGGAAATGAGCATAATGTACTGAAGGTCACCTTGAGCGGCTGATGGTGCAAAAACAGACAAACTCAGATCTCCTCTATTTTTAAGCTGGGATGTACAGAAACATTAAAACGAACTTTATTTATGGTATTATGTTCCTGTAATTGATTCTTAAAGGAGTGTGCACCTCGTTCAGTTGAAGTGCTTGAACTTTCTCTTTTGAGGTCATTGTGATGTTTTGGGGATTTTTAATAAATAAAATGTAAAAAAAAAAAAACCCCACAAACCCTTGATGCTCATAGTTTTCTGTGCACACAAAGTCAGTTTAGCATCTAAATGCTTTTTTTATATATAAAGATTTGCATTCAGGTTTCCTTTTATTTGGTGTGAGCTTTCTTAAAGCTGTGTAGATTGTGCCATTGGTTACATGAATCACATATATCAGGCAGTGTTAGAGCTGACTAGCTCTGATGTGCTCCAAGCTCTGTGAATTTGTTTGATGGGCTTTGTGACATTTTTTCTGTGACCCGCTGGAGTATCTCCCTGTCTTTGTTCTGGCAGCTGATTTACAAATTAAGCACAGGGCAGGAATATGAATAATTAGATGAAGAGAACGGGTGAAGAATAGATGCTGTTGTACACTGCCACAGAGGCATGGAGAGAGAAATGAGAAACCTAATTACTGTTTTCAGTCTGATCCATGAAAACTAGAAATGTGAGATAATTCATGATTTCAGAGGATAAGAGGATGTGCTCCTTGGCTTCAGGACAAAGGGCTGGTCCTACATATTTCTTTTATTTTGTGTCCCCAGTTTAGCAACTCTATCTTCACTTTTAGACCTCACAGTTTTTCCCTCCAGTGATTACAAAGAACCACATTAGAGTATTCAAATTGTTTTTTTGTTGCAATGGAAAAAGTAATGTATTGATTGTTCTATACAAATAACCAGTTATTTAATTGCTTACAAATTAGTAATCACAGAGCACAGCCTTTATGTTAAAGTCATGCTAGGAAAAACAGCAATTAGATGTCAGTCTGCTATCAGTTTTCAATTAAATAGGGACAAGTTAGCAGTTACATCAAATTTGTATGTGACAAACAGTAATAAAGTGCAAACTTCTTGTCTGTTACAAATCAGTTGCTGTCTACGTGCACAGAAATTCATATTAGCCACTTAAATTCAGAATCTAGTTACAGCTTCATTAACTTGAAGCAAACATTTAGAAATACGTTCACAAATAGTGATATAGTTGCTGCACAATTGTGATTTATCTGCAAAAAATGTCTTATTTAATGAATCATCTTAGTTAATTAACTTTTTTTTAAAATATCAGAATACAACCTGTTGACAACAACATGGCAAGTTGTGCTCATCGGTGCATATATGTGTAAAAAAACATATATTAAAAAAATACATATATAGTTACATGTGGAACGTAACCCTCAACTGGGATTTCCAATTTCCATTTGCAGAGGCCCACCAACCCTGTGAACGTAATAAAAGTGTAAATCTGTTAAGGGACTGTTGTGTATTTGTAATTCATAAAGCCACATACAGGCGCTGATCAGTCTATCCACGAGCATGTTGCAGAAAAAAGCCATTATTAAGATTGTCACCACATAGCAACAGTTTTTTCTAATATTGTTAACCTGAATCTAACTAGTTTCTTTACTTTAATTAAATTCTGGCTGGCATGTCTGGCAATTAATGGTTTGAATAGTTGCTCTGCATATTTTGTTTAATCACTGATATATTATTTTGTGCTATTCAATATTATAAATATTGCAGATTTTGTGCTGCTTAATCATTAATGAGCCATAGATGTTGATATAATTTATCATGCTCCCATTAAAAATGTAATTCATCCATGCTCCTCTCATTTGAATTGTATTTTTCATAATCATGTCTTAGCTGAAATTGTGCCTACGAACATTGAAATTTTGTTGCATGTGTACCTTCCAAAAATAACTCTATTACTATTATTCCAGTTTGAAATAATGTGATTCAGTCTGTTTTTTTCTGTTTTCTCTGAGTTAGATGATCAACTGATTTTTATTTTCGCATCAAATCATTTCATTCAGAACTCAAGTTATGTCCACCCCCCCAAAATAAAAAAGTTTTGCACTTCTGAATATGAAGTCATGCAGTGTGGAGGTTTAGGACCTGGATGCAAGAGTTGAGGTAGAATTTTGAAGAACAAACCATTTATTTTGGCTGATTAGAATTCAAAGCTTTTAATAAGGGAAACGAGCACCTGGAGCACCTGGGGGACAGGAAATGGATACAGCTGGGGAGCAAGAAACAGGTGATGACAAACAAAACGCTGAGACAGGAGAAAGTCAAATTAAATAGAGTTAAACAGAAGAAACTCATTATTAATATAAAACAGGAAGTGTTCAATATCAACACAGAAATGAGAACTTAACAGAGGGAGAATACCGACAACTGAAATACTAAACTAATACCAGGAAAACAGAGAGAACTAAACATAAACATATTGTAAAATAAAAATTCAGGTGATAGAGTAAGATATCCGATTGTTCAGTCTGACGTCACTAGCCGTGTCTGGACCTAAACTCCGCTGCAGGTCCATATATCAAACGATCACTATGGCATTACTGAGAGTTGAAAAACTGTCTAAAGTCTTTCATCTTTAATAAAATTATCAGCGTTCTGCTCTACC
>NW_005187476.1:420916-452743 GCF_000239375.1 Pundamilia nyererei | reverse complement strand
CCCGGAAGTAGGATTCGTCGCGTCATCACTGAACAACCGGATACAGAGGACACACAGGAAGGGTTATAAATAAAAGGAAAGAAGAACCAAACGTTAACATGAGTAATATCAAACTGAAAGACTGATAAACTCCATCATGACAAAAATGGCCCTTTTATTTTTAAAAACGTTAAACTGAACTGTTCTTTTGGGAGCCGGATTTTATTTTTATTCTTTTTAGCATACAATGATGGAAAGAGGCAGCAAATGTTCTTATTTATGAAACTAAAGGAAAGCCGATTTTAATATCTGTGGGGCTTTTTCCCATTTCGTTGGTTATTCCAGTTATAAGTCTGTAAAATGACCTTGGATTTTTTTATGTCTTCAAACTAAACACAAGCGCATCTGAATCCTGTGTTCTATAATTCTTGTGTTCTTCTCTGTTCTTCTCTCCCGCGCCTGATAAAATTCTCTCACCTTGCATCACGACTGAAATAAACCCCGCCTTCAGCAGCTTTAGAGATTCACAAAGAAAAAAGTTGAAAGGGAAAGATGACATCATGGTTGGATTCTGCAGTGAAGGCTCATGTGTGAATGCACTGCAGCAGAATGTTAGCGTGGAAAGACTTAAACACACACACACAGAGCTAATTCACGCCTCAGCTCAGTTGTGCTCCCTCACTCCATTAAATTCTCACACTCCTTTGGTATCCCGCGCTTCAACATGTGATGGAGGTAAAAGACCAGCAGACACCTGCCTCAGCTTATCCCCTGCGGTCACCATGACATCAAGAGCAGAGCAAGCAGAGGGCAGATAAAGGAGGCTAACACATCAGAGGGATGTTGCAGATCAAAAACCACAAATCTAATCTAATGTAAAAGCTTTTCTGGGTTTCGTTCATTGTCTCGTAGAGAACTTCACTGTAGCTCGTGGATCTCTAGAGAGATGCAGCTCACTCTAATTCGCAGAGATTGCAGCAGTGTTAAGATGTATAGCTTCATATAGAGCGGGGGAAATAATTATTTTATCTCCGGCTCAATTTGATTTCTGCTCACTTACAAAGACATGAACAGTCTCTAATTTTTATGGTAGTTTCATTTTAGTCAAGAGACAGAATATCAAAAATCATATATCATCTATCATATCAGAAATACCAAAAATCCAGGAAAAATCCAGTACGTAAAAGTCATCAATTAACTTGCATGACAGTGAAGTAAGTATTTGATCGTGAAGCAAAATGTGACCTAGTACTTGGTGAAGAAACCCTCAGCAAGCACAGGGGTAAGACGTTTCTTCTAGTTGGTCACCAGGTTTTCACGCATCTAAGGAGGGTTTTGGTCTTAGGTTTCTTGGCTGACGCTTGGCAACTCGAAGCTTCAGCTTCCTTCACATGTTTTTTGTAGGATTGAGGTCTGGAGACTGGCTAAGCCACTCCATGTACTTCTTTGTGTTCGGGCAAGACCCTACTGTAGCACAACATCGGTCTAAGATCCGAATTCTGATTGCAAAAGCTGCCAGACAAGACAGGCTGAGTTTTACTGTAACACAATGAGGGCAAACATTCAACAGGAACCTCAGCTGTGGCATTTGCATCACGTTTTGGCACAAAACAATATTTTTTTACCAACCAAAACAATCTCAGTGGTAACTTTGTGCACTTTCCAAACATATCAAGGTGTTTTTCTATTTACACGTATTCACACTCCAGTGAACACACCGGGAGCAACTCTGGGTTCAGTATCTCGCCCAAGGATACTTTGGTATGCAGACCGGAGCACGGATGATACCACCAACCTTCCGATTAGTAGATGACCTGCTCTACCCCTGAGCCACAGCCACCTCTACCCACCAAGTGATTTAGTTCCTGTTTCTCTAATTAGTTGCAGCTTTGTTTGCTTCTTTTATATAATTAAAGCTGAATATGTTTCAGTTTTGGACTGCTGTTTTAAGAAAGCTAGACCAAAAATACCATAATGTAGAGCTCGGGTGCTATAGTGGAGCTTTTTTCTTATTTTTTTGACATGTCATGGATGAAATGATGAATGGAGACAATAACTGGGAGGTGCAATAATGGATTGCATTTATTAAATGATGAATGAGAAACATTAATTACCACCGACCTAACGATTTCTGAAACTGTGAGTTTTGGCAGACTCCATTTCATGAATATTCTTGTCTAAGGTGATCTTTTGTGCTTTTTCACTCTTTTTAGTGTCATATATTATGTTTTAAGAAAACATACCTTTTCAGGCTCTTTTATCTTTCATCTTTTATGATGCTTCATTCACCAGTTGAGCTTGATAAATAATTACCACTTCTAATATTTTCTTTTGACTTGTATTCACGTCATGCTACCCAGAGAGAATATAACTGTAAGGACATTTCTCTGTGAACCAGCAATTGTGTTTGCATCCAAAATAATATAAGTAGCTTTAGTATTTAGCTTCACTAAGTATGTTCCAGTTAAAAGCAAACTGAAAAATCATGTAAAAATCTATTAGGAAATCCATTAATAAAAAATACAACCACAGGAGCAGCTTTTTCTTAATGCATCTGTGCTCACACTGCTGATGTCTTTGCTCAGACGTGCTGTATGCAGACACTAAACATACATGCACACACACATTCCTCGCACATACGCACAACAAGTCGATCTCCTCCTCCTTCCACCCTTTTCATCAGCAGTCAGTTAAAAGCGCTAATGGACAACAGTGAAACCTAATGCTGCTAATGCTCCATGACAAACATATTTATATCCTGTCAGACGGCTTCACTCGGATGTAACTGGCCTCTCTGATGCTTCCTTCTTATTTTGGTACAACTATTACTACTTTTTGTACTACTATTAGTAATACAGACTAGTGGTATTACAACTACAAAATGTGTTAATCACAAGCTGTTAGCCAATGAGCAAACTTTGCCTTATTCTGAAATTGTAAATGAACATTGTGATGTTTGAAATCTTAATCTTATCACGTGTTCAAGTATTCACTGAGAGAATAGATCAAGTACTGTAAGATATCAAGCTGTCTTCACTTCAGCTGGTGGTGATGGTGGTGCTTTGCCTCTATTGCATCTAATTTGGTGGAGCTGCATTGAATTTTTCAAACACATCACTGAAGCAATGGTATATGTTGTTTTCTTGAAAAAGTGATTGTTGGACTACTTCAAATCCCACTATGGCGAGACTTCCAACATCATCCAAGGTTATCCAGCCCCGTATCTTTCATTTTGGCCGTATGGTTGTGTAGCCATAACTGACAGATTCGGAGGATGATTTTTAGGCAGAAATTTTGAAAAAAAGAAAAACAAAGCCTACTTGAGGGATTGAAATCCATTATTATGCAGACTTTCCTCCTCCACACACTAATGGGAAGACATCCACTGGTAACAGGATTCTGTGGATTTGGCTGAGATGTACAGCGAGTTTCCAGACCTCTCCTTTCCTGGATGCTTTACAAAACACATGTAGCTAATTATGTTTCTGCTCCTCCTACAGATGTTACATCTGACTTGCTGTGTGCTTCTGTAAAACTTAGTTAACACAAATAACATTCTTAAAAGGCATCATAAAGTTTGTATTATTTCTTTTTCTTTTTCTCATACAATATAATTTTATTTACACTACATCTGAATAGCCTTCCTGCAGAGTCAGCAATGCTAATAACATCTTCCCTGGCAGTCCTATACTCCTCTTTGGATGTAAGATGCACGCATTTCCCATGCTAAGAGGCGCTATATGTGACTCCACGCTCCAGTTTCCCCTTTGGGTTCTGATATATCCCCCCGCGTCGGCCAGGGAGACAGAAATGTTTGACAGCTGTGCTCCCAGATTGCAAAAACAGATGGAATTTCAATGTGAGTGATTGGCAATGGGGAGCCTGCATGCATAGAATAAAAGAGATGGAGGAAGAGAAGGAGGAGGTATGCATGTGTTTGAGAGATATTGCTGATGCATGGTTTGTGTGCAGTTATTGAAACCCAGAAAGATTTTGTGTAAGAAGTACAGAGATATAGCTTTATATTTTGTTTTTTTAAGACCTTCAGTCTACAGATGCATGAATTTATTCTAGACTCTCTGCCGACTGCAACAAAATATGTTTATGGCATGTGTGTTTTGTGCTTTTGACGAGTGCCCACTTTCTCAGCTTTCTCGCTTCTTGCTCTTCTTGACTTTGTTCGTCTTTGCTGTACTTGTTTTTTTTCTTCTCCCGCCACCACCTCTCATCCATCCATCTACCTCCACCCCCCGCCACCCGCAGCTCTGTCTCCACTCTCTGAATAATTCAGGCCTGCAGAGCTAGTGTATTTTTGGTTGTTGTCACCTCAACAGTAACACAAATACACCCATACGCGTGCATGCACGTACACACATGGCTATGCCAGCACACCCATGCGTGTCGGTCCTCACAAACGATGCAGACAGAAAAGAACCAGACTCTGTGAGACCACTGAGACTCGCTAACTAAGAAGAGTCGTACTTACAGGGACTTCACATCATCACCGTGCTCCACCCTGTCTGTGCCCTGCTGTCCCAGCGCTGAATAATAATATGTCTCACTTTTCTCTGTCTTCGAAAGTTACACAAAGTTGGAGTGTTGAGTAATTTGTGGGGAAAGGAAAAACTCTGAAACTTTCAGTGCCTGCTTTTGCTCACATGGATTTCCCTTTACTTCTACTTGTTTTCGTGCATGTGCTGACTTTTGGGTTTTAGGCAGTTTCTGGAATAAATTTAGAAGTCATTACAAGCCAGGCTTTGGTTTTATAAATGTAATCATTATTTGTCTTCATTAGTCCCATTGAGATCAAGAATCTATCATTAAGCTAAGTGTAAAATCTGCTGAATAAAGCAACACATTTACATATTATTTAAAGGCCAGTTTTGAATTTGTAGGCAACACTAAAATATTTGAGTACATAAAATGCTCGAGGCTTCACTGCATCCTGTGGATGTCAGGAATCATCGAGGGACTTTTTGGCACATCCTGAAGAGGCAGCATAGACCTCACATGATAATGCTGTAATAGTGAAAGTATTCATGGAGTCCAGTATCCAAAATGTTTTCCAAGAACTTCATGGAAAAATACATAACTCTCAAATCAAGAAATGATCCAGCAGTTAGTCACTTCCTAACAAACTAACTTTATACCAAGAAGTTTATTACAGCTTATTTCAGGAAAGCATTACACAGACAAACGTGTCCGGGGGCGGGTACAAAAGCAATCTCTTCGGATGCTGCTAGGTCTTGTTGTTAGGGGCGTGGCTGCTTTGATTGACAGGTGTGCTGCACAGGCTACCTCAGCCGATCGCTGTTTGCGATGCCTCACCGTCCCTAAATCACGTCACTAAACTTGACCTTTTGGAACATTTATATCGAATTATCTAACAAATAAAACTGCTTGTTTGGCGTTTGGTGGTGCTCCAGTTTAGTAAATGAAATTCTAGTATTTTATTAGTTTGTTACTTACAACTAATTAGCAGATAGTCAAAGGAGCTTGCAAAGAAAAGCGTCTGGACTTCTTTAAGTTACTTGAAGACGTTTTACCTCTCATCCGAGAAGAAGCTTCTCGCTTTTCTTTGCAAGCTCCTTTGACTACGATGACCTGGATGACTGGAAACCTTCACAGACTAATTAGCAGATACACGCGTCTGCATTTCACTTACAAAGTGTATTTATGCAAGTAATGATGCTTTTTCACTGCACATTAAATATGGGCACTTCTGGCTCTAAACACCACCCAAAAAAACAGACAAACAAACGAAAACACGACAGTGACCAACAATGATAAAAAGATACTTTCCCCACAACAGATTGATCCACATGCTTAATTTGGCACAGATTTTGGGGATGCCCTTCCTGACACAACCTCCCATTTATCCTGCAACTGGGTTTCTGTCTCTTCCTGGTTTTGAGCTTATGCATATGAGGCAAAATGTGTTAACCAGTACAAAAATGATAAGGACAAGTCGTCAAAATGCAGAATCCAGAAGGCAGTGGGTGGCGCTGTGGTCCAGCGATAGCTAAGCCCATCTTTTACATACAGTCTGTAATTGACATGACACACACTATGACCGCTGCTTTACCTTTACACATGTTGTGGTATTGTTTAGTGTTTAGGTGCTTTAAATGTATGTGATCGAATGATTCTAGAAGTTGCAAATGTTTAACAAAAATGCAGACAAATGCGATTCAACGTGAAACCCACGCTCCTGGTTAGAAAGTATGTTTTCTACGACACAGCGTGTCTCTGCACGATCATCTGTAGGGCTGTCGTGCACGGTAAAGCTTAATTTATGTGCAAACATTAAACTATTCTCATGCAGGGTTTCTGGTAGATAGCAGATATAATACTTTTTTAGTTCCTCCGTTCATTATCTCCATTTAGCTCAATTAGGGGATCAACACAGTTTTTCAAGCATACAATTCACAATAGTTTATTTTGGACTAAGATGGTAAACCAGCTGTTTGGCAGTCTGACAGAGACTCAAATGATTAATCTTTCTTTCTTTGAAAATTGAACATATTTCAGTTTGCTTTGCCAAATGGGTTAAATGGGTTGTGTATTTTTTGTTTAGACATTTTATGGCTCAATTAAAAAAAAATAACACAACCTGACAGATTAATCGAAGTAAATAACTTCATAGTCCAAGCATGAATCTCCTCATTTGTTCTGCTTTGAAAACCAGATTCTCTGTGGAGCAGCATCTCATTGATAATGATAGCATCACAGCACGATGTCTTTAGTGGAATTTGAAGAGAAAAGAGACATGCCTGTGAGGAGAAACTCAGAGAACGAGAAGGCTACACAGCCGTAAAACAGTCACGTCGAACAGCTGACAGGATAAAACATTGGTGAAGATTGACAGCAGAGCTCCACCGGTGCCAGCTGTAGCAGTCGGACTGTGCAACTTTTCTGAATGTGCTGAGAGGATGTGACTGTTTAAAACTGGAGCTCCCCTTCGGGCCCTGAGGCTGTCTAAATGTTAATATATGGCTGTCTGACATTCTGGTGCTGCAGTCACTGGACTGTGGACCTTCATAGACAGAAACTGGAGGAGAGTTGGAAAGAAGCATAAGAGGAAGCCCTGGGGTGGACATGAGAGAGGCGTGGGGGAGAAAGGTTGAGGTTTGGAGGAAAAAGTTTGAGTAGAGTGATAAAAAGGATTTGGCTTGATGAGAGGTGAATTCCAGGTAGAGGGAGAATGAATTGGTAAAGGAAGGATGGATTTCAAGGGAAGACAGAGCAGAGCATGCAGGCATAGCTGCAGGGCTTAAGGGCCTTTGGGGGAGTTGGAGGATAAAGACCTGCCGTGGGCCACTGGACCAGAGCCTTTGCTCTTCTTGTGTGAGTGTTTGTATATGTGTGGCCTGAATGTATCGAAAGCCCCTGTAGAGAGCCAACGGTGCACATCTGTTCACCTCTTGAGCTCCCACCTTGGCAGAGCTGTGGCCAGAGCGAACCAGTTTTAAACTGATTCTTCTCTGCATTTTTACTGCCGTTTTCTGTTGATCAAACAGGTGCAGTGTGATAATCATACGTAGAGCAGGAAATGCTTGGTTTATAAAAGTTAGGGATGCTCCTTGAAACTCATTTGCTTGCTGATTGCATGAGAGAGAAAAAAATCAGAGGGCTCAATGCTGTAAAAGTAAGAAGACTGAGAAAAATTTCCAAAGTAAATTTAATTACTTTTCTCAAGTAATGCCATCAGGATGTTACCCATTCTTCAGCGTAGTATATGTGTGGCAGTTCATGAGAACTGCAAAGAAGGTGATCGGCCGTCCACTCCCCTCCCTGGACTCCATTGACAGTTATAGATGTCTCTCCAAATCCAGGGCGATTTTAAAAGACCACCTCCATCCTAACCTCCACCTATTCAACATCCTGCCCTCTGGAAAAAGGTTCTGATCCAACCAACAGACTAAAAACAGCTTCTACCTTTGGGCTGTCAGAACTCTCAGTGCACCAGAACACTGACAAACCTGCGGCCTTCCCCTTTGAACTTATGGTAACCTGAGTGTGTGTATGTCAGCGTGGGTGGATGTGGGTGTGTACGCGTGAGCAGACCCCCATACAGTTATTCTGTGCAATATCTTGGCAAATGTGCAATAATCCCATTTTTCTTTGGTAACTTATACTTTTTTATTGTAACTTATACATCGTATAAAGTGTATATATATATATATTGTGTATTGTGTATATAGTGTTTTTATATTGTTGTTTTGAAATTTGTCACTTTCTTGCATATTTGTGGTTTTGCTACCTAATTTAGTTGTGCAGGCAACTGTACAATGACAATAAATTAAGTTCTAAGTTCTTATGAAAAAGGATTAAAGCGCTTCCTCATTGGCTTCACTGTTCACAGCTGGAAGCCGCCTACATCCATGCTAATAAACCATCTGTGAGCTGTTAACATGAGCTACACTCGGTGTCTGTTCACATATAAAGGGTTATCTTTATCTAACACTTGAGAAGAAGAATGTCTTTTGTGGGAGTGTCCTACAGGAACCTAGCAGATGAAACTGGAGCCCAGTAGTGCAGCAGTAGTGGATCAGTAGTGTTACCGGTTCACCGATGTGATCAGCTCCTTCTTTTCCAACCACAGTCTGAACCCAGACAGACCTGAACACACAGCTCCGTCAGAGTGGCTGGACGACTTTGTGAGAACTTTCAACGATCGTCTTTCAACGAGCACCATAAAAGGGCAACAGATCCACAGTTCAGTTTGGAAATGTGACGTCACCACATTCAGATTAGATGAGCGTGCCGATGGCTAAAATGCCTTTAAGTGTAGCCTTAGGCAGCATGAGAAGTATTCAGCAGAGTGATAGAGGTGATTCAGTTATTAGTTTTCCAGTCTTAAGAAAATCCCAGCTTTACGGTAAGCATGTTGCACTGGGAGAAACATAATGATTTACATTTTGTCAAGTGTATTTATTTTATTTTCTATTTCGTTTGTCTCACACTGCAGCTTCACTTGATTTAAAAGTGCTCGTCTCCCTCAACACACCCACACTCCACCGCTTTCCCGCAAGTATTTCACATCAGTGTGGCGTAATGAACTGAAACAGCCTCACTGAATCAAAGCGTTGATCAAACGCTGGTGAGTGTAACTTCTGTTTGATGTGTTGGAAAGAAGTCACAAATTAACCAAAAACTATCAAACTGAGGTTTTTGTTTTGTTTTTTTATCTTTTCTTTCTTTCTTTCTTTTTTATACTTTTTGCTGTTATGTCAGGTAACACTGCTATTCTTCCAGTGTGGGATTGATTTATTTGTATATCCACAAAACACACAAATTTAAAAAAGGTATGTTCAAGTCACTTTTTAGACAGAAATTTATGCAAGTGCAAAACAAATAAACCAATAATCTGTTGAATATACCAAGATGCTTGAAAAAACGTGAATGTTAAACCTTACCTCATAAACTCATTTTCACCTATTTTGTTTTGGTATCGTCTCACATTGAGACTGTGGCTGTTCTGAAATAACATGTTTTCCTGCAGAGTATTAGAGAAAAATGTGTCAAGGACATGTGTGTGTACATTTAAGTGTTATAAAAACATTAAACTAACAGTGACTGAACCCCCCCAACCCCAACCTCCCGACCCACAGCAAGGTCAAATCAATTTTCTTTCTGTAGCACCAGTTCCCCTTAGCAGTCATCTCAAGGTATTCTATAATGTCAGCAGCAAAGACTCTATTAAAGAGAAAACCCCAATGATCTCCTGATCCCATCTGAGCAAGCACTTGTTCATGAAAGCGAGGAAGAACCCCCGTTTAAAAGGAAGAGACCTCTGGCAGAACCAGGCGCAGGGAGAGGAAAGAGAAGACAGAAAAGAGGGGCAAAGAAAGGCCATGAACAAAGAACAGAAAGTACAGGAGAGTAGACACAAGTAAATGACAGAAAATAGAAGCGTTAACCAAGCCTGGTTTTCCAAGTAGGGAGTGTTTGTATCCTAAACCCAAACTCTGAGCTGATTCCAAAGGAAAGAAAGGAAGGAAGCATAGGCAAGCCTGCACTTTGAAGGACAATGAAGAAAAGCTTTTGTGGTGTCAGATAATAGATCATGTCTCATTTACATATTTAAATATCAGATTGTCCCGAAGTAACAAACTGGGGAAGTTTTTGGCCCCTTGATCATATTGCACGTGTTGTCTCTTCTGTTAGTTTAGTCAGAGCTGCTATTTAAGAATTGGATATTTTAATTCACCCAAAACTAAATTTCTGAAATCTAATGATGTTTGAGAATGCTGCCTCAGAAACGTATGTGCAAACAGTTGCTGTATCATTTAGCTTGTTTGCCAGATTTGGTAGCAAACAGAAGAGATTTGTACAAAGTCAGCATCAAGGCACTTAATTTTAACTTCAAACTTCTGAGGAATGACTTCGGGGTGTAAGGGCGTTCCTGCTCACCTCGGATCGCAGCTCCGCTGCTGAACATAGTTTGGGACATTGTGTTAAATGTGGAATCTCGTTTTTTCTCACTTCATGCTCATCTTCCCCCTCCTCCTCCGCAGGCCGACTGTCGCTCCAGAGAATACCTTCGCATACACTTCCCATCTGCAGATACGTGATTCAGAGAATGAGGTAAGCGTAAAAATCTTTCACGTGTGGGTCTCACACTTTGTTGTACACGCTCACACATACACACTCCAAAGTATGTGTAGTGACTTCATCGCTAAAGTAATTTACAGTCTTAAAAAAAGCTTTAAAGCCAGTGACTCAAAGGAAATTCCCCAAATCCAAAAGTAAAGCCCAGATTGTTGGTACAAAGCCCCATCATTCTCATCTAATTTGCTGCCGGAATTAAGCAAATCTATTATGTAGATGAATAAACAGAAGATAGAGTTGTCTTCAGAAAACTGAAATTGTCTCAGAGTCAGTTTTCTTACTGCTTATTAGTTCAAGCATTGAAGGGAGAGCGGCAGGAAAGAACCCGTAAAGCTGTTCCAAACATTTATGGACTGCACGGCACAAATGCCGATGTCTGTAAGAAAATATTTGAGCTTTATCCTTCATCCTCAGGGAGGTCAGAGGTCATCTACAGTATTTGTGAAGCAGCAGTCCTGCAGCTTGTCTTCTGTGACAGGAAATAACTCCATCCTGCCACAGAAGAGTGGACAAGTTTATGTTGAAGAGCCTTTGACGGGTTCTCTGCATTTTCAGGGGGGTGTGGACAGGCCAGAGGTGAACCAAGGACACTTTAGGTGAAGCAGAGACACACAGGCAGTCAGAGAGAGGCAAGGATGAGGAGAGAAAAAGCCTTTGATCCTCTGATTCTCATCTGAAATAACAGGCAGTGCTGCCAAATCTTACCCTACCTTCCTCATTACGGATCAAAGCTGCAGACAGTTAGCACACTCAGATGCTTCGAAAACGCAATCATCTTTCATTTTCCCGAGTATTTTTAATCGTGCACAGAATCAAACCTTTAGGTCTGGAGTGCAGATGCTCGAGCGAGCTCACACTCACGCGCTTGAGGATGTGTGCACCTTCACGTCCCTTGATACCCTACTTGGAAACATAATGGGATGTCCGTGTTCATCCGCTCAGAAGCTTCCTGACTTTGTGAATCCTCTGAGCGCGCTCCACACTTTGATCAACCTCTCTACAAAGAGACTGAGACAGCGAGAGAGGCTTTGTGCTGAGCAGGCAGGGCTACAGCGGGTTCCTCCAGGCCTTAACCCAGCTTTACCCTCTCACTCTCTCACTCACTGCAGGCACATTTGATCAGATGCACTGTACTTTAGTGGTTTGAGCTGAAGTACACACTTTAGGCAGGTAAACGCTTCATTTAAAGAATAGCAAGACTATGATTTGTATGCATGCTGAACGTTTTGTAGGAAATTGCTACTTTGAAATGTTTTTCTATCAGAAAAAAGGGATGTTGCATAGGAGCAGGTGAGAACCACCTTCCTAACACCACACACAGACACAATAGTTGCTGTGCTCTTTATTTGTTGCACAGTGCTCGGATTGGGCGTTGTGCCTCGATACTGAATTTTCAGCTGCCGTCAACTCTCCTCCTCACTGTAGCTCCTCCACCTGGTCCCAACGTGCTACTGCATGAATAGAGGAGGCTGATTGGACGTTATGTAACAGGTGTTCCACGCAGCATCCCCTAGCAGTGCACCCTGAACCACCCGCCCCCTCTGTCCTCCCACAGCTGAGCCACAAACCACACCCCACTACCACAACACTTAAGTGGATCCACTATGCTTTCCTTATTGTCTGTCTGAGCATCAGACTGATTTCAGTGCTCGATTTCTGAAAACTTTTTACTCCAGGATCTGCAGGTTTCCATCGCTTTTGTTTTTTTAGGGGCAGCCAATTGAAAGAGTGCTCGTTTAAGGTTTAAAGCTAAAAATGCACATTTTTCAAGAGCATAATAGGTTCTTTTTGATGCCAGTTTTTAATTAACTAAACAATTTGTGCTGTTTGTTCATCCATCCATTCATTTTCTTCTGTTTTGTTTTTGTTTTGTTTCTCTTCTCTTTCCGTTTGTGGTGGATCAGACGTAATGTGATCAAAACATAAGCCTAAAATATTTCATCATCCAATTTTGTTTTTTATCGTTATCATTTTTTATTTTTGCGTGACTCCAATGATTTATGAGCTCTTTTCCAAGTGTGTTTGAAGCTTTAGACTTGTGAGGTATTTCTGTTCAACATCATTTAAAGGAGCTCTCTAATTTTGACCCGTTTTGGACACTTACTACTCCGGCAGTGCTAGTCTATCTGATTTAAAATATCTAACCTTGTGAAGACTCTGTCCCTGGGTGGCAGAGGAAGAGAAATAGTCTCTGTGTCTGTCGGAAAGAGGAGAGACACATGAAAGATGGAGCAGCAGGAGAGGAGACGAGGAGATCCAATAAAGGAGGGAAACAACAGGAGCTGCAGAAGGAGAGAGACAGAGCAAGAGTGTGGAAAAACAAATCAATGGCTGTGTAAGACAGAAAAGGAAAGGAGTCAAGGCAAGACGATAAAAGCTTATCAGTAATGTGAGTGATAGCGAGATATGCTGGATGTGCTTACCTGTTGTGATTTACTCTGCATGACAGTTTGCTTCTGCCTCGACTTCAGTTTGTCTTTCTGCTGTTTTGCCGTCTGAGTTCTGCATTTAAACACAGCACAAAGTAAATGACAGTCATCATAACAGTATCCATTATGTTTACAGTAGGGTTTTATGTAACCCTTCATCTATGGGCTGAGGGGGCTCAGTGGTCTACTTGGTGCTGTGTATTTTACATGGGAATTACTGTAAAAATCCAAGTCTGGATTTAGTCTATTCCAGCTGCCATAGGGCGAGAGGCAGAGTGTACCCTGGACAGGTTACCAGTCTGTCACAGGGCTAATACAGAGGGACAGACAGCCATTAACACTCACATTCATGCCTATGGCCAATTCAGAATCACCAGATAACCTAACCCCATGCATGTCTTTGGACCACCCAGAGAATTGGGTCAGACTATAACTAATGAAGTTTCTGGTGAGCATTTATTTTTTGTGCTCCATAATAATGTTGTCGATTAAAACGAGACAGAGAGAAAACTAGTTTAGTAAGTAAAGTTTAAAGGGAGCAGGGAAAGCATAGCTTGTTTCAGAAAAATTATAAACTATGTGGATTCCCCAAGTCCCCAAGTATAAGATTAATATAGATTAGTTTGATCTTTTGATTAATTCAAGAACCAGGAGGAGCACATGGTGACACACAGGTGGGCTACATCTTATGCAGAAGGTGCATTCTGAAAAAGGAGACTCCACGGTGGTGTCAAGGGAAGACTGTAGCTAGGCAACATTTAATGATAGTCTGTAGGATGGATTCGGAAATCAAGAAGAGGAAGCAAGTGAAGGCAGACGTTAAGGATTAAATGGTGGAAGCTGTAGACGGAAGAATGTTGTGCAAGAGTCCAGGAAGGACTTGAGACAAGCTCTGAGTGGTAGGAAGGAGTCGCCAGATGACTGTGAAAGTACAGCTGATGCGGTGAAAGAAACTGCCATGAATGTGTTTGTTGTATCCTCTGGATAGAGGGAGAAGCATGTGAGGCTGGACACTAAGGAAGGAGAAAAGGACTTTTGGCTAGGAAGAAAGATTGAGCTGGAAAGTATGTGCATCTCCATACGAGAGAAGATGACAGAGGGAAGAAGCTGATGAGCCACAGGCTGAACAGGTTGAGTGCTAGTATTAGTGAGTTACAGTATGTCCAGGTTCTGTTGTTTCATCTTCTGATAGCCCCGTTGTAGCATTGTCACAAACTTTCAATAAGCCATCTGCAAACTATTCAGTTTGAGTTAGTGAGATCAGTTCAATCTACACCCTGCTGTTAGACAAATTTTACTGCCCTTTACAAAAACATTTCTAAAATGTCAAGGATAATGTTGGAGAACTAGTCGGGCCAAGGTTGGGCCGATGAGCTCTGTTGGGAGCAGCCGCACTCATTAAAAACTTATAGCAGTACAAGGACACAGCTTGTTGCTGGTAGTATTCAGCATGAGTATTAACTGGAGGACGGAGCTACAGAGGCATTTGGTGTTTCTATTCTTCCCCCTCAGAAACACAGGTACCACCGCCCATCACCGGCTGTCATTCTGACATCTTTTAAACACGATCACTCAGTCTCAGCTCACTTTGGACTGATTAACTGGCCCGTCATGAGCGAAGATGTGTGTTTGTGCCCAGACTGCGTTATATTGGAGTTAAGCTAACATCTTTTTTTGAGTCTGGCACGTGTTAGGAGAGATTTTTTATGCTTCTTCACACAAATATCTTTGTAGAAATGTACTCATTTTTAATGTGCCGTACTTAAAAAAGATACGTTACGTGAACTTAATACTTTAGCAAAGTAAATTAGCTCTCATTTCTCTTCAGCAAATGAAAATCAGAAAATATTAGTGTAAATGGCCTAAATGTTTTTCTTAGAAAGCTAAGAATACCTGTGCAACATTTTAAAGAGCATAAGTAAATGAGTTAAGTGGATTTGTATGGCTGGTGCAAAACATAAAGCGCCACTGCTCAGATGCATCTTAACACCTTATGGCGCTGTAACCACCCAGATTTGTTTCACTGGACACTCACCTGACTCTAAACCATGTGCTTACATGACCAGCCCATCCTTGATGGTGCCGCGGTGGCAGATGTATATGTTCATGCAACTGGTCGTTTTCACATTTTTCTGCTCTTTGCAGATTCTGTAAGTTTTACTGGAACTTTAACTGCTTCACATCGTCATGTCCTATCACAGCAGACCGTGGGGTGGCTGAAGTTGTGTCAGAAACCTCTCCTCTGTTTCTAGTCTCAATTAAGGTGGCCTGTTAATAACTAAATCTTGCTAAACACTACTGCTGGCTACACAAGCCCTAGAAAATGCAACGAAAATTATGAAATGAAACAATATGCAGAGTAAACTGCTCTGTATGTGGGCAAAAACTACAGTTAACTCACTATAAGTACATAAACTCCACATTTACCAATAGGTTAAAGAGACTGAAAAACAGTAGCACAGGTAGAGGAGTTTCCTAATGTTAGCTAACTTCAGTTACTTTGAACTGTAGCATCAAAAACCTCGAGTCCATTCAATTTTCAATTCAATTCAATTTTATTTATATAGCGCCAAATCACAACATAAGTCGCCTCAAGGCGCTTCATAGATACAGAGAAAAAAACCCAACAATCATATGACCCCCTATGAGCAAGCACTTTGGCAACAGTGGGAAGGAAAAACTCCCTTTTAACAGGAAGAAACCTCCGGCAGAACCAGGCTCAGGGAGGGGCGGCCATCTGCTGCGACCGGTTGGGGTGAGAGAAGGAAGACAGGATAAAAGACATGCTGTGGAAGAGAGACAGAGGTTAATAACAGATATGATTTAATGCAGAGAGGTCTGTTAATACATAGTGAGTGAGAAAGGTGACTGGAAAGGAAAAACTCAATGCATCATGGGAATCCCCCGGCAGCCTACGTCTATTGCAGCATAACTAAGGGAGGATTCAGGGTCACCTGGTCCAGCCCTAACTATATGCTTTAGCAAAAAGGAAAGTTTTAAGCCTAATCTTAAAAGTAGAGATAGTGTCTGTCTCCTGAATCCAAACTGGAAGCTGGTTCCATAGAAGAGGGGCCTGAAAACTGAAGGCTCTCCCTCCCATTCTACTTTTAAATACTCTAGGAACAACAAGTAGGCCTGCAGAGCAAGAGCGAAGTGCTCTAATAGGGTGATATGGTACTACAAGGTCATTGAGATAAGATGGGGCCTGATTATTTAAGACCTTGTATGTGAGGAGCAGGATTTTGAATTCAATTCTGGATTTAACAGGAAGCCAATGAAGGGAAGCCAAAACAGGAGAAATATGCTCTCTCTTTCTAGTCCCTGTCAGTACTCTTGCTGCAGCATTTTGGATTAGCTGAAGGCTTTTCAGTGAGTTTTTTGGACATCCTGATAATAATGAATTACAGTAGTCCAGCCTGGAAGTAATAAATGCATGAACTAGTTGAATCAAACAGGGATTCTTTTACTTTTGAAACATGTCATTTGTGACAGAGAGATTATTTTAGATCAAAAGTCTTGCTTTAAGTTCAAATTTAGTATCATTGTTAGATTTCAGGTCGACACAATATCCCAAAGTTTGCTTCATCATTGCGTGCAGAGGGCGCCGCGGCTCAGTGTGTCCTGCAGGACTGTAGCCTCCGGCTGTGTGTGTCAGGCGCTCGGCCCAGACTGACCCAGACTGTAGAACAAACACTTCTTACGCCAACTGTGCTTCTGAGGGACAGTAAATAAAACATGTTCAGGTGAATGAGGGGCACAAAGCTGTAATGATAGTTTTTTCCTCTTACTCTCTGTGTCCATCTGTTCCTCATTTTCATTCTCTTTGCTGCACGCACACCATCAATTTACAATTTAAGTTAATGTGAAGGAGTACAGTTAGAGATGATTGTTAGTGAGTAAGCCGATATCATTTGTGAGCCACTGATTTACACGAGCAGAGGGTTAAACAAGTTTTCAGCAAACCAAAAGGCTAAACATACAAATTGGAAAGAGAAAACGGAGACGTAAACACAGTTTTTTCCCGTGCAATAAAATTTATTGACATTTCAGCTGTGTTCATTTTCTACCTCCAACTAAAGTGATATAGATCGTCTAGCTGAACAGTTGGCTTTTTAACAGCCAGTCTGATTGTGTGCTCACTTCTGTTGGGTGAGATTTCATTGCTTTGTTCTCGATGTTTTCTCAGACGTGTTACTTTGATGAGTACATGACACACAAATAACAACCTAAGTTGTCAAAAACCAGTGTCATCTGTTAAAGCTGCAGTAGGGTTGGGTTACAGCCTCCTCTGTGTGATTCTGCCCCAAGCAGCAAAAAACACTGATTAATGCTGCCTTAAACCTGCATTTTAAAGCGTGCAGTGTGTTCTCGGGGCTTGTTTTGTAGGCGTTCACAATAACTGCAAATCCAAACATTTGGCCATCAGATTTTTCATATTTCTTCTGTTCATAATCAAATATATGGAATCGTGTTTTTAAGTGTCCAATGAGCTGCCCAGCATGTATTTACAACCTCTCTTTATCTCTAACATCCCCAAATCCAAAAATGCTTTGTCACATCCTGTCGGCGCGGCGTGCAGAGTAGTGTCACCGCATTATTACTGTTTGTTGGGCTGTTTCTTTCACCGTTTCTGTTTTGCACTTTTTCTTTGTCTCTGTGTTTTGTGTGTGCGTGCAACAGAAAACAGAAAATGCTCCCTGTTGAATTTAATGTTGAAATTGAAGCTGGAATTATGATGAAGCCATTTTTGTCTGAATCCCCCGAGGACTCCCTTCTATACTTCTCCCGTTTCCTTTTCTTATTAGGCTTCATTTCACAGTCCCCACTCACTTGTTCAAGTTTCACTGGCTCAGCTTCATCAAAATTTATTTGTGCTTTGTATATATTTAGCTCCCTCTAATCCGCTCCTCCTTTATCTGGCAGTCAGATGCAATCACTGGCACATTCTACTCTGTGTTGAGATATTAGCAGATGGAGTCATTAGTAATTTTGAACTAGTGAAGGGCAACCTTCAGCCAAGATTTTTTTTAATAACATGACTGTCTGGCATTTTTTTGGTATCCATGTTTTCTTTCTCTTTTCTTCTTTACTTGTTATTGCTTGACTCTGGGTTGCCTTGATGTGTGTTTCCCTTCCTGCACCCTTCCCAGTGGAGAGAGTTGCACAGCTAGCCTGAGGCTGACATAGTACAGTAACAGTGAAGAGTGTGTATACTATGAGTGTGCATTTCTGTGTTTATGCATTGATGGGGTGATAAGTAAGAAGACAAATTGCAAAAGGGTCGGGCAGTGCAAGGATGGCCAGGGGTTTGCGTGATCAGATTTAGGAGGTTGTGAGCAGAGATGATGGGGAAGGAGATGAATAACGAGATGATTTGAAACCTAAAAGCTGGGAGGAGGCGAGAGGAAGAGTTGGCATCATTGGACTATAAAAGAGTTTCTCTCCTTGTGTATTTCCCATTTCTATCGGCATTCTGTCATCAGTTTCCACATCAGCAGAGATACAAATTGCATAGAAAACAGAAGAGAGGAGAAAGTAAAAAGGACACGTTGCACTTAAAGACTGACTCCCTGGGATAAGAAGAGGAGGAGGAGGAGGAAAGAGGAGAGGAGTAAGATGTCGAGGGAGTTTCTAAAGGAGAAAAGCCGATGCTTTATGTGGAATTCTGCAGATAGAGAAACGACCCTCCCCTCTCTGTCTTTTTCTTCTTCTTTTTATTTATCCTCCCTCCCGTCTGTCTGATGCATCGGAGGAGAAACTGCATTAATTCCACCATGGTCGCACACAGTAAACCCTCGGCATCGCATTTTGTGCCGCCTTGCCTACCTCTGGCAGGATGCCGCTCAAGTGCTGATAAATTGCCACCACCCACCTCATTTTTCACCGCAGCCGTCTCATCGTCAAACACACTGACACAAAACCCCTGTATGCTCCTCAGCAATAACAAGAACAATCGCTGCACCCCGGGAATCAGAGACGAGGAGATAGAGGGGAAGGACAAATGGAGAGGTGGATAAGTAGGTGTGTTCTAGGAAGGGGGCAGAGAAATGAAAACACAGCTGCAAACATTAATTTAGTTTTAGTTGAACATGCTTTGGGCATCATTTTCACATTTGTCAGCAAACATAACATAACTTTGTGTTTGGAGTTTTGATTTTTACATTGAATATATAGGATATACTGGATTCCTGTTTTGACATCTTTACCGTAAGCTTTAGTTTCATTGTAATATTTGAATATGTTTTTACTCTTCTTCGTTTAGAGTTCTTGTTCTCTATTTAGCTTCAGTTCCTTTTCTGAGTTTATCTCTTGTGTTTTTAGTTCCCTCAGCTTTTCCCTGTTTGTTTCTCCTTTTGTCTCATCTCTGTAATAATGCCTTAGTCCCCCCTGTGTTTTTTAAGTGTTCATTTTTATGTCTATGTTGGTAGCCTTTAAGTCATTTCCTCTGTGTTCCCCCATGAATGAATTCATTTCTGATTATTATTAATCTTTGATTTTTGAGGGGCTCCTTGTTTCAGTATGGTGATTGCTCATTTTCTGCTTTACTTTGATACGTTTCCTCTTGTTTGCTGCTTTGGGTTTTGCTTCCTCCTTGTCTGATGGTCTTCACCTGTGTCAATTACCTGCACGTGCACCTCGTTCCACAGCTGTTCCCCAATCAGCCCTCAGTTAGCCTATAGTCCAGTCCTCCGTACTCTGTGAAGGTGTGCAGATTCTGTGGATTTTCTTCATGTGCAATCAACTGCTTGTTTTTTTCCCCCCTTGCCCCTTATTTTTCTTTTGCCTCCTGCATTTGAGTCCATCTCTGAAGTCTAACTAATCATTTGCAATAACATATGAAAAACAACTTCAAGACACTGACCAATAAATCTTTCCTCAGTCCTATAAACTGCACTTAATTTCCCCCACAGTTGCCAGTTCTGATTTTATGTCTTTCCGTTGCTTATTTCAGGAAAGAATGGTGACATATATTTATTTATTTTTTGCTTAGGTCTTGCTGACTCTGGGGACAAACGTGAAATATTGTTAGTTTAAAGACCATACTGATTTTTACACATCTATGTACAAAGATAAGTCAGAAAATATACAGAGACTGACATTTAATAGCAGAATAGAGAACAGTGATGTATGGGATCCACCGCCAGTAATAAAATATATATAAAAAAGCACAATGGTAGGTTGT
Organism: Pundamilia nyererei; assembly: GCF_000239375.1. Taxonomy (NCBI): domain Eukaryota; kingdom Metazoa; phylum Chordata; class Actinopteri; order Cichliformes; family Cichlidae; genus Pundamilia; species Pundamilia nyererei. The sequence goes on along the minus strand of NW_005187476.1, from coordinate 432,538 downwards.
GTCTGACCTCTTGAGGTTGTGGTCAGGTGCATTTTTAAGGAGCTGATCATTATGATCCAATAAAGGTGAAAAAGTTGCAGAAATCAAGCATTTAAAAAAGGGGGTATTATTATTAAAAAGACATGTAAGTTTCAGGGTGTGCAAAATTTTCAATGAGAGTTTTAAATGACGATCAAACCCTGATGTATAATCATGTTTCCATACTTACATGTTGTTCAGCATAACAACGCAGGACAGTATCATTTGTATGCATTACATCACTGTTGCTGTGGGTAAACATGGTCGCCATGTTATGGCAGAATTTCTTTGTGTAGTTTTAAGTAAATTAAAGGTGAAATACAGTTTTATATACACACACATGGTCATGTGAATAGCTCTACTGTCCCCACATGACACAATGTTTCACCTACAGGAGGATTTCATTAATGTCGAGTTTTCAAACGGTGGCACAAGAGGATTAAGGTCTTTTTTTTCAGCTGCTGATGAGTTTTGAATTTAAGCTGTGTCACTGCACGACATGACAAATATTTGTTGCCTGCTTCCGTATCCCAACAGTGCCATCAATTCCAGCCACATCACGGTAAAAAAAATTCCCCCAGGCAGTCGTGTTGGAAGGTTTGAGTCACACCGCAGATTCCTGCCGCATACTGCTCTGTTCGCAGGACACCGGTTCGGCAGGAGAAAGGTCTTTGGGTGACTCAAAGATGTGGAAAGACACATAGACAAGTTAATCCATTTCTCTCTGCTGCCATCATGCTTTGACCTTTTCTGCTGGTGAATAATGTCAGTGAGAGGGAGTCATGCCTGATATCGAGGTTCATGCACTGATGAACCGCTCCAACAAATCACTGGGTGGAAAGATCTTGTTTGTCTGTTTCTGAGTAAAATGTGGGGGTACATCACACCCCCTCTGTGTCTCCATATGCAGGAAGAACTATGACTTGGAGAAATTAGAGGATTATTGGGGAACAAGACTTGTATAAAACTACTGCTGTGCTTTTACTAAACTTGTGGTTAGTTTTGTGGGACAAATAACTAGAGACAGTTTTACTAAATGGATAAATTAATTCCCATTAGTTCTGGTATAACATTTGTTAACAGTGATGTTAAAATAATGTTTTTGATTTGCATGAGGTGCGATAAAGTTTTACAATTCGACTCGCAACTTGCAAGATCAAGTGCATCTCTGCACCACTTCCAGCTCATCCTCCATTTTCGATGTGTCGGTGGTGTGTGCTGAAACTAGTCATCTGTCAACTGGAATTTCATTTTGGGAAAGAGGATATAGTTACGAGAAGACGAATCTTCAGGGAGGCAGGAAGCCACACTTTAGGTTGTTTGCACTGAAAGTTCTCCCTCAGATGTGTGATGATGTTACAGGAGAGGAGAGTGCTGACAGTCTCACCCTGAGGGATGAAGCCGAGGTGCACAGCCCCGTCAGTCTTTAATAAAACAGAAAAAACCAACACTTTCACAAAACCGGACAGTTACATTCTGGAGTTATCTGTAATGTGCTTTATTATAAGTCCATGTCGAAATTGTAGTATCTGGTCACATGTTGTCAGGACATCCAGAAAAATGTGAAAATAGACTATAGACTGGAAATAGAAGCTCAAAGGTGCACAATAAGATAACCTTGAAGTGGATTTGATCTAAATTTGGGTTGAATTTTGCCACGTTTTGACTGATTTGCTGCTTCACTGTACAGTAAATCATGAGTTAAATTTAATACCAGGTTAGAAATTTAATGTTATTTCTCTCAAAGATGAATTCCAACAATTTTAACACAGTACGGTCAGTTTACCTTTGGGCTCTATAGTCTGAAACTATGAGAAATGACTCATCTTTCTTCAGGTATAAAATGTCTGAGGAACATTTCTAAATGCACTGAGACAAATAATCCAAAAGGTAATTTTTTTAAGTTTTCTTGGAAAATTCCTCCTTACTCTGTGGATATACAAATACTACTGAATCATCAGAGTAAACTTTGTAAGTTGGAGAACTGTAGAATATTTTAGTTCCTGAAGACATATGAGTCAAAGTGATAAATCACTGTGCCTTTAGTCTGAACAATCTAGCCATGATTAACTGCTTGGTTCTTATTGTGCAGTAAATTATTCTCCCTTTCATGCGGATATGCTGTTCCTATCTTCAATGCCGTGTTAGAGGCTAATGATGAGGGGCTTCAATTGAATTTTCACAGCATCTAAATGTAAAAGATGAATGTTCAGAGAGTGTGTTTGACACGGCCTTTAATGACACTTTTCTTTATATTTCTGAAAGGCTAAACCCAAAAAGAAACACTATCTGGGTTTGGTTCTGTTCATTCATTCTCCCAGAAATGAAAAACAGTGTCTCTTTGACCTCGCACCGTGTCTCCACCTTTATCTGCAGCCTCCTGCTCTGTTGTGGCAACCTGACATGTGAGTGATTGATAGACGGTGGGGCTGACACCGCCTGGTGCTTGACTTATAACGACAAGTGCTCTGCTGCAGCATCAGACAAATTGCCTTGTTTACATCCAATAGAAGCCTTGGCGCCAACACAGCCATCCACACCAGCATCACACCTGTGTGTTTTTACCCCAAGCAGGTGTCTTCACCATCAAACTTCTCACATGGCCTCCCTGTAAACTATAAAATCAATTGGGCCTTTTTTTCCCTGAGGCTTCTAAAGACAAATCAATTGAGGACGATCCATTGTAATAAGGACGTATCAGCCTTGGACGAGGCAGACGAGATACTGGGGGTTATTTGATTTTCCTGCGAGGGGAAGAGAGGCTCAGCTGACAGGGCCAAGGCTTTTGTTTTCATTGAGTGGCTATTATGTGAAGTCCACCCCACTTAGTGGCTCCATCGTTGCTGGCAGCAGACCGCTGCGCTCCCACTTGTAAGGTGCTTTAGTCAGCAGTGATGGTCGGCTTCGTCAAGAGTGGGATTAATTCTCTCAGAAGCCTTTCCCACCGACGTGGACGTTTTGGGCATTAATGAGATTCCCACCTTAGCTTTGTTGCATAACATTGAACTGTTGTGTTAAACTATTGAGTTGTGTGTTCACTAGGTGCCTGCTGGTCCATGATAAGGACGTTAAAGTCCAGCCATTTATGTTCAAGTGTTCAGTGCTTTCGTTCAGAGAACAGTAGCTTTATTAAACCTTCCAACCAATGTTGGGGCAAAAATGAGCTGAGCCACCATTTAACCCATCGTTTCCTGAGTATGACAACATTTTAGCGTAAACTTTGAGGCTTGTTTGTTGTTTTTCAAGCTTTAAATAGCTCTGGATGATTTAAACAGATTTAAGTCATAAAACCTTTGCTTTTTAATTTAGCTTTTAATGAGTGCACCAGTTTTTTATTTCGCTTTATTAGTTTCTTTTGGACTAATAAAAATTTTAATAATACCTTTTTGGCTCTTTTCTATTTTTTAATGAAGTGTTTAGTTCTTCTATTTTGTGTTTCTCTTGTAATTCTTGGATTTTTATTTAGTTTATTAACTTTCGTTATATGAACTGTGCTATATAAATAAATTGATTGAAAAGTAATTTCGTGTTGTGGTTCATAAAGAACTCCGAAGTCACTCGGGGCTTTTAGCAGCTGTGGAGCTGTTGTTGATACAGGATTGCTGAGGCACTTACAGTGGGGCAAAAAAGTATTTAGTCAGCTACCGATTGTGCAAGTTCCCCCACCTAAAATGATGACAGAGGTCAGTAATTTGCACCAGAGGTACACTTCAACTTTGATTGTCAGAATGAGAAAAAAAATCCATGAATCCACATGGTAGGATTTGTAAAGAATTTATTCGTAAATCAGGGTGGAAAATAAGTATTTGGTCAATAACAAAAATACAACTCAATACTTTGTAACATAACCTTTGTTGGCAATAACAGAGGTCAAACGTTTACTATAGGTCTTTACCAGGTTTGCACACACAGTAGCTGGTATTTTGGCCCATTCCTCCATGCAGATCTTCTCGAGAGCAGTGATGTTTTGGGGCTGTCGCCGAGCAACACGGACTTTCAACTCCCGCCACAGATTTTCTATGGGGTTGAGGTCTGGAGACTGGCTAGGCCACTCCAGGACTTCCAAATGCTTCTTACGGAGCCACTCCTTTGTTGCCCGGGCGGTGTGTTTTGGATCATTGTCATGTTGGAAGACCCAGCCTCGTTTCATCTTCAAAGTTCTCACTGATGGAAGGAGGTTTTGGCTTAAAATCTCACGATACATGGCCCCATTCATTCTGTCCTTAACACGGATCAGTCGTCCTGTCCCCTTGGCAGAAAAACAGCCCCATAGCATGATGTTTCCACCCCCATGCTTCACAGTAGGTATGGTGTTCTTGGGATGCAACTCAGTATTCTTCTTCCTCCAAACACGACGAGTTGAGTTTATACCAAAAAGTTCTACTTTGGTTTCATCTGACCACATGACATTCTCCCAATCCTCTGCTGTATCATCCATGTGCTCTCTGGCAAACTTCAGACGGGCCTGGACATGCACTGGCTTCAGCAGCGGAACACGTCTGGCACTGCGGGATTTGATTCCCTGCCGTTGTAGTGTGTTACTGATGGTGACCTTTGTTACTTTGGTCCCAGCTCTCTGCAGGTCATTCACCAGGTCCCCCCGTGTGGTTCTGGGATCTTTGCTCACCGTTCTCATGATCATTTTGACCCCACGGGATGAGATCTTGCGTGGAGCCCCAGATCGAGGGAGATTATCAGTGGTCTTGTATGTCTTCCATTTTCTGATGATTGCTCCCACAGTTGATTTTTTCACACCAAGCTGCTTGCCTATTGTAGATTCACTCTTCCCAGTCTGGTGCAGGTCTACAATACTTTTCCTGGTGTCCTTCGAAAGCTCTTTGGTCTTGGCCATGGCGGCGTTTGGAGTCTGACTGTTTGAGGCTGTGGACAGGTGTCTTTTATACAGATGATGAGTTCAAACGGGTGCCATTCATACAGGTAACGAGTGGGGGACAGAAAAGCTCCTTACAGAAGACGTTACAGGTCTGTGAGAGCCAGAGACTTTCCTTGTTTGAGGTGACCAAATACTTATTTTCCACCCTAATTTAGGTATAAATTATTTACAAATCCTACCATGTGAATTCATGGATTTTTTTTTCACATTCTGTCTCTCACAGTTGAAGTGTACCTCTGGTGCAAATTACTGACCTCTGTCATCATTTTAAGTGGGGGAACTTGCACAATCGGTGGCTGACTAAATACTTTTTTGCCCCACTGTAGTTGCCTGTGAAAATCTTTGCACTTAATTTTCTTTTGTTTAACAAACTAAAGACTGGTTTGAAAATCTATACCGTGCTAGCATGTCACACACACTGATACCTCCTCATCAAACATCTGCCAGAGGTGTTTTTTTAAAGTTTGCTTTTGTGTTGGATGACCCTTTGAATTCTATTTATGTAGTGCCGCCATTTCACAAGAAGCACTTATATTTGAAGGCCCAACAGTTTTAGAGAGAAACACCAAATCAGTAAGATTTGGCAACAGTAGGAGGGAAAAACCTCTTTTTGTAACAGGAAGAGATCTTCAACAAAACTAGATTCAGGGCCAACATCCAGATCCATTCCAACTTTTTATTAATCCTCTAAGCACAGCTGAAAACTACCACTGACTAAGTAAAAGATAAATTAACTGGATTCACAGCATTAGGAGATTCTCCAAGAGAGGAGACGGGACATCCACGCCTCTGTGTTGTTGTTTTGTTTTTTTAACTCTCCCACTTTACAGCTCTTTGCAGTTTTGCATAAGTTTGCATAAGTATCCAGTGTGTGTCATATCAGATCGGATGCATTGACACTAAACTTTTTGTTGGTAAGTCATCATTATGATGAGGTGCTGCAGTGGTAGGACTTCAGGCCGGTGTTTCTGGCCCCTTTCACTCTTTCTGTCATATTTACCCACATACACGCACACTTGACTTTAAACTCTTCTATAACATATGCACACACTTATGCCCATGTACACTCATTATAACCTCTGAGGAAATATAGTTTGAAGCCTCTGAAATAATCACGTTCTGATCTGCAGCATCAGCCTCTCATATTGACATCCCACGGTGCCATTATCCCCTCTCACCCACGTGTGGCTCTTCACTCACATTTCCCACATTTCCCCTGAGGTTCCCACTGCAGGTATGTGTTTGAGCTCATGAGTATGGGCTTTCCTATTTATTTATCTTGCAATATGCCGTCATGCTTACACTTCACCGTGGGAAAAAGCTTCAGCTTATATGCACACACACACGCACTAACCCCGCTTGCTCAGTCACACACACATTAGTCACTATAAAGAACCCACAGGCTCTTTCACTGCAGCCCACTGTAATGCTCCGTCTCACAGGCCAGTCATAAGCCAGAATGTGCTTGTTGGTGCAGAGTAGATCAACATGAGTAGTGGCGGCTTGTATTGCCTGCAAGTTTCCTAAAGAGATCCTGTTCCATGCATCACGCCCACTGCAGCTGATTTGCATCAGAGTAATATGGTGTTTTACTCCAGGCAAGAGGCAAGAGTGTGAATTGTTGACGAGATGAGCAGTGAATCAGCTATGTTGGTATTTGATTTCAAAGTCAAATGTCACACACATGCATGCAAGCGTCATCTACTCTACGTTCATGAATTTATGAAAGACAGCTTGTCACAGTCAAGTCAAATTTATCTGAATAGCATTATTTAGACACAGGGTAATGCAGAGGGCTAGAAAGATAATAATAATAATAATAATAATCTTTATTTATAAAGCACACTTAAAAACCAAGGGTATGCCAAGGTGCTTAACAAGTAAAATAGAGTATAGGAGGAGGATAATAGAATTAGGACCAAAGCAAGTACTAAATATGCAAGCAGATAACTGTCACTAATACATAGGAAAGCAACAGGTACAGAGCAAACAAGAATTTAAATGAGCATAAAAGTGCGTGATATAAAATCATAAAAGAAATATTAACTAGAGGGAAAGGCAAGATTGAATAAGTGGGTTTTTAATCGTGATTTGAACAGTGCAATGGAATCAGATGCGCGGAGGTCGAGAGGAAGGGTGTTCCACAGTACCGGGGCAGCCAGAGCAAACGCACGGTCACCCCGGGACTTCAGTCGAGATCTGGGTTGGGTCAGAAGTAGTTGAGTGGCAGATCTGAGTGTTCTAGCAGGAGTATGTGGTTTGAGAAGTTCACTAAGATAACTTGGCGCTAATTTATTAATAGTTTTGAAAGTAAGAAGTAATATTTTAAATTGAATACGGTACTTTATGGGCAGCCAATGCAGGCTAGCTAGGACAGGGGTAATATGGCAAAATTTCCTGGTACCAGTTAAAAGGCGGGCTGCTGCATTTTGGACTGTTTGCAGTCTAAGAAGAAGAGAAGAGGGAAGACCATAGTACAAGGAGTTACAATAATCCAACCTGGAGGTCACAAAAGCGTGAATAAGCTTCTCCAGGTCCTCATGCGGAATATAATGCCTAGCCTTAGAGATAAGGCGCAGTTGGTGGAAGCTAGATCTCACTACAGCAGACACTTGCTTATCGAGTTTGAGCGAGCTATCCAGCAGTACACCCAAGTTACTGACTTGGGGTGATCGTGGCTCAAGAGTTGGGAGTTCGCCTTGTAATCGGAAGGTTGTCGGTTCGAGCCCCGGCTTGGGCAGTCTTGGGCGTTGTGTCCTTGGGCGAGACACTTCACCTGTTGCCTACTGGTGGTGGTCAGAGGGCCCGGTGGCGCCAGTGTCCGGTAGCCTCGCCTCTGTCAGTGCGCCCCAGGGTGGCTGTGGCTACAATGTAGCTTACCATCACCAGTGTGTGAATGTGTGTGTGATTGGGTAGATGACTGGTTGTGTAAAGCGCTTTGGGGTCCTTAGGGACTAGTAAAGCGCTATACAAATACAGGCCATTTACCATTTACTGACATAGTCACAAGAAAAACTAGCAAAGGAACCCAGGGCAGCACAGAGTTGGGCACGAGGGATTTTACTGTTGAACACCACAATCTCAGTCTTCTTATCATTTAAAACGAGGGAATTACTCAGGAACTATTCCAGAAAACCAGAAAGAGGAATGCAAAGGGACAGTTACAATGTATAAACAATATATCTGTGCATGTTGTTAAGTAAAGCATGCACAGGCAGTGATGACAGAAATGTAACAACAACAATATACAATATACCGTGTGTAACCACAGAAAAACACCCATTAGAAATTAATATAAGGTTAAGAGGAGGTTGCAGACATGGTTTATTGATAAGCCTAATAAAGATTTAGTTTTAGCTGATCTCAGGGAGCTTGTTCCACAGGTGAGGACCATCAAAACTAGAGGCTGCTTCACTTTCTTTTGTTCTAATTCTGGCAACACACAGAGGGTCTGTTCCTGCTGACCTGAGAGTTCAGGATGTTTCGTAAGGCAAAAGAAGATTTGAAATGTAGCTCGGCCCTTTTAGTGATTTGTAAACTAGTAGAAATATTTTTAAATCTATCCTTTGGGACACAGAAAAGTTTGAGAATAGGAGTAATGTGCTTGATCGTTTTAGCGTTTGTTAAACTACAGAAAATGTAGCTATGTGGCAGTAGGGCTGATTGTTATAGGTGCACTGTATGCATGTTATGTTATGTCAGTTCTCTTCACTGACAGGATGTAACAGATGGATACTTCATCTTTTCTCCCCCTTCTTATCTTGGATTCAGTGTCAAGGCTCAGCAGCTCAAACCTGACGTTTAATGTCTCACCTGCACCTCTGCCCATCCTGTCTCTATCTTTCTACTGTACATTTCTTTTTTCTTTCTAACTTTTTCCTCTTCTGCCTTTCAATCTTATATTTTTCTTTCTCCCTCCTTTTTTCTCCACATCCAATTTTGTCCACCGTTCAGATGACTTTTTTCCCTATTATCTTTGCCTTCCTCTTCTTCATTTCTCCAGCTTCAGTCGTCTCTATGACTCTGCCTCCTGTCCATCACCTTCTCACTCTGGTACACAGCTGTCAGCAAAGGCAGTGAATCATATCACACTGTGCACTGGCCCAATCAGAATTCAGTATGAAGGAGCATCTCTTCAAAGCGATTGTCAACTATTGGCAAGCAGCTGCTGTAGAGCAGAAACCATAGAGACAGATGGACAGCAAATGGAAGGACTGTGACTGAACTTCTTGCTGTTCACTGATTCTCTTTGACTGATTAGTCAAGAAGCTGCACATGTGGTAGGGACAGTTCAGCCAAATCAGTCAGGCTAGGTATGGAGATGTAGTGTAAGTTATTGAATCCTGAGCAGAATTTAAACACACTGTCAGCATTTATTAGCCGTCACAATAATGCTCTGTTCCTGTTCGCTCTTCCACTGGCTGAAAAGGAGAGAATATTCCCTTTTTTTGTAAATAATTTCTTTTTGGAAAGGAGCCAGTGGGCTTCAGCAGGCAAGCTGTTGATGTTAACACTGCCAAAAGCGGTCTGTGGTCTCTGCTGCTAACAATGCCTTTACATGTTGCTAATAGCAGTAGACCAACATAACACCTATTGTACTATTACTAATACTACTGTTGAGCTGATTTCAGGATAATCTCATTAGGATCCATTGTTTTCAAAGGAGTGCCGACAGTGTTTCATTATCGACTGCAAATGCTAGATAAACAAAAACCGAGCGAGAGCACAGAGAAAGAAAAAGCACCAGAGAATAATTTGTAACAAAATCGCTTTTGTGTTACTAAATTCAAAGCATGAAAAACATTAGTTACAAAAAGTACAAATGCTAAAAGAGATCAGATGGTGACATTAACTACTTTTTTCACATGGTTGTGACTGACATGAGGCACATTTGATAAAGAAATGCCACAATTTAAACAGTCCAAAAAGATTCAGTGTTTCAGTTTGGGCATCAAGTTAAATGTGTTCTGCACAGGCTGTGTTTCTCTCACACTCTGAGCTCCGTCTTTGCTGCTTTTCACTGGCACATTTCTGTGGATCCTTGTGCATTGCCTCCACCACTGCATCAGTATTCCAGCTTTAAACCATTGGCTGAAATTCGAATTGCATCATCTGCATGCTCATTTATATCTATATTTATATCTTACTGCCTTGGCCAGTGCATCCTTATTTATCCCGTAGGTGCAGCCTCCTTTTTATCGCCCCACGTGAAAACGTCTTCATTAAAAACTTATGAAACTTGGATTATGTATAGCATAATCCAATTAATGATAACCGTAAACTTATATATGAGAAGTTTAATCTGCAACAATATGTTTTATGCACAGCTGATGCATTTGCAGTGTGCAAAGTCTGCTCCTCTAAGTTTCTGTCATAAATATTTGGTAAAAATGTCAGCTCCTAATGTGCTGTTGATGTCATTTTGAATCATGAAGGCATGAGTTCTTACAAACTCAGCCTCTGATCTTGACTTGTGGCCTGTCACCACACCGCAGATGTCAGCCATAAATTTTGGTGCTTCTACATTTTTTCTTCCCCCCTCCATAAGTCGGTCAGCGTTGTGCGTAGGTAGCAAGCATCTCCTGGGGACCGGCTCAGTGCCAGGTGTCCCATTCTCTGTCACACTGCCATGTCCTTATCAGTCAGGTTACTGCTAACGTCACAGTGTTGAGCTGAGGCCTGAAAGTGCATCATCTCACATACTCCAAGTTCTATATTATCACGGGATACCTGTCAATCATCCTCTCCTCTCTTTCATCTGGATACTTCATGGCTGTGACCAGTAAATACTTTTTTAATTGACTTCTTCTTAACGGAAACTAGTTCAGACTAGTGAGAGTAAGACTATTCCAATGATTTTATAAATATGAGATAAAAAAAATGAAAACTCTTGCACTCTTTTCAGCAGCCAGAAAAGAGTGCAATGCTGGAGAAGAGGTGCTGCCCCAAGACGAGGAATTTATCAGGATGTTGTTCATGATTGGGGGAGAGTACACTTTACCAAATCTCTGTAATAAAGAGACAGCTGACACTCCAAAGGGTTCAAGGTCTAAGCCTTGGAGGCAGAGAGAAGAGCTCAGAGAAGAGCTGCTCCTCCACATTGACAGGAGTCAGCTGAGGGGGTCTAGGCTTCCGGGACAGACCCAGGACATGCTGGGGAGATTATGGGCTAGGTGTATTGGCTTAAAAAAGTACTGTCATTATTTACAAAGAGAAAAATGTGACAGGATCGCATGTAAAATGTAGGAACTCTGGGATTTTGTTTCTCAAGATGCAAAATATAGTGAAGAGAGAATTTAAATCAAGCGCACAACCTGAGTTACAAACATTTGTGAGGTGTGAGGGAGGTGGGGGATGTCAGATCAGGTGCCCCCCTTCCAGCTCTCCTCTCTGCTCTCTCCTATCTTGTCCCTTTTGTCTTACTTCTCTCTATCACCTTTTCTATCCCTTTGAAGAAGTGAGGCTCCATAAATGTTAAAGAGGTAAGTATTACTTCTCAGTTGCAGTGAAAATTAACTGTAGAAACTAAACAGAAGAAAGAAAAAGAGAAATAACAATTTAACATAAACCAGTGACACTCCGGGGCCTGATCAACCCTGGCAGGGCCTCCTTAGATGAGGGTGTCTAGTGATAATGGCCAAAACACCCGATGAATCCAAGGCCCACTACTGACGATGTGTCCCAAATTTTAATATGATAATGTAGATCAG
>NW_005187476.1:417061-420749 GCF_000239375.1 Pundamilia nyererei | reverse complement strand
TATGATAATGTAGATCAGATCTCTAATCCCTAAACCTAACCACGAAAGAAAAAATTGGCAGATTAGGTTGGGTAAAAGACTGAAAGTTGAGGTACACAATGATGTGTCCCCCTGGTAAAGTTCTTGGCTGGAAGCAGTGCTTAATCAATGGAAAAAACACAAACTTTGTCCAAAAACCTCTCATGTTTAACTGTTTTCCACAGACTTTTGACCGCTTCGCTTTGGGCATTTTTAATCTGCTCTAAAGAACGTACGTACCTGGCCACGCCTACTACGCTTGCAAAGGTAAAATGATTGGCTAGAATCCAAAGTGTACGACATCTCAGGAAAAAAAGCACCGAAATAAAGCACCGAAATGTGCGCTGCTTTTCGGTCTGGTTACTACCGTTTATGTCAGAACCGGTGCCATCATGGCACCGGATACCGGTACCCATCCCTAGTCAGGGATTGTAACATCTAGTCCTTTTACTGAATCAGAATGTGATACGCATGTCTTATTTTTTGCACTTGATATTGAAATGAACTGACTGCACCTGTGTTTGTAAAGAATACAACTGTAAATCACCTGTAAAACTAATCACACCTGTCAGCACTATTTTGGAGATTACCCACAATCCCCAGATCTGGCCCTATGACTCTTGGCTGGCTTGGGAACCACTGAGCCTAAGAATGTGAGGCTGACTATAGATACAAGAGGTCTGAGCAGTTAAAGGTGAAAACCGATGAAGCTGTAAAAAATCTTGACTTTTCTTAAAGCGAAAGAACCTAAAGTAAAAGGCTGAACCTTGATGTTTTTATTTTTAAAGGTTTTAAATAGAATATATGTCTCCACACATGAATCATGTATCTGCACATAAACTCTTTTACAGTGCACATTGATCTCATTCAAACTTCAGATGAAAATCGACCTTGCTGCACTTCGATTGCACAATCTCAGCTTTCATAGTGACGGATTCATAGGCAGCAGTGCTTAATACCTACACACACTTTCTGTAATTCACTTTCCTGAGAGACTTGCCCATCAGTGACACGTGAATGTGGTCATACTGCCACTCCCCCAAAAAAACAAAACAAAACATAGGATAGTGTAGGGAAAAGAGCTCAAGGTAGGCGCTGTCTTGTGGTAAATGACAGCTTTTGTAGTTATTTATTGCACTTTTGTAAAGCTGTTTGAATTTTAATTGAATGTGAGCATGAGATTTACATATTCTTGTGATGTTTTCTAAAGGTGTAAACACTGAAATGGCACAAAGACGGAGCGATCAACAAACTGAACAGCTCCACATTCATATATGTCCTCTGGACTGGGATATTAATATGTATACTTACATATTGTGCTTAAATGAATAAAGATACATGAGATAAAATAGTCAAGAATCATATCCAAGGTCATGTATACTGCTTAAGGGACACCTCAGGATTCATTAAAACAACCCAGATACAAAACTTTAGTTCTGTCATAAATTACTCATAAAAGTTAAAATACATTTTCACCATACAGAAAGCATATTTTGGTATGGTACAGTCATGGATAAGTTTTGGGACAGTAACACTTTTTGGGTAATCTTGTCTTGGATGGATTGAATCAAAACAATCAGAATGTAAATGAGGTGCAGACTGAGCTTTAATTTAAGACCTTTAACAACAACACTGCACAACTGTGTAGGAATTACTGCCATTATTATGCAAAGCAAGAAAGTTCCAGTATAAGACACGTGCAGTCTGCAGTAAATTGCATGCTATGAATCTTAGTAAATCACTTCGTATGATTCATTTGAATGCTCTCTTCCCCTAAACCTGTGTACACATTTCAGTCACAAAACTGACACTGTGTCCATGTAATGCATCCAGCACTTAACACACTCATGTTGTTCATGGTTTGTAAAGTCATTATGGTACAGATGTAACTGGGCCATAAATTACATATTGTTATAATTACACAAAATGGGTTCTAGACCCCAATCTGTTCCTTTTATACCTGACTTTTAGGACCGCCAAGCCTGTAGTTATGTTCATTATCAGTTAGAGCCCCTCTTCATCCTTTTCCTCTTCTTCTGTGGTGCACCCCTATAAATTCCGGAGTACCCCTTTGGCCTCCCCCCATTTCTACCATTCCCCTGTGGGAGAGGTTGGTGTCATTTCTTTTCCAACACTGTATAACACACATATACTGTATATTTAGCCACCCTGATGTTTCTGATTGTGTGTTTTTAGTGCAGTTATTGTCATCAGTATGCCTGTCTTTGCTAGATGCTATAAATGTGTAGTACTTGTGCGCCACATATGTGTTCTAGGCACCGTCAATGCTAGTATGAATGGATAATTCTTGCTAGCTTGGAAGTTGTTGGGTTGAGCTAACCCTCTTCCTGACTTGGTTGTAGAAGCTGGAGCGAGTTAATTACTTGGAGGTCTTTCTTTCTTTTTACCTTTCATCGTCAGACACAACACAGAAACACACTGGTTACGCAGACAAAACAAATAGGAAATAAATTCCTCAGTTAAAAAAGCAGTTTAGTTATTTATTGTCTGTCGCTGGACTTTTGTGAAGTATTTGTGGTATCAAACTGCTCAGTTCTGTTTTTCCTAGCAGAATGTTTACTTGGAAAGGTCAGCGAAAGGTTTAACAAGAAAAGGCCAAACAAAGTAAAAACTGTCAGAATAGATGCAAAGTAAAACACTGGAAGTGGGGCTTTTTTTATGTCATGATGGTGGGTCAACATCGCTCATTTTTATTGCCTTTAGAGCCCTTTGTGAACTCAACCACCCAAACACTCCAGATACCCACACAGGTGATGTGGGTTAAGTGTCTGATGCCATTATGCATTAGTGATTAGGGCTCAAGGTGAAGATCTTATGTGTGAGTCTAGCTTCTCTCTCTGATGTACAGCAAGCAAATGTCTGGTTCGCTAATTTAACGTTATGATTGTCCCATGCAGCTGAAAATAATCGTAGTAAAATACGACAAGAGGAAAAAAGCAGTAATTCAACTCTCAGTGTAGCAACAATACAAATTGACTATTTCATTAATGTATGAGACATATGGGAGCACATGCATCAATAATTTTGGTTTCTTGGTACTTTTGTAAAGTAATAGTTTGAAAGTGTGCTCGTGGTATGAAATAAATAATAAATAGGAAACCACAGCCAGCAGCTCATTAAAGAAATACTTATTTTATATTTTTGTTTCATTAATCAAAAAATACACAGAATATTAAGAAATGCATGAAGTAACCATATCCACCAAGAAGTTTATACTTTGCATACTGTACGCAGATGTTATAGAAGTACTGTTAATGTTAGTAATTGAGCCTTAGAGGTACCACTCTGTTTGTAGCTTCTCCCCAATCACAGCTGGGACGGCATCAGCCTCTTTGGATGGATATTTCTGTGGCATGTCCACAGGAAGGAAGGATGTCTGTGTTGTTGATACGAGAAAACACATTATGACAGCAAAACATAGCATAATCTAAGATAATTATTGCTCCTATATCAACTGAAAGTACAATATGTATATCAGCTGTAAAAGGTGACCTAAAGCTGTTTGGAAAATTAGAGGTCTTTACACAAAACAGTGACCTCATATGCATCAGTGAAAACAGCTCAGCACCTCCACAGGCTGTATCTGTAAGGCCCTTGGCCTCTGTCTGCACCCCACATGCAAAGACCATAAAGGGCAGCCTTCGCATGG
>NW_005187476.1:415161-416942 GCF_000239375.1 Pundamilia nyererei | reverse complement strand
CACTGTGACCCCATCCACCACGATTCATCTCCCTGGCACGGTGAAGTGTAAAGGAGATTATTACCGGTGAAGGGCTGAAGATCTACTGCTCTCCTGCCTGCCTTGCAGGGGAAATGGGAAAATATTGCTAATGTTTACAGCTGTGTGGTTGTGTGTGTGTGTGGGTGGAGGAAATCTTGTGTACGCTAGTAATGCCTAAAGCCTGACCAGCATGGCAAAGAAGCTCGGAGGCTTGTTTACCATCTACAAATGTGCTGACTTCAGAGAGTTTTATGTGCAAATGTTTCTACACACGCGGATGCATTTTCAGAACTGTGTGCGTGTGCGTGTGTGTGAGACCATGGGTTATCAAATGTAAATGTATTGTTGTACATTAAAAAACACCCAGAGACCAGCTGTTGTTGACTGCTGTACAGTATGTTTCATAAGCAGTGCTTCTCTTCTTCCTCCTCTTTCTTTTTTAATCTATATGGCATTTTCATCTTGGTGTGCAGTGAAAGGGAAGCTGACTAATGTTCCACAATAAATCAATGCCCATTTGTTCATGTTATGTAAATTAAAGGTCAGTGTCATTACTTCCTTATGAACACATATAAAAGATGTAACCACCATCATCCTGTTTGTTTCTGGACTCCACAGTTTGAAGTCTCAATGTCAGCATTTGGCTCCTGTTATGTTGAGTTTTTGGTGCTAGAAGTGACCGTACTTGGATGAAAGGGTGAGGTACTAAGTCATCAGCTAACCCGAGTAAACATAATTAGCAAGCTGCATCTATAAACTATATGGGTGCAATGCACAGACACACATATCTGCTAATCACTGTTACTTGGTTACCAATTAAGTAGCAGACTAATTACTCAGTAAAGCTGAAGAAACAAACTTCTTGGACAGTTGGTGTCTCACAATATGCCTTAATGTTTAATAGATATTTACAGATTCTCAAAGGCATCAACAATACAAACATGAGTTTTTAGTTCCAGTTGAGTTTCTCAAATTAGTAAAAAGGAGACAAATAGCAACTGGCTGCAGCTCCTTGTGTCAGGACACCTGTGTGTCCATGCAGCCATACCTCTATCTCCAGTATCCAGATGGATGTTATATAAATATTCACCCACCATAAAGCTGTTAAGAAGGAAGAATTATGCATAGAGACCAAAATCATTTTTGTACTATGCTGCAAACATGTTTATTTTTTACTGTAAGTTTGGACCTGTGGAGTTTGGCTTGCTTTTGGAGCCAGCCTCAAGTGTATATCACGCAACTACATTCAGTTCAAAAATCTCTATGACTTAATAATGTCTTATACTTGTTCTTTAACGTTTACTTAATGTTGCTGTTATTTGCAGTTTTTGCATGCACGTTGTACAAAGAAGGGTGTGCAGAGGCCCGATTCCTTTTTTTAACCTCTTTCTGACAGTCAGATCAATACTGTGCAGTTTGAAATTGTTTTCAACTACAGAAATAAATATTACACCCCCCTCATAATCAGCAAATAACAAAGGAGTATGATTTATCAGATTTGTGACAGGTACTCACAATGTGTTACATGTCAGCTGAAATAGCTGCTCTGTGAGGCAGGCGAAGCATGTGCATCTTATTTAATAGCAAAGCTAGCATACTGGTGTTTAGCAGGTATAACTATCACAAAATGTCACAGCCTTTAGATATGCATTATCTGGCAAAGATACCGTGCCACCGCTGTTGCCGCACAGCAAGAAGGTCCTGAGTTCAATTCCACCATCAGGCCGGGGTCTTTCTGTGTGGAGTTTGCATGTTCTCCC
>NW_005187476.1:404515-415083 GCF_000239375.1 Pundamilia nyererei | reverse complement strand
TGGCGACCTGTCCAGGGTGTACCCCGCCTCTCGCCCTAAGACAGCTGGGATAGGCTCCAGCACCCCCCGCGACCCTGAAAAGGATAAGCGGAAGCGAATGGATGGATGGATATCTGGCAAAGCTGATAGCAATGTCAACTTGCAACTTTGTAGAATGGGTTGTTAATGGGTTTTAACTGTTGTTACTTAGGTTATGAAATAGGCATGCAGTTTGTGTTTAAATATGCTGACTGGAAAAAATGTTCTATAAAAACAAAAGTAGACATGTTTAAAATGAAAGAAAACCAGCCACAGACTTGTGCAGCAGGGTTTTCTAATGGCAACAGAGACATTTTGGCTCCGTTGCCATTAGTTTTCACTGGCACGCACTAAGAGATCCTGTCTCATTTCCTCTGATCTGCTCTCATTCTCTGTCCACTCTTGTGTGTCTGACATACAATTAGACTGTGGTTGGGCAGTGAAACCAGATCTGACTCAGGCGGATCACTAAACACACGGGTCAGACAGGTTAGCAGAGATGGCACCTGGCTGCTAATGTCAAAGGTCAACCTTTTTATCTCTTTCCTTCCTTCTGTAAGATCAAAAAACCACTTAGTGAAAGATAGCTCTAAAGTTCAGCTGAAACACTCCTGTACAGGTTTAACACTGCCCTTTGATATTGGATCAACTAGGAGTTTTTACTCCAAGTATATAAAAAAAATATTGAAAAAGAGAACAAAATGAATAAATAGGTTGGTTTTAATTGAAGAGAACTTCAACATCAGCAACAATGTATACTATACTTTAAATCCTAAAAGCCATAAACAGTCAAATAAGATGTTACAAACTGACACATGGTCTTGTGCAAGTTTCAGATTAGCTGTTTTTGGGGTTTTTTTGAAGAATTTTCATAAAATCTTTTAGCCTGATTTGCTTGAAGCAGAGGTGTCAAACTCATTTCACATGGTTCTGTAGTTCAGTCCAGTTTTTTTTTGTTGTTGTTTTGTTTTAAACTGTAAAGCAGAAGTTATGGAGGTTTTATTAGAGACATGCTTTTTGTAATTTGGCATGATTTGTGAACGTTGAAATTTCTTCAGTACTGAATAGCAGAAATTAGGCTTTCTTGCCAGAGGTCCTTTTTTGGCAGGTTCAGTGAATTTTGGTCAGAGCTAGACGAAACCTGTGGTTTTAGAAACTGCTTTCAGCACCTGAGTGCATGTCTGTGCCGTCAGGTGAACGGGTGGGTCCGTGCTTTGTGTTTACATCTTTTTGAGGAATCTGTCTTTAATCGTTTGCTTCTTTAGCTGTTTGGTGGTTGTTGAAATCGTTTTGTGAGCTTTCAGCTGAGATCCTGATGTCTCTATGGATACCACACATGTCTATATTTAAATAACAGATCAGGCGCTACATCACGTTAAACCAGATGTTCTCCCTCTCGCCCCCGGTAGCGGGGGCATTGGGGTTCAACAGGTTAATTGTTTATTGCTTAATTACTTTGTGTAGTATGAATGGCCATAACTGAGGTTTTTATCAGAACGAAAAGCTGTAAAACTTGTGACAGTACAGTTAAAAGTCCAAAATTTCTGCTTGCGCTTGTTTGTGGTGAGCTACATGCACACATTTCTGCATCTCTGCCATTCAAAGACACTTTTATTTAGTTTATAGGAAATAATATTCAATGCTGAGCTGTAACTTTAATCTTTTTCAAGGAAGGAATTTTTAAAATTTAGTTTTGTTTTCATAAAATGGACTTAATGGTAAGAGGGAAAACACACATGAGATTTAAGGCCTACATTAGTATGAACGTTTTTGTCCTCCACAATGGAAAATGGCTGAAAATAGAAACAGGTATTAATTTATCCAGCTCCTAATTTTATAAATTCTTTCCTCCGCTTTGCAGTCTCCACTATCATTAAAATGCAGCCGGATGCTGCTCATTTAACATTTGTGCTCCTTTTGTCGCTTTTTTCCGACATGCTTGCATTTAAATCCAGCTGCCCCGTCTCTCTGTGTACCTGGCCTATACAACTACACTTGCTGTCTTGGAACATCTTCCTTCTTTCACATAATCATCCCAGTCTGCCTTTGCATGTGATTGGCTGCATGGTGTGCCCATCAAAATAAAGTCTCACCACTGCCTGCATGGATTCTCAGCAGGGCTGAAGATTCAGCTCCCACATACTGACAGGCCATTAATAACTGACATATGAAATTATCCCAGCTGGATGTGGCCCACAAGCCGTACGTTTGACACCCTTGGCTTAAAGCTTTAGGATGCTGAAGGATATGAGTGCCCTGAGACCTTAGAGGCTGAAAGTGGGTCTGATATGTTGTTTAGAGCCATTAAGGGTCTTGGACACTGGGAGAGCTTTAATTGATTTGAATACAGAAAACTGAAACAAGCAGAGAGCAGATTTCTGTGGACAATTAGCTTCAGTCAATAAATGCTTTTTAGTTCAAAAAGAGAGAAATGGAGTAAAGAACTTTGTGTAAAATGCACTGTAAATCACATTAGGGCTAAGAAGCTTCTGATATTTCTTTATTATCAAATTAGAAATGTCATTATGAAAGTGCAGCTTACCATCTATAACAAGCCCTGCACAGTCTCTAAAGAGAGTCTATGGAATTTTATCATTAGGGACACGGAAATGAACAATTTTATGTCATCAGCAAATATATATAACTTTGTGTAGCCAAGGGTTATGAGACATAAATACATTGTAGATGGGTTGATTATTATACTGACTTGTTATCTGAACCTTGTTATCTCTGAATATAATAACATTTAGTTTTTTGTTTAAACAATGCTCAGAGTGTCGACTGACAATGATTCTGGTAACTGGTAACAGCAAATGTCGAGCGCCTGAAAGTCTCATTTTAAAAAAAGAAATTGGTTTTTTTTGTATATATTTATTTGTTAGGTTGAACAAAAGTGGTCCCAATCCGGATCCCTGTGGGATCCCACTTAAAATGACACTGCATTATTAGAATAACAGTGACCATGTTTGATCATTAAATTGAGTCAAACCAGTATTTGAAAGAACTTTTTCCTGCTTGTCATTGGCACTTGTGATTGATTTCAACTCTTCCTGAAAAATCAGGCCTAGCAGCTTTGTTTACTCAGAGTTTCTATATTATTTCAAAAGTTACCTGTAGCTACAATATCAATGATTTGGGACTCAGTAGATTTCCTCTTCCTTCATCCTTCAAAGAACCTCAGGGTTTCCCTTTTGAAAAATGGTACAATATTGCTTGACACAGCTCATGGGGTGTCTGACAGCACAGCAAGGAGGACTTAAGCAAAGAAACCCAAGGCTATTGGCTGAACCTGAACACAGCCAGACACCTGCATGCAGACAGCACAGGAGTAAAATAAAAGTACTACCTTCATGTTTTCTGTTTGTAAATGCATCAAGTCTGGGTGTATTTAAAACAATTAAAGTGGCCCCTACTCATAATTAGTGGTGCATCGCTACAGTATCCTCTCATGTGTTATCATGTCTTACATCTATTTAGAAAAGATCCATAACAGCCTATTAGAGTAATGCTCTCCAACACTAATTATCTGAGCCATCAGCCATCAAAGTTCTACTTTGTCAGTTCCAACACTCATTAAGTGTCTTTAATTAACAATCACCTTTTAATAGACAACACATGCAATGTCAAAATGTGTTGCTGCAAGCATGTGTTTAAAAAAAGATTGAGGCCACACTCAACAGCGAGGATCTTTTTACTTTAATTAGTGTCTATAATAGGACAGGCCTGGTGGGACAGTAGAGAAATACAAGACGAAATGGGAATAGGTCACCTTGCTCTTTTCAACTATTCTATGTCAGTCTGACATTGTCTGTTTTTATTTTTACATTTTTATAGGTAAAAGCCACACGTGAAAAGCAAAACAAAACATGTTGTTCCTCAAACTGTGAGAGACAGAGCCAGTGCTTTGAGGCATGTGAAAAATCCAGGTGAATTCAAATTAATCTTCTGATTTATGAAGGGAAATTAAACTAAGTTAAGATGGAGTTGCAGATGTTATCAAGCTGTTCATTTTTTTTTAAAAATCAGCTTGGATTTTTTTTATTGTTAATCATTCATACAGATTTTGGGGTCGTGGAGTTTAATGGAGATGTGATAAACAGTTTGAAAAACAGACAGAAAAAATAACAATAAGAAAGCAGAAAATGACGCCTTTTCCTGTGATACAGATCAGTCACGCTGTCCTGAAAGTGCAAATGGAAACTGCAAACAGTAATCCATCTCATTACTTATTAATAAGCTTTTGAAAGCAATTAAACTCTTTGTCAAAGCCCATCAAATCTTTGTCTCAAATCTTGTGCTGTTTTCTACAATATTGAAAACAAGCTTTACTGAGCTGTCCGTGTTTAGGTTTGGAAGCTGAAGTTATATTTGTCTGTGTCAGGCTTCCTGGGTCGGTCACCCAGTGTTTTCAGTTTTGGACCTTTTGCCATTGTTTAGTGACCCCATACCTGCTTCCTGTTTTATTGTGTTAGTCTCTTGTCAGTGTGCATTATGTTTCATTTTACTTCCTCTGTCCCATTGATTAGATTCAGTTGTTTGCAGTCCTCTTCATTATCAAGTTATTTAAGCACTCAGTTTCTCTCAGTTCCTTGTCTCGTTATCGTCAACTCCTCTCGTGTTTCCCGTCATTCAGTCATTTATGTTTAGCCTCTCAGTTTAGTCAATAAAGTCGGGCACTTTTTCAGCAGTCCTGCATTTGGGTCCTCTCCTTCCATTCAGCACACACCAGTACGTGACAGACTAACAGTGGCCTGTCAGCATAGGTAATCACTACTGTTAAATTGGATGACTTTCTACTAGATACTGTTTCACAGCTGCTCGAAAGGTGTTCAAGCACAGTGGCCATAATGCACCAAACCCGTCGTCTCCAGAGCACTTAAGGTTAGCTGTGGTGTAAAGATGTAAAATAATTATAGAACAAGCAATTTTATATTCTCATAACTATTTGTGTTAACCTCTTTAAGATATCATTGACGCAATTTCCTCAAGCCAAACCAGTCGTGTCATACGGCTGCGTCTCCCTGACTCTAGTCTGCTACGGTTTCTGTCCTGTTAGGAGGAAGTTTCTCCTTCCCACTGTCACTAGGTGCTTGCTCATAATTATTGTAGATCTTTTCCCTACAATATAAAGTGTCTTGAGATGACTGTTGTTGTAATTTGGTGCTATTCAGTTCAATTTTATGTACACAGCGCCAAATCACAGCGCAGTTGAGTTATGCCAGGAAGTCAAGTATTCTGATATGAGGCTTTGTTTTTCAGAGGAGCCACAGTATCCAGAGTCGTATGCAGCGAAGATGTAAAAGTAGAGTTTATGTAGCTGCTCTGCAATGTTTTTGGGACATTGCATTGAAGAATATATTAGTGGCAGAATTATATCCTTAAACTGAGTTACAGCACTTTCAGAAAGACATGTAGAGTGATGAAATGAATTCTGCAGTGATGTGTTTTTTGGAAATGATCAGACAAAAGAGTGTTTTGGGGGAATATTGTTAAATGTTCAGTTTAACAGTATGTCAGAAGATCTAGAGTGTGATTAAAGTAGTGGGTGGGTTCTTTTACATTTTAAGATAAACTAATTGAATCTAATAATTATTAAATTAAATGCCATGCAGAGGCCGTCATTTTCAGTATCTACATGGATGTTAAAATCACCCACAATGATTATTTTATCTGAGCTGAGCACCAAATCTGATTAAAAAATCTGACAGAAGCTGTGAGTGAGACCAGGCACATGATAGATAACAACAAATAAAACTGTTTATTCTTTTAAACTAACATAATCTTCCTGCTGTAACCAGGTGGAGTCGTGTCTCCAATTCAGTGAACCTGGGTTCCAATGGACCAATGTTTGCCTGTCGGCTTTGACAGCTGGCTCAGTTCAGTCTTGTTCACTGATGCTTATTATCATTTAGGAAAGCCAAACTAAAGCATATGAAAAATTCTCAGGAAGCAAGAAGCAAGGCATTAGTGAGGAAATAAAGATGACTGATGCACAGAGAGACTGATTTTTTTATTCATACCAAAATCTTATTAATTTCCCCCAAATTATATGATCATGATGTTTAATTCCTTGTATGGACCTGCAACTGTGTGTCTGTGTTTGGGGGGGAGTGAGTCCTGAATATGCTGCTGTGTATAAAAGGAGTAAGAGTAATCGATTATATGTCAGGCACCTTGAAAATACAACACAAAAGTCAGCTTTTATTGACTCGTCCAGAATAAAACATTGTAAATGGAGGGATTTGCTATATGATGATAAGAAAGGTACTAGCAGAAATGATTTTACTGGCTGAAAAAATTGGGGTTGTGCTTTTTTTTTTTTTTTGAATAATAATCTATATACTTATAATTTGAAACATAAAAAAATGGACTGTACAATTTTGGAGTTTTGGCTTGAAACTGTTACCCAGTTTTGCTCGTCTACAGGGCTTTGTGATGGTCACAAGATGGAAAACTATGAATATATTCATTAACACAGTTATTCAGTCAGCCAATTAGAGAAGCTCACCTGCAGCTCTGCCTTCTGCCTTCCGTGTGGTATCTCTTGATAGGTACACTATCTTTGTTACTGACAGAAATTATGGACAAGTTGCACTACACTGGAAATATCATTTAATCCTGCCACTGAAAGTAGGATTGCATGGAAAAAGTGCCAGTAATAAAGTAAATTAAAGGCTTCTGCTAGAAAAGGTGGTAACCCTGTCCACTTAGCAGCTCAGAGGGAGTGAGGATGGAGCAGTTTAATGTCGATGTGTTTAATGTGTGACCACATCACAATTAACATTCATATACAGTAAAAATGATCTAAGCCACCCTAGTCCATAATCAGTAGGCATAAGTAGATGGATATCCTCTAAACAGGTTAAGTTGTAAAACATTTGATTACTAAAGCAGGCTAAAAATGGCTCAGCTGTGACAGACCAGTTTTCAGTGAACTGGAATATTTTTGTCTATAAAGCTACAATTTAAAATAAGAGAGAAAAAGAATCTCTTCTATTTGATGTTGTGCTATTCTCCCAGGACAGACTCAAGGGTGCTATGTTAATTTAACAGAGCTCCACCTACAGAGGTAATTTTCCAGGAAGCAATATGACCACCAACAGAACTAATAATACCTCTACATAATTACCAGCCATGACATAATGTGTCCATGTCTAATAGCTAATATATCCGGTAGTATATTAACACCACTTCCAGTGGGGGCCGTCACTCACTGATGCAGACACAGCGTGGGCTCATCTGCTTTCCTCCAACTGAGACCCTGGTTCAGCCTCGTGTAATGACCAGATTGCCATTACCACTCCATTACGATGCCCTTTTATTACCCATTCAGCACCTTGACCAGCACGGTAGTCACCTGTAACGCGATGACAGTTCTCCATCTCCTTCTCCATCTGGCTCTCGCTTTTGTCTCTGTGTTGCTCTCCTTCCAGTTAACTTGCTGATGCTGATTGACTCTGTAATGCACTGGAAATATCCTGGGTGGCCATTGGGAGCAAATTGCTTTGTGTAGTGTTGCTATAGGGCCCAAACTAACTGGACTCGAGTTGCAAGCTAGGCCTCTGCAGTGAGGGGAAAAAATAATGACACAGGCTGCTAATGGGCCTCGTTGTTAGGTTCCAGTTTTTGCTGCTGCAGCACAGAGCTGTGGTAGGATGCTATAATGTGAGCAGTAATATATGATGAATCCCCCTGGCGGAAAACTGCCCTTTAAGTAAAATCACTTCTCCACCATCAGGATACTTTCCCGGGAAGTGAATGGGGTCCGTATTGATCAGAGGAACATTACTTTGGTTGAAAATTCTCGTTGTGACATAGCTAAGTTATGGTTAGTATGGTTTCTATATGGGTTTAGTTTGAAGTTGTTCTGTTATTTTCTTCCCATGCCTTCTGTATTACTCTCTCTGTCATAAGGTTTACTGATGCCTTTCATGAGAGCCTTTGTCTTCTTGTGGTTGCTTCCTGTTTTACTTTAAGGCAGGGGTCCCCAACTCCAGGCCTCGAGGGCTGGTGTCCTGCAGTTTTTAGATGTGTCTGTGATTCAGCTGATTCAAATGGCTAAATTACCTCCTCAACATGTCTTGCAGTTCTTCAGAGACCTGGTAACTAATCATTTGATCCAGGTGTGTTGACCCAGGGTGAGATCTAAAACCTGCAGGACACCGGCCCTCGAGGCCTGGAGTTCGAGACCCCTGCTTTAAGGGTTTTCTCACTTGTTTTGGTTTTACTTCCTAATTTTGTTCCTCTCTGTTTGCTCCACAATCATTTATTTTAGCTTTTAACATTGTGTGTGTGTGTGTGTGTGTGTGTGTGTGTGTGTGTGTGTGTGTGTGTGCACATGTGTGTGTGTGTGTGTGTGTGTAGACTTGACTTTCACTTTGTCAGATCATCTGTTTTCCCTCCCATGAGTCTCTTCTACCTCATCTCTTAATTGCCCCTTGGGGATAAATAAAGTCTGTCTGATTCTGATTCTGGAAATAGAGTCCAGTTCCTTGTACGTGTTGTCACAAACCTGGGTCTGTTGACCCAGCATTTTGAGTTTTAGTTTATTTTGATGTTTAATTTCTTTTCTAAGGTTTTCTGAGTTCATTTCTACCAGGACTAGGTCTTCAACCCCTGTGTTAAGTCTCCCTTGCCCTTCATGTGTTTCATGTCTGCGTGTCTTGTGTTGTCGAGTTCTTGTTGTCATGTCTGCGTCTCAATATGTTTCCTGTTTTATTTTGGAGAGGTCTTGTGTTCCTATGTTCAATGTGTTTAATTTTACTCTCCCCCTGTGATGTTGTTATGTTCATTCATATCAGCTGTTTCCCCATGTGTTTCCACTTCTCCTGCTCACCTCATGTGTGCATTTAGTCTGTCCAACATTCAAGGTTTTTTCATGTTTTAATCTTAGTTCACCCAGTTTAGGTTATTGTTTAGTTTCATCTTTGCCTTTTGTTTTGTACGTTTTTTGTCAGCCTTCATAAATGGCTCGTTTTTGTCACGCTCAAGTTTTGTTTTGTCTCTTTGCGAGTTGCTCATGGGTCTGCCTCCTCACTCCACACAGTCAGCTTTGCAGCCAGACTGTGACATGTGTACACAGATTTGGTCAGTAAAGCTGATTCTGGTTCTGATACCAGTTTACCAGTTTGTGTTTTTCACTTTTCTTTCCATTGTTTGTTGGACTTTAGTTTATCAGCTTTTCAATAACATTCACTTTTACTTCAGTTTCAGATGTTTTTGTCTTTGTTGGTCCACCTTCAGTCCAAATCTTGACTAAATGTAAAAAAAAAAAGAAAAAAAGAAAACCCAAATCACTCCAAATGTATCTGCAATTATAAGTTTATTGTAAGACAATGGTGGCAAAATATTATTGAGGAGCAGATTCACTCTAGAAATTAAAAACAATCATCCATCTCCATGTTTCCTGTCTTCCTGTTTACGTGCCCGTCTAATAAAGGTAAAATAGAGAAGCTTTTAAAAAAGTGATGACCGTTGTGGATGATTCATAAATCAAACTGTTCACACAGCTGGGTGTCTCAGTATGAGCACTCTACAACTTAATTAAAAACAATCATGTGATACATTTACTCAACAGTTGACATTTTCTGAAGACACCAGAGCGCTTCTGTTTGCATATGTTAATATCATCATATTATCATCATCTGCTAGCTTACAGTCCAGGGATGCACCAATTAAGAATTTCAGGGCTGATACCGTTTACAGTTTGTTTCAATGATGTTAACTCGTTTCTTTCTTTTTGTTCTCCACACTTGGTGCCAAAGAAGAACCTTTCATTATGAATAATTAAATAACATTCACTACATTGCCAAAAGTATTCAGTCACACATCCAAATCACTGACTCGTGAAAAAAATTATGAAAGTGAATTGCAGATGCGAGAACCACAAACTAACACCAGCCACTGTAATATGTTCAAAAAGGTGAATCTCAACCGTCAATGTTAGGTTGATAAATCGATTAATGCCGATATATATGAAATCTACACATAATAAAGTGCTAATATTTTCTGCATGTCACATTTTACTACTAATATTTATAAAGCCGGAGCTGTAGGAGAAACCAACATGTGACCAAAATCTCTTCTCCTCTGCAGCGCAAAAGAGCAATGTTATGCAGTCTTCCAGCATAATGAATACCTCTCACATCCCACTTAGTATGAGTGCTTTTAAGTTTGAGGTTAATTTTCAGTTAAACTTCTAGGAGTGATTCTGAAATGCTTAATAGGCAAAAGCTCAAGTGTTTTTTTAGCAGTCTGAGGTGACACTGAATGCTAAATGACTTTCATTTTAATGTGACCATCAGTTACGCTGACTTAAACGGCTTTTAAGATTGTTCTTTTTTGGTCTTTAATACTGTTGACTCAGTGGAATGGAGTTTGTATTACGTGTCATTGGTTAAATGGTTTGCTCTTTGTCTTTCTTTCTCTTGTGCCAGGTTGCAAATGATGCAGAGAAGGATGTCAGAGATAAAAGCCAGCAAGTACAGAAGACACCTTAGAAGTCCATCAGTGTGTGTGTGTGTGTGTGTGTGTGTGTGTGTGTGTGTGTG
>NW_005187476.1:401908-404495 GCF_000239375.1 Pundamilia nyererei | reverse complement strand
TGTGTGTGTGTGTGTGTGTGTGTGTGTGTGTGTGTGTGTGTGTGTGTGTGTGTGTGTGTGTGTGTGTGGTAATTTTTAAAAGCAAAGCTGTTTTACTCTCTGCCAAAAAGACACTGTCAGATTAACTGTATCTTTTTATGTACTTGCCCCATATTTTAATTGGATATGGGTCAGCGTGGCTCTTTTATGCACTGTTCTCATTACATTTTTGGGTCACTCCGTTTTTTACTCTGGGAACCTTGTAAATAAATCATAAATGTCCTTGATCTGCCGCAGAGTGCTTGTCAGCTGTTAATATGTGTATAATATTCATGTTGAATTATGTGGTGAGCTACAACGGCTGCATGTGGTAACCGCACACAAACATCACTTTGGCCATATCCTGTACGTGTTGTCGCTGAGTGTCTCTCTTTAAATGAGTTGGACTTGGCAACCTGCACCGCTGTGCCAGCCTGGTCCCAGCGAGGCAAGCGGAAAAGGGCAGGGGGGGGAAGGGGGCTGACTCTGCAGGGATGTGGCCAGGAATAGAAGTGGTCAGATGGGGCAGTATTGATCAGCAGGAGGGGTCGGAGGATCAGCTGATGAAAACCGCAGACTGGACAGAGTGAAGTATGTATCTTATAACACTGGACAAATACTATACTGTAGATACACAGTGAACAGACTGCGATATCATATCCTTGATGACTGATTGCAAACTAATAATGTTTGCTCTCATTGATATTGCTTAAAAATTGCTGCAGTGATTGCTGATGAGATCAGGGATCTCAGGGAATTCGAAAGTCTCATCTATAAAAAAATACATTGAAATTGCATTCTGGTCGTGAACTTTTTAAAACAGAGAAACTAGGAGGTCTGAAAGGTGTTTTGCTACTAAGAGGTTTCTGTACATGTAAACACCCAACCTGCTGCTTTTCCAGGTTTGAGTTTCAGCCATCTCTTCCAAATTAACCGGGGCTTTCCCAAACCAACTGAGAGACACAATCTCTCCAGCAAGTCCTGGGTCTGCTCTAGGGCCACGTTGTACTAGGACATGCCTAAAACACTCTGCCTCCGGAGCCTCTGGTGTCTCACAGGCTAACCAACCCTTTATATGACTCATTATTCAACTCAAAGTCCCTAATGAATACAACTGAAGCTGTGCTGGAGGAAGCAATTGAACATCTTGTGAACTGGAGTGCCTGACAGAAGTTCCCAGCACACCCTAACTAAATGCTTGGGTACAGGGGATCTAGTTGATAGCTCAGCTGCTCAACCAGCAATTAAACCCATCAGGTAGATGTGTGCTTAGGAAGTAGATTAATATTCTGTTAAACATCTATAGAAATTTCAACCAAAGTTCAGCCTGAACTTTACAAAAATGATGGTTTGAGGCACCTGAGCATTACCTTTCACACATAAATTCCTACTTGTGCCTCTCACCTGGTCATATTTTAATGTGTGACTACAGTCTTCCATAAATTGTGTGAAGGTAAGGCTTTAGCGGTATAAATGCTACTGGATGTTTTCTTCTTTTGGATTCTGTCTTCAGTAAACTGTTGGTACTGGATCATTCAGCTTCACTGGTCAGGGAGGAGCTGACACTCAGAGAGAGAATCTGACAGTTTCTTCTGCAGTTCTTTGTTTGCTTCACAGTTTTCCCATCTGCAATCACTCCATCTTCTCCTCCGTCTCCCCTCTCGGTCGCTGTGTTTCAGAGGCACTGAGCAGGCGGGCATCTTTGCTTTTTCGTTATTTAGCGCCCGAGGACTCTGACAGAGGACAGTGATCCTGCAGTCCTGTTCTGACAGCTCTGCTATTGTTCTCTCTGCAGCATTTCTGTCTTCTCCATCTTCCCTGTTGTTTTTAAAAGAAACAAGTTGTTTGACTGAACATAAACTATGACCTTTTTGGCTTGTTTTTATTTTAATCTTTGTATAGTTCTCATATTGGCCTCTTCTCCAGAGTTACATATCTTGCTGCATGAGTTTCTGACTCCACTTAGATTTTAAGTTCAGTCTTAACCATTATTTGATATCCCGTACGTCACCAATATGATGTCACACACTGCTTTTTAACTACAGATTTTTCTTGCCTTCATGCAGGAAGCCTTAAAGACATAAAGCACTTGGGTGACCTTTAATTTCCTGCTTTTAAATTAAGATTAAACTAAAGTTATTGAACTTGGCCCTAAAAATCTTAGAAATGTGGTATCTAGCTAGATGCTTACTCTGAATGGCATTACTCTGGATTCGAGTAACGCTGGGAGGAATCTGTATTTTTGGTTCCTGGGGTATTTTAAAGTAGAATGTTACGCCACAATCGGCCTAGTCTGCTGGGAGCTTCC
Organism: Pundamilia nyererei; assembly: GCF_000239375.1. Classification (NCBI taxonomy): domain Eukaryota; kingdom Metazoa; phylum Chordata; class Actinopteri; order Cichliformes; family Cichlidae; genus Pundamilia; species Pundamilia nyererei. The sequence continues at coordinate 402,169 of NW_005187476.1, read as the reverse complement.
TGTTGAAAGGGAGTTTTTCCTTTCCACTGTTGCCAAGGGGGTGTCTGATCGTTGGGGTGTTCTCTGGTTTTCTTATTGTAGGACATTTACCTTACAACATAAAGCACCTTGATGCAACTGTTGTTTTCATTTAGTGCTGCATAAATAAAATTGTATGGCATTTTTTGAAGCAACATTTTATCAAATGTCAAAGAAAAAATAGACTTTATTCATATGGTTCTATGGTTACAATGTACATATATGCAGTGGCTTGCAAAAGTA
>NW_005187476.1:386155-400351 GCF_000239375.1 Pundamilia nyererei | reverse complement strand
AAACTAAATCAACCCTTCCTGAAGCCTTATGTGTCCAAATTATATGCCTAGCATTAGCAAGTAAATCTGTTTCTCTGATATATTCTGTTAACCAATAATTTTTCTTTGACTGACCATCTTGGCCATCATGAGTGAAGATTTAAGAGGTCACCTGCATTTTTGCTAAAACACACCTACATTATTAAACATACTTTGATGTTTAGGTATTTTTCATTAAAAGCATTTTTTTTTAGAAATACATAGTCATCAGGACAGACACACTACAACCAGGATTTTACAGAACATGATGCATTACTGTGTGTTTAACATGGGAATCTACGGGATTTGACCCTCTTTTTTGCACCCAGCCTCAAGTGGCCATTAGAGGAACTGGAGGTTTTAGCACATCCACACTGGTTTAATTTTTCAACCACTGAGGTCAGGAGAAAATACAGACGATAAAGCAATGGACCGTAATCATCAGTGGAGAGAGGAGTTCCTCTCTTTTTCAAGCCTACACAGCAAAAGGAGAAACTGTCTTTAAAAGCCTGGAACAAGAATAAAAGGAAGTGCTAAAGAGTCAAACTGTTGAAGGCACGACCAGGATAAATGAGTGCAGGCTTTGCTGCAGCATTTCAGCAGAACTGCAGCAAAGCCAAACAAAAATGAGATGGAGGTGAAGGCTGTGGTTTTCTGAAAGAGAAAAGTTCAGCTCTCCTTTGTGTGGAGTCATCAGAGATAGAAAGTGAGTGTCTGCGGTGAAGTCTGCAGCAGGCTGACAAATTTCTTTACAGCTGTGAAGAAAATAAAATCCACCAGAATGTGAAATACAGAAGGTATGTTGTATTTAATGACATTTTCTTTTTCACAGATATTTATTTCAATGACTAAATGTTTTTTTTAGCATTTCCTAGAACAATCTCTAATAAAATACCGTACATGCAGCTAGTTATAACAACAAATCAACAGAGAGAGGTAACATCCTTCAAAAAGTCTTATATAACAGTGCCGCAGATGCAGAATGGCCTTTTGTTGTCAAGATGGAGGCCATGTCTGACTGTTTGTGTCTTTATTTAAACTTTAAAACTGCCAGAAGGACTGAAACTTGTCTTTGTTTCTACCTTTTGTTTTTGTAACGAGCTTTTAATAAATGCCTCTGTCATGTGTTTCATTTTTCATAGAAATAGCCTTGTTTGTGAAATCATTAGAAAGATTTCTAAATAATTCTCTCTCAATGAAACAAATCATGGATTCACACACTGGCAATTTTGGAAATATTGTGATAACAAAGTATTGGGATAGCACGGGAAAAATTGTGCACATGGAAGTTATTTGAAAGGCACCAAATGAAGATGTAAACATATTTTGGAAATTTCTGGTGAAATTACAGGCTGCGTGTTTATCTTATTTAAATTAGGTGACTGGTTTATAAAGGATTTTGCTAAAATTCAGTCTAATATATGTAATCTGGTTATTCTTGTTGATCAGGCTGCTCTTCACAAATGAATCACTTGTAGGTCAATCAGTGCTCGTCTGTTAAAGGCTGCCGGGTGCCACCAGTGGGTGAGATTTTCTAGTTTTTCATTTCATGTTCATGTTGGTGACGAAACATGTGGTTGGTGTGCACCTCTTTGCCTCAAGCCTCCTGCTTTAATCTAGCCACTATTGCCCAATCTGAACACCAGCACAAGTGTATCAACAGACATTTTATACATCTGATCATCAGCGACTGAAATCCGAGTCTCACACAGTCACCTCTGTGGCTTAACATCCAGACCTTTTATCATGTGTAGATGAATAAGACTCCCTTGTTTTTCGTTGTTTCACTGAGAGGTATTCCTTGATATGCTGGTGTCTGTGTAAGCATCACACTGTCACTGATACTTTGTGCAGAATCACAGAAATGGGAAACAACAATGTTTGTGATCCAACACAATATTTAATTCCTTCAGATGAACGACTTCCAGCAGAAAGAAGAGATGAATTGCTTCCAGTCGCTTTTATCCCGAAGGTTTCACCCAGCTGATTTCTCACTACTCGGTTTAACCATCAAACAGTGTTTCATGTGGTCCCCAGCTCTTCAAGAGCTGGAAGTCTACAGCCATTAAATATTAACTGTCTGTGTCTCCCTCCTGGAGCAGCTACTGTATACCTGCACCTTGTGGTGCTTTTCAGCTGGATGGAGATAAAAGAGGCCAAGACAGAAATCATATACAGAGCTGCACAAAAGACGGACATACAGAACACACCCCCTGCGCCTTCCTGGTTGAGGGAAACACCGTGTGTTCAAGCAGATGAGAATCTGTCTGCATTAGAGTGAAGTGCAGGAATTCTTTACTGGAAACTAAAGAGCTCTATCTACATTTGTCCAGCTCTGTGTCCTCTCTGTGCCGGCCTCTCACCTCTGCAGAACCTCTGTTAACCTCTTTAAGTGTAATGTGAGGGTTCAATCTGTGCGTCAAAGAAAAATATCCTCAAAGTTGTCAAGGACAATCCAAAATCAGAAATCAATGTGCTGAAATTATATCTAATTTCCAGAAGAGGAGAGAGATCCTTTCTTAACTGTCATGGCCCTGGATATCCCAGTGGATTCTCCTGTTTTCTCTCCCCCGTTTGAGTGAGCCCATGATCAACACTACACACTACACACACACACTACACACACTCAACTCATCCTGAGTCTATTCACCTGTTGCTCATCACCCACCTGCAACAGATGAACAATCACAGCCCTTTTTAAGGCACAAATGGACAGCCATTCATCGTTGGAACGTTGACCTACATCGTCAGTGAAACCCTGGCTCCTCTCTAGTTGACGTCTCGTGCTTTTCCCTGCAGCTTCCCTCAGTGACTGTTCGTTTTCCTTGCGTGCAGGTGGTTGTCCCGTTCGTTGTGTCCCTGGAGTGTGGTGAGAGAGTGAGTTTCCCCCTCCAACCGTGAGCGTGTACATGGATATTGAGGATTGGATGTTTGGACTCGCTATAACCTGGATCTTCCCCCAGATTAACCCTGTTCATCTGTGTGCCCTGTGGTTTCCTCTTGTCTGTAAATAACCATTCTAAACGTCTCCAGCGAGCACCGCCTCTGAGTCTGCTTACCTCCATCCGATGTGACATTAACAGATATAAATCCCAACACTAGCTTGGATATCAAAATACTAAAATGCATCACTTGTCACAACACATCATGAGTCTTTTGAGCATTTTCTAATCCAACGCCGCATCAACACATTAACATTTTTCCAGCTACCTCCAATTACATGAATGTTTATATCTACTACAGGATGTAAACATATGTAAGGGAAGCAGTATCCTTGTAATGAATCTGCACCAAGTGGCAACCAGTGAGGTTGAACAATGAAGCCAACTCCTAAATACCAGAGCCTCCAGTTTCTCTAATGGTCACTGTGGTATCATCCACTGGTTTGTGAAGTCCTGTCTGACTTCCAGGACTAAAAAAAATGTCAGAAAATTACAAAAACTACCACAAAAAGTGTCCTCAGCTTAAGTCACTGAAGCGAGGCCTACTGGCAGCAGAGCAGCTGGTTTTGCAAAGGAAAATAAAATTGCAATGTTAGAAAAATGTCAAGAGGTTAAACACACAATACAGGCTGAGCGTAACAAATCAGCAGTAACAGGAAAACAGGGTACAGGAGTTCAGTTTTAAAAGCACTGCATGAATGTTTGTGCACAGGAAAAGAACTTTATTTATAAAGTTTAGCCTGTTTGAAACCAGAAAGGTCAACAACAGAGTATAACACTCATTTAGAGTCGGGGGAATCTGATTCAGATCTGCAAAGACAGTTGTAGTTTTTATGCCGTCAGTTGCACTTACTGGTGGTGTTTAACACTCTGAGAGCAAGTAAATAATAAATATAAAAATATAGTTCAAACAGACACTTGGTCTACATGAAAATTTGAGATAAGACCCAGAAGTATAAAGACTTAACACACCATTAGACCTTAAATCCTCCTATAGTCCGTCCACTCGAGGTCCGAGGGATCTTCAAGGAACGGTGGTGATATTTTCAAGAAAACTGATGAGTACGCTGTGATGTACCCCAGTAAACATCCGGGAAACTAAGGTTAACCCAGAACTTACACGGTTAAGCCCAAATCTGGTTTTCTAAAGGGTTTTATTACAGTTTAATACAGAAGTTAAATGTATTGCTGTATCAAATATTTTAAACGAGGATGTGAGAAGGTTTCAGCTTTAGTGAGTGATTTTGTCTGTTTGTCTGTAAACTGTAACCAGCTTGAAGGTTTCTGTGTCAGTGTGATTCACCACTACAGTACATGGAGCCACTTTGCTTGCATTAGCTGGTAACTTAGTACTCAACCTTTTCATCTAAAAATGGTCACTATCGGCTCCAAAAAACCCAAAAACAAACCAAGAAAAACAAGATGCTGATAGCCCGAATGCCTTTTAAGATGATCATGTTGTAAAACCTGCACAACTTAACACTATTAATGAATGTAAAAATTTTTATTAATCCTTTATTTATCCAGGTAAAAAATCTCATTTCCAAGAGATACCTGGCATCATGGCAACAAAAGTCACATACCACATAGGTATATAACATTTAAAACAAGCACATTTCTGACATATTGTATTTTCCACTCTCTGTTTTTTTACTTTGTTTTCAGCCCCATCAACTCAGAAGAGAAACTTCCGACTCCTTCTGCTTTACTCCCTCTATCTTTGATGCTTATTGGGGCGACTGTGGTGCAGGAGGTTGGGAAGTGCATCTGTAACCGGAAGGTTGTCGGTTCGATCCCCGGGCTCTCTGTCCTGGTCGTTGTGTCCTTGGGCAAGACACTTTACCCTACCGCCTACTGGTGATGGCCAGAGGGGCCGATGGCACGATATGGTAGCCTTGCTTCTGTCAGTCTGCCCCAGGGCAGCTGTGGCTACAACTGTAGCTGCCTCCACCAGTGTATGAATGTGAGAGTGAATGATTAATGGAATTGTAAAGCGCTTTGAGGGTCTCGATAAAGCGCTATATAAATGCAATCCATTATTATTGTGTTGTGTTTACACTGTGTGTTTGGCTGTAGAGGTTTCAGTTGTGAGAGTGGATCTGAAAAGTAAATTTGTGAACTGTAGAGCTCTTCTCTGCTTTGTCTACCAGCAGAAAAAGAACATGCTTAACCACCCATGTCTCAGCACCACTCAGTCTCTTCATTATGTGAGCATGGTCAATACTAGGATTCTGGATATTGACTCACCTAAATTTTAAAGCAGTACTCATTAGCGCTATTGATGACAAATTGGATTTTCCTGCTATGACATGGCAAAATGTTTATAAGCTGTATAACAGATGCTTCTTGGGCAGACGCAGAGAGCAGGGCAGGATTTTACTGACATATTACAGTTTGATTCAAATGATTTTTGTCCAGGTTTAATATTTAAAAACCTCCCTTCAGTTATATCATTCCTCCCTTACTTGATGCATTACTTTTTAATACGATAACTCTTTCTCGGTGATGAGTGTAATAAGTTTCAGCCAAAGCGTGACTCATTTCTCCAAATTGTAACACTCAGCTATCAAAAGCCTTTTCGCTGCCAAGGCCAGTAGAAGACAAACTTTGTTGTGTAACAGCTGTATTGGAAACGGAGAGAAAACAAGTCCTGTTTGCAAGAGTGACAAAGTGTGCATAATGAGACTGTAGGGGTGAGTTATGGTGACCTAAATTACAAGAGTGTCAACCAGTGGACCACATTTCACATTGTGTATTTAGGAGGTTTGTGTTTTCCATTTAGTTTTGTTTCTTTTCACTTACTTTTCAGTTTATGTACTAACATACTGCTGGGTTACGAGTACAGACAAAAAATCCCATCGTTAGGAAAAAGATAAATGGTTTAGGTTCAAATAAATAATGTTTTTATACATGGAGGCTTATTTGCTTGTTTTTCTGTGTGAAGGTCAGTCTGAGACAGTTAAGTGGAATCGCAAGAGATTTCCAGACATTCCTTTGGGATTTGGGTACAACACAAGACCAGAAGAAGGATTTTTAATGAGTCTTTGAGCTACCTGCATGCAGCTAACAGGTGCAACAGACACAGGATTCAAGCTGTCTTTGGGTCAGCAGTGAAGTCATTGATGAGGGAGACTTGGAAAAGCTAGCTGGCCTTATGTTCAGCTGCCTCTAGTCATATGAAGATGCACAGCATCAAAAACATTTCATTTAGATTGCTACATAAGCAGAAACTTATGTTCATTTTTATGATTCTATCCTCTTTGATTTTAATCTAAATTCAATCCATGCGTTACTAATAAATGTTTCTAAATGTGTGATGCTGCTTGGGAGCATTCATTCATTACAGTATGTTGCTGTGAAGAAGATGCTGACAGTTGTTTGGGGTAAAGTTGCAGCACAACATTAATATTAGACTCTGGGCCTTTGACTGAAGACATGTTTTTTAGGGTTGTTTCTCAGGACCTCTTCCTGTGATGGCCTTAGACCATCAGATTCCCTCAAACAGTTTTCATCCAAAAGCAGATGTTCTTTGCAAATATGAATGTTTGCTTATGTCACTCAAGACTGGGGATAAAACTGAGTTATGGAGACTCCATGATTGATTTTCATCATTATAAGTAGATTTAACATGACTTTATTAAATAATGTGCTTTGTGCTACCATAGGATGAACTAAAATCATAAAGAAACTAGCATCAAATTACTGTAAGGCCATTGTGGTTTTATATTATAGAGCATAGTGCTTTTGGTTGTGCATAAAGTATTACCAGAAGTGGGTTTACTTAAATTATGTGATGCACTTGGGTCCCGAAATAGTTGATTGCATTTTGGTGTCCAAACTCAGATCAACCAAACCTGTGTTTAATGAAATTAAAGGATACGTCTGAAACATTTCTATTTTTTTCATTTCAGCAAATCCCATAAAAAAGCTTCCAACATCAGCTGCTCTGCTGCCAGTGGACCTGTCTATGGTCACATGCAGATGCACCCTGCTGTTTATGTAAGCTGCTCATCATTAGACTGATAAACCCTGAGTTAACTTATACACTTAATAAAAACCTTGCCGATGTTAGGGTAAATGAAGTCAGCCAAAGAAAAAATATGCTGGATATGGTGAACTTGCTTTGTAGTACAGGCCTCTGTTCAGTGACCTTAAACTGGTGACACTGACCAGCTAGTGTTCCACAGTGGCAATGGTTGTTTTGTTTTGCCCACCACCATGCTGAGGTTTAAAGTAAAATGTGACAGTTTTTGGATGAAAAGGGTTGATTAATCAGTTACCGGTAGCTAGCATGCTACTACAAACTACATCCATAAACTATATTAGTGCAATGAACAAACAAATACTGTATACGTGCTAAATAAGGGGAAATTACAGACTAATAAAGTGCTAGAATTTCACTCACCAAAACAGGTGCACAGACTTCTGGGATAGTCTGTATACAAATAGTAAGGTATATCATTAAACTGCATAGTATTAACAGTATGGATTTTCAATACCAGAACAAACATTCACCCCATTCTCACTCCTGACTAGTAACAGAGTAATATTTGGTCAGGACCTGTTGCACATTGAAAAAGCATTAGCCAAACCCTGCGTTAAATCTAGCATTTTTCACCATGCAGGGAGGTCTGACATTAACACACGCCCTTCATCTTCTAAACTGGAAAGCATGAGGTTTTCTTCTTTCTTCATCAGAATATTACCCTAAAGGATACAGGCTTAACATTAAAATATGACACGGTGAGGTTCCAGGTAATGTGTTAGGCTGGGATGAGTTGAGAGTGACAAAGTGTTTGTTATACTGCAGGAGATTTTTTATTCCACCTTCGTGTCAACTCAGAGAAGCGGTTCTCAAACTGTGGGCACAAAGCCACTGCAGGTCGAGCAAAGAGTATGAAGTGAAACTAACGTGCTACTTTTTTCTAACTGAGCACTCTAATCCACATAATCTGTTCACACTGCATTCAAACTATCCTACACACACTTGCACAGATGCATTTTGGGTTTCAGTATCTTTCCCAAGCACACTCTGATGTGCAGACTCAAAGGATCTGAGGACTGACCTACCAAACAATAAATAATTACACCCAAAGAGTTTGAGAACCAGCTGTTCCAAGACATCACCTTTATCCTACGGTGACACGTTTCTATTCCGGTTGGTTCTTACAGTAGTAGGCGGTGTAGTAAATACTACACCTATGGACGATTAGGATCATACAGCACTGCCCACCATCATCATCATTAAAACTTCAAATGAGGGAATATCTTTTTGAGAAACGGTTTTCAGAGTGGAGAGGATTGTGGAAAATCAATGCTAAAGAACAATTAATCATCATACTATCATTTAATACCCTCAGTGAGCACTTAGCAGCCCACTTTGGGCCGACATAAATGTCCTCATTTGAGGGTGTGCACAAGGCTGTGTGCAGGTGTCCTCTGGAATTAGTTGTGACTACATGGACACTTCTCCCACCACACTACAAAGGCACCAGTGGGGCATGGTTTCTCTAAGTGGGCTAGAAAGCTTTCTTAACATTTCTCTAAAAGACTCCAATGCACAATGCAAGGATGGGTTTACAGTTTAATGAACTGTGACAACTCAAAAATATAATGCAAGGTAAATGGGGAATTGGGCAGGAGTGTAGAGAATCCACTGGTCCAACACAGTTTCCTTATTGTGAAGTCAGTTATGAGTTCAGAAGACAGAATACAGGGAACCAAGGGAGAGTTTGCTGATATCTGCGAGTCCTTATATCGAGGCAATTTTAGTTGTTCTAACACTGATCTATTGAAAAACTTAAGCAGCTAAAATGCACAGGAGGAAGTGCTGCTAAACAGGCTACTCATAATAATTGCAGGCTTCATAGATGCAACATTTAGTTACACTTCTAGGGAGGTGCAGATCAGGTGACGGTGTAGGCTACATCATAGGGTTTCAGAAGTTGTACAGCTTAGATTTAACAGAGAAAGATAAAACCTCGGGCATGCTCTATCACACCTGAGAGCAAGAGAACGAAAGAGAAAGACAGCACGCCATCAGTCTACCATAAAATGCCCCCTGGCTCATATGTCTGTGACCTTAGTAAACACTTCTCTGATGAGTTTATAATTTCAGCTACAACTTTCATGTCTTACTGGATGATTAATTATGGCCCCATAAGGCAGGCAGGACATGATTTACCTCGTCCCCAGACTACTGCTCTGTAATATCTCTCTGTTTTTTATTAGCAGGATATATTTACTGTTATCCTGGTCGTCTTGTGGGATTCTAGACAATAAGCAGGAAATCAGACGTGATGTTCACATTCAGTTTAAGAGTGCTTCTGCTTTATCTACTCTGAGGACAGTGGAAGATATCACCATTTCTCTGAAATGTTTGGAAGATGCAGGAATAGCATTGAGTACATAACTGATGGACACAGCCCTTTTCAAAAACAATGCTGTCGCTACAGCAGCATAAAGGGAACTCAGAGAACTCTGTACATAATCCTTTAACTATTCCCCTCGCCATCACAGCACTGAACGGTCTCATGGCACCTCTCTTAGCTTAAATCAACTTATCACCCACGTCACAGCTACATTAACGTGTTCACACAGTACAGTAGTACTGCGTGAACACGCTTATTAGAAACACAAAAAACGATTGTTCCATGCTGCGTTCTCTCGTCTTTCTGAGGGGAGCTCCTTTCTTCCGGGTTGCATTTGAAGCATCTTCTCTCTCTCAATGCTGTGTCACTGCAAACTTCGTGGCCACATGCCTTCTGTTTGGCTTTCACTCCACTGCTGAATCATCGCTTTGATTCGGTTCTTTCTGACTGTTTCCCTCCATCATCTGCCAGCTCTCAATCCCCAGCCGATGATCCAAGAAAAAGTTGCTGCATCTCTGCACTTGCTTATGTAATTCCAACTTATTTATATGTTATATTATGTAATTTTTTTTTTTGCCGCAGCAGCAACACTCAGAACAATATCCGTGCCAGTGAAGCTTTATGCAAAGATGAATCACACTGAATCGAACAGTCGTCACGACTAGTGAACAACGGTGTGTTGGTTATTACCACGAGGCATTCATTACACAGTACACTCTAACTGTCTTTGTGAACTTGGTTTCACTTGCTAACATACACTGAGCAAATTACCAAACGTCATTCAGTTGTAGAAATGTTACTTTCATGTTCCATAATTCTTGGATCTTCCTATTTACACAGAACAGATGTCTCATTTAGATTTGCACCTGGAGCCATACAATTCCCTCTAGAAGCTCACTTCTACATGAATAAGTAGAAAAATAACCCTTGTGGTGTTATCAAGATTTCTTAGCTTTTGCTTCAGGGAAGAAAACAGGAGGTCTGCTTTAAAATCCAGGGAAACTGATTTCAAAAGTTATACTCCACAGTGTGCAAGGAGGTCATGGCTAAAAGAAGCCATTATGCACTTAAAAGTTTTCCTCTCTGTTTCATCGGAGACAAAATTACTTCAGTGACAGCACTGACTGAAAATGTAACTGCTTCTACAAACTACGGATACAAGCCAACAAAATGGGAAACAGCATGAAAATATGCAACCGTACTGTGCAGTGTACTGCTTGAGTGTTTATTTATTAGTTTGCACCATTGTTTTAGTCACATTGTGGCTTTGGGGTTTGCAGTGTGTGATCAGTTTTCTCAGTTCACAACTTTTCTCTTTCCCAGGACATCTAATACTTTGTCATAGCTGCCGGCGTCTCGCAAGTTCATGTAAGCTGTACTCTGGCATCGGTGCAAAGAAAGTCCAGTTCATCACACATGTACGCTTGTGAATACACATATTTTGACCAAAATCACAGTCTGCTCCTAAATCTAATGAAGGAGCTTCTATTACCTTAAACTAATTAAGACATGTTTGTTGCCTAAACCTAACCATAAATAAAAGAGAAAGTAAAACTAAACTAAACTGATCACCAGCTCAACTCTTCTCAACTCAAAACAAAACAAAGGTCCCAAACTGCACACAAACCATCTCCTGGCTGACAAATTTATGACGGGACCATTATCTCCCAACAATCCCAGCAAAGTATTGCCAAAGCCAGGGGGGATGCCAGATGACACCATTCGCCTATCTCTGCAATGCCAGCAGGACTTCACGGAGCAGCAGTATTTTTTTATTTATTTTTTTTTGCCTAAAAGGAATCAACAGTTTGATCAAATAATTAAATAAATAAAGAATTTAAAAGACATCCCAGAGTATGAATCCTAAAGGTCTCCGTGAGCCTCAAACTTGTCATTTGTCCTTTTCCAGTATTTATGGCAGTATACCTGTAAATCTTGTAACATTTCTATAAACTTCTGCCATCCTTCAAGATTAGTGTTGAGGGACCTGACAACAAAGTAGGTTTCCGTACACCACACTGGTGCACCAAGCTGTGCTTTAAACCGGCTGCTCAGCCGGCATGTTTCACCTTTGCAGTATAAAACTCGTTTTTACTGCTTGGCTGTGATGTGATATGACCCTAATATTCTTATCACAGGGTTCCCATAAAGTCTTAGAGCTGATACTTTACACCCCAAACATGGCAAAATTAGACACCCAGAGTGAACTGTCCTGTTTTACTGTGTGATGAAGTCTGAGGTTAGAGATTAGTGGTATATGCCAAATGTTTGCCAGCAAGAAGTTTGTGGTTTATGTTCTGTTTTAAGCTTGTTTCTCTTTGAATGTTCACTTTCACTCACTGATAAGGTCTGTGTAAAAAAAATATACTCTGTTTGGTTTGGGGAAAAGTGCGTTTGGGCATGTTGGGACTTCATATGTTCAGATCCCAACATGCTTCATTTATTGCATGTTGAGATCTAAGCATATATATGACTTTTTGTCCCAGCACCAAAGGACACCACATGTGTATCTCTGTGCTGATCAGCTGGTTTGAGAAAACCAAAAAAAGTATTTGACACCTTTGATATAGCAACAGTGTTTATCTTAACTGTTGAAAAAAACTTTATTTGTACAAAGTCTTTGTATATTGTTACAAATTCCTGATGCACGTGACCAAAAACGTAACAATAAGGAAACAAAAAATCAACACAGTAGTGATCACTACAATGATCCATGAAGGTGTGTGTGTGTGTGTGTGTCTGTGTGTGTGTGTACTGTATACCTGTTAATATGCAATCGTCAATTCACAGTTGACCTAATTACTTTGAACATCCCTTGGCTCTGTTCCCAGATAGAGGAAAGGCGAGTCGGCAGGTGTGTGAGGGAGAGAGTGCTAGTTTAATGTGTCACTTATGCTCTCTCGTTCCCAGGAGGCCACATGGAGGGGCGAGGAACCGGCCTCGCTGAATGGCAGATTTGGGCCAATTAAGCTGGAACTGGAGCATGCATACACAAATTCTCTCACACACACACGCTGCAGCTGGAGCACAGGCCTGGCCTGGCCTGACAACACCCTGTGGATACACCCTCCTGTCTGTCCATGCGCACACACAAACACATTTCCCTTCTGTTCCACATCTCACAGGCACTTAAGCAGGTACTCAGCCTGTTTTATCCACATAAACACACACAGTTATGTGCACACTTTTGTCCCTCCCTCACACACACACACACACACACACACACTGCAGTAATCTTGTCTCTTTTTTCCTCTTGCAACACACATATTTGCTGCAGTACACTTCCAACTTGTGCCCTTTATGTGTCCCCCCCCACCCCACCCCCCTCTTTTCCACAGTGAAAGCTGATTGATTCAATCCTGCAGATTCCCCTCCTGTGGCAATCTGCTTGGGAATATTTAAATCAAACATTGCCTGCTCTCCCTCTCAGACCTTGACTCTGAACATGAGCTCAATGTCATACAAAGCTGCTAAAGGCTCCAGTACATGTGTAGCCGAATATCCTCCTTTTACTCAAATCCCAACAGTGAGAATGTAACACAGGCGACTTACTCTGCAAGCCATGGAAGTGCATCTGTGCGTATCTGTGTGTGTGTTAATGCGCATTCAAGGTTACTCTCACATTTATAGTTATGCAGACGGGGCAGTCAGGAAATGTGTTTGTGTGTTTTTATTTTGTTTTTGTCATGAATGCCAGCCTCTCCGCCTCACCAGAAGACACAACCGCAACAGAAGTGCTCAATCCCGTTTCAGGCTTGTTCAATTATTCATACTGCTATTGCGGTGCTCTGGCACAGAGAGTGAGAGAAGGAGAGGGAGGGATGGAAGAAGCAGCAATAGAGGAGAGGCAGAAAGACAGAGCGGAGAAAGAGGGGGGAGTTTTCTATGAAACGCAGCATTATAGATGGAATATGTATGTAGCCAGTGGCAGCATCTCCACGGTTTCACTGTCGTCAGCCCTGCCCTGCTGCGACTGCCTCTCACAAACTCAACAATCTCTGCTTCTGAATTTCTGTCTCTGTCTTTTTGTTGCTACATTTGATCTTTCTCCTTCACATCTTCTAATTTTTCCTCTTCTCTGCCGCTGCTGTTCTCTGTTTACTTTACACACCGGTCCCTCTTTCCACCCTCTCTCTGATTATATGATGTCATAGCTTTGTCCCATAGACCCATTTTACTACATGGAAATAGTTTCTGGCTTCAAAAGTGAAGCCAATGTTAAAGTGACTTAAATCTCACTGCTTTGTAAGGCCAAGCACGGGGCAACTCTTCCAGTCGTAAATGTAGACTGTTTGCAAATGTCTTGAGCCATTTTTCTTTTTTCATCAACAAAGTGATTCCCAAATATTTGAGGAAATTTGACAAATGGAGAACAAAATACGTGGCAGGCTTAAAATACTAACCTATAGCCGCTGTATCGGAAAGTTGCACCCTAGAGAATCATGAAAAAAGCAGCAAAGAAGTGATACAGGACCTGAGACACTGATCCATCTACTGCTCACTCAAGTCTTATCAGAAATGGTGGAAGGGTGGCTGTCAAGAAGCCGCGTCTAAGGAAAAGAAACAAGTATAAAATGATGAGGTAAGACTGAAAATCAATGAGAATAGGTTTATCTGAGTGATGAATCCAGATTTCAAAGTTTTGGTTCATACATACACAGCCACTTATTAATACGAATTAAGAAACCAAACCAAAGGAAAGGAATTTCAGTCACCAACACCGAAGCACAAACTGGTTATCTGTCAGTAAATGCAGTAAAAAGGCTCAAAAAAGAACCACAATGATAAACACTATGTTGGGATAACTGGCTTTAGGACTCAGTGTGTTCAGTTTTGTTTACTTTCCTGTTATTTTCTGTATATTC
>NW_005187476.1:383054-384926 GCF_000239375.1 Pundamilia nyererei | reverse complement strand
GACGCATTTGAGGGCCGCATTTCGAGCAGCCTTTGAATTGGGACAGCCTTCGGCGCGTCGCTGTGACGTAATCGGCCTTGAAATGCGGCCTTTAAGGCTGCAGACCCTGAATTGGGATACAGCCTCTCTCTGCTATGTCACCCCTCATTTCCTCTTGCTGTGCACCCTGTGAGTTTCATGTTTCTGATATAATTTTCAAGTTAATAAGTTCCTACTTTCTGTCCATCTTAAGTGCTTTTATATTCTATATTGTGGTTCTTGTGAAGCAGTGATAAAGCTACATTCAAGTTTAAGTCCTGTCTCCCATTTCCTGCATATTGGGTCCAGAATACAGAGCACACTGAATGATGTAACTATAAGCCTTACTAAAATAACTTCACGATGAGTTATGAAAAGTTAATTGGCTGCACAAGTGTCTAATAGGACTGACTTGTTTTTAGAGTCCAGTGGCCATTAGAGGGACTGCAGGTTTTGGCACTTTCTCATTGGCTTTCTCTTTCACTTAAAAAGTCAAAAAGCAAGCAGCCAAACAATGTACTGCAGTGCATCGTCTTTGTAACATATTTTTGATTTCATATTCCGATTTGGAAAGCACATGAAGAGGAGCACACAGAGCAGGCCCCAGTTTTACAGTCAATTTCAAAACACTAAGTTTTGACAGGTTGAGGCTTCACAGCGGGACTTCATTAACCAGTGGGTGAAGTCAAGGCCACTACATCCATGTTTTATGTACTATGTCCACTCCTTACAGGGAGAGTCCTGCCATTAGAGCCCTCAAAACTCAGGGGAAAGCCGGGCGTTTGTCTTGATCAAGCTAAATCCAAGGACACTTCGTAGCCTTCATCCTGCCTGACCTTGAGCTACTTCGTGTACTTAACCCCATGGAGGTTACGTCATCCCATTTACAGTTCACCCTGCACTTCAGTAGCTCCTGTGAGTACTGAGGAAAGGGACTAAAATACAAATCCCAGACTTATATTTGGCCCATACTGTCATCTCAAACCTTTTGACCTGCTTGTCTTCAGCAGGTGCCTCTTTTTTTCTTCCTGTCTTGTCTTTTTTTATCCTCTCGTTGGTAATCTTCTTTTCACACCCTTTTTCTTCTTGTAGATTCTCTAAATGTAGCTGACCAATGTGAGTCGCCCACCCTGCCTCCCCAGAGAGGACGACAGAGAGGGAACATAAGAGGGAGTAAAAGGATTTGTGAGGAATGAAGGAGGGGAGGAGGAGCAGCACAGTGGAGGGAGAAAATAAAGATGGGAGGAGGGCTTAAGAAATCTGACAACACAGAACACAGTGCAGAGGATCATTTGGAGAAACCCAAAGCATCATGCTGTTAGATTATGTCATTTTCTTATAAGGAGTTCCTGTACCACCAACACCCATGAATGCTTTATAGGTTGAAACTAATTGCTTTAGTATGGATTGATTAATCATTTAAAGGTCAATTATAAGCTTTTAAAACCTCTGGGAAAATTGTTTTTCTAACATAAAATATTAATTTCTAGATAAAGAACAGTAAAGTAAAATGAATATATAAATCAAAAGGTATTTATTGATAGTCAATCATACAAAAAAATGTACGAATGTCATCCCTTCTGTGATTAACATTCAGATCTTCAGAGTATGTGACGTGATATTTTTACTACTTCAAACACTTTTAAATAGCCATGGTTATGAAATTTATTATTAACCCTTGTGTGGTGTTCGTATTTTTGTTACTCAGCCAGTGTTCATGGGTCTGGTGGACCCGCTAGAGTTTTGGCTTTCCAAATTAACACTATCAAACAATTTTATGTTAAATTACTCAACAGATGTTTACTTCATCCCAATTACAAGACATATGAACAGCAAACATGGTTAATTTTTTCC
>NW_005187476.1:345857-382917 GCF_000239375.1 Pundamilia nyererei | reverse complement strand
TGAAAAAAACTGAACACGGGTCTCACAGACCCGAACACCATACAAGGGTTAAAACTTCTCAGGTAGCCCCTCCCACCTGCTGCTGAAACCTTTTGTTTGTGAAGGGTAACCAATAAGAAGCAACTTGGCTAAAAGGTGTAAACTTACCCGTTCAAGAATAAAAATATAGAGCTGTAATTGATCAGCATCAGCATCCATTATTTTGCATTTACTTTACATTGAGTCGCTGCTGTGTGGTGCAGTTCTTACTTTTCTCATGATGTAATTTTCTCTGATTTGGGAGAACTGTGGTTATCTTGTTATCTCATCTCCCTCATTTCCACTGTGGAGACACAAAAGCCGGCTTTTTAAATGAGATCAGGACTCCTGGCGGCAATGACTCCTCCCCTTCACCTTCCCAGTATTCCTTCATCTTCCTCTTTCACATCCTGTTGTCTTGCGTCACGCATACATATTTCATTGAGGATTCAGTGAGGAGTAAGTGGCAATAGGTTGGGGCCAAGCGCATTAATAAATCATATAAGATTTGAAGCATCGCAGGAAGTTACTGCAGCGGCTTTTGCTTTTCTCACTGCCTGAAGTGAAAGTTTACACCACGGTTAATAACCATTATTTTAAATTGTAGTTAAAAAGAAACATATTTACATTTCTGAATAATTTAATGAAATTGATAATGAGTTCTTGAAAATACAAGCAACTTAAAGGCCCAGTAACCAGGAAGTGCCCGGGAATCACCTGGGGAAAACCGTTCACGAACAGAGAGAGGAAATACCTTAGAGCTCCAAGCTCGAGGTGAGCGCCTCCATCTGCGGAGAGGTGGGTTATAACTCAGCAGGGTTTCACATCAAACGCACGCTTCAAAAAGCTTCTGCATCTCGGAGAAGAAGCCTGAATTGTCAGGACTGTCCAGACTTGTTTGGGATGCAGACAAGCTCGCAGAGATTCTGAATCTCAAAGAAGGTTTTGTTTCACTTTCAGAAATTGCTTTTGTATTATTAAATGAGAGAGAAAGCTACCCCCCAGGCAGCTGGATCATTGTGCAAATACTTAGTCAGTTTGATAGAAAAGGGTTCAACTAAAGCTGTGAGATTAGATAAATTACAAATTACTAAAAGCAACCTCACTGAGTCTGTGTGCAGCTTCCATCCCGCACACAGGCTGATCCTCCTGATGGTCCTGACGCCTCACGTTGAACCACATTTAAACCTAAACTGAACATTTCTTTTCATGTGCTTTTGAATGGTTTCCTCTGCTCAGCCCTTCTGTCTTTATATACTTTTCTTCTTTTATTACTCTTTGGCCTTCCTCTTTTTGCCGTGCCTGGCAGCTCTGTCTTCATATCTATCACCTCCTGTGCTGCCTTAGCCGCCCCACTCCTATAACCATTTTTCTAGGAATTGCAGATTTTCCAGTCTCAGCTAAAAAGTTATTTTTTCCACTGTGTAAATTTATTTTAGTACTGACTTCCGTGTGTTGACAGAAAGCTCAGAGTTATTGCTTGTATGACTTCTGCCGAATGTGTATGCAGTAAGTGCTGCTGTTTTTTCAGCTCTTCGCCATTTGCAGGAGCGCTCTCTTCTTCGTTTCTCTTTCTCCCCCTGTTTCTAAATGTGAATATCTTTAACAAGCCCACTGTCTTTCTTCCTCCTGCTGAATTTAATTCCTTCTTTCCAGAGCATACCTCTACCTCTACAGGTTCTCTTCAACCTGCTCCTAGATGACCCGTTTTTTAAATAAACATTATAGTCCACAGACTCCTACCTGAGCTCATCCGTCATTGTAAACATGAAAGGGCTCAGCTCTTTGTGTGATGCCAGGCTCCCCTCAAACCTTTCTGTTGTTAGTGTTATAACTATGCTAAAACTTTTAATTGTGTTTACTTTATTTCATTTGATTTTTGTTATTAATCCCTTAATTGTGTTTTTAATATTTTAATGCATACTTTATTTCAGATACATTTGAAGTGGGTCCTGAGAAAAAAAAGTTCCATTTGTGTCCTGACTCCGAGTTCCTCTGTGCATTATTAATAAGTCAGGTTCATTTAGCTGATCGGCATAATTTTATTTATGAAAATGCACTGTGAAGAATTCAATTTGCACGTAGGTTCTCTATAAATCTAGGTCACAAAGTTAGGTAATAATGCACAACCTCTCAGGTGATGTAATTCTTTGTGCAATGAATAAGCAATTTCAGATAAATCTCTGCCTTTTAGGAGCTCCTAAATCTGGCTCTTTCGCCCCACTTCTAAAGTTTTACACAATCTGTTTGTTAGCATTAGCATTACACTTCAAAGATTGTGAAGAGAGGTTTAAGGAAATAATAAGTGTAGCACTGCGATGCAGTCTCTTCTTCAACGATAATGCATGAGAATGCATTAATGAAGTCTACTGATGCAACTGAGGCCAATTATTTTGCAGCGAATAGAGTCTTGAAATCAAATCCAGCATAACTCACAGCACAACTTCAAAGGGAAGAATAATATTGTGCCATAGCTGCTTGACATATCAACAGACAGCTGTTTGCTCAACTTAAGAGATGCTAATGTGTCGATACTGTAGGCAGAAAATACATTATTGCAATTTTAAATATGCTGTAAATGTTATTGTGCAAAGCTAGACTACATGAAGGTATATGACTGTATACCACCTTCAGCTCCTCTTCAGTCCAGTGCTCAGCTTATTTCACAGCTGCTGTTCTGGGCCAAAGAAGCCCGGTGAGATTTGTGTGATAATCAGATTTTATATAAAGAGGGATTACGCCTCACTTGTCCGAAATGACTGGCTAAGAAAGGGAGGCATGGATCCACCTTGATCCCAGGCTGCCCAGGAAGCCTCATTATCCTCCCACCATCCTTCCTGGAAGCCTCTGCTGATCAGTAAATGCCACAAGTTTCACTCCCCGCTGTCACCTGGAGCTCTCACCATGGGAGGAGAAGGGAGAAGGGAAAAAAAGAGCAGAGGAGGAAGATGAAGCTCTCTTTCTCTGTTTTTTTTTTTTAAGAGGAAAGATTGATGTTGGCAGTTCGCTTTCAAGCATCTGCTCTGAGTTAAATCCCTTTGACCGTTTCAAGTCCTTTAGCTCGACATGAAACGGATCCACTGGCAGAAATAAACAGGTTGTCAATAGTCCAAGGCCTCATTATGTGCTGATATTTGACACTCTCTCAGCAGACATTCTTCTCAGTGTTGTTTGTTGAGCATGGCACAACCAAAAGTCTCATTACATGGTGCTGCTTTGTCGCCCAAAGTTAACAACAGTAAATGCTGCAGCTCTGAACTGAAGCATTATTCCTGTCTTCCCTCTGCCACCAGGGACTGCTTATGAATTAATGAGATGTCAGCAAAGATGTCACGTCTTTATCCACTCAATCTCTCTCTCCAACAACAAAAAAAGAAAAACCCAGAGGAATTAATATGACCTAGGCTCATGAATCTTGTCTGTCTTGGGTGGCTTGACTCTGGGGGGGGGGGCTTCACCTTAATAATACTTCTGTTTTGTTATGACAGTTTGGAGTAAAAGTGGAACACACTTATTTTGCTGTCAGAATTATAAAATATATTCGATTTTTTTTTTTCATATTGTTAGGTTTCATTCTGTGCTTTATTATCAGTTTTAGCCACATTTTTATGTAGGTTGATTTACTAGTCATGGTTTAGGATAAGCCACATATGAGAAGACTCTCTCTGGATCAGTACTTAGGCCTCAGTCATGCAGGTCTAAGACTGGTGACCCCCTGGTAACGACTGCACACTAGGGAATAATGTGTACTAACTGTCCAGTAAGCAGGTGGTTGCAGGTGGAGGTTGCAAAGTAAAATTGTTCACAAAGAGGGATATGCTGCTGCACTGAAACCTCTGTGCCATTTTTGGGGGTCGCTGATATATTGTTGCAGTCACTCATAGTTGATCCATGCATGGTAGATTTTGCGAACACTCACCAGTCATTGTGAATCGTGCAGCACATTTTCAGGTTTTTCTGACGGTGAGTAGTTGGCAAGAGAAAAGTTCATTTTTGTGTTTGCAGAAAAGTTGATGTCTTCCATGCAAACTACCGGCAACCCCAACAATGACCTAATGTGCTAATGACCACAGCAATCACAATGGGGTTTTTTGGTACAGCACCTTCTTTGCTACCAGTTTTGCACAGCAAAGTCGGGAACCTCTATGGTCAACTCACCATCTTTTTTCCAAATGACTGGTGGTTGCCAGAGGGTCATTGACCAGTTTCTAGGCCTGTAAGTAAATAAATGGATAGAGAAAATGTTATAGGTTGCTTTCAATGCAAAATAGGTAGAAAGGGGTAAAAAAAAAAAGTGCAGCATCACTTAAAAAGTAACAC
Source organism: Pundamilia nyererei (assembly GCF_000239375.1). NCBI lineage: Eukaryota > Metazoa > Chordata > Actinopteri > Cichliformes > Cichlidae > Pundamilia > Pundamilia nyererei. The sequence continues at coordinate 378,579 of NW_005187476.1, read as the reverse complement.
AATTAGCTGTTCGGCTAAAATGCTGCTACGTGGCTAAAAGTCTTGATAAAAACTTTGTCTAAATAAATAGCATGTGATGTCTGAAAACAAGTAGGACATCTTCTCCTTACATAAAGTACAAACATCTTTTTAAAAAAAGTATCTTACATTGGTTTGCATTGCCAGCTGAGGAGGTGTCCTAGAATATGTGCTTTGCAAGCATAACATCATGTAATATGTTGTACCTTAGAAGCAGAAAATTGCTAACGACCTTCCAAAAGTATCTGTGTACTTATTGTCCTTCAGCCTGTAGCTGCTTATGTCAAGGCTTTACAGAGCAATTTCATTATAATCAATTGACGCAAAGGCGAGTGTAACTCCTGCTGTTACGTCATGTCGAGTTATCAGTCGAGATTGCTCACGTAAGAGGTGGCTTTGTGTCTTATGTACACAAAGTGCAACATCATCCTCTAGTCTGCGCTGATCTGTTTTTGTCTGTCCACTTTAAATTCTGCACAAAGCACACAATATATTCAGTAAAGGCTTATCAGCATTACCCCGGCAGGGTATTAGGTGTGTGTAGTAAACAGACCTAGTGATTATGACTATGTGCTCTTTGATGGGTGTGTAGTGGCGCCAAAATGTGAGGTGGGCTTTTGTGGCTCTGTGAGAGCCAGTATTTCCTCAGGTAGCTGTAGGATAATTTGTGGTATATCATAATAGGGGGGTTGTTTTATATTGTAGAAGGGCTGAATTCTCTTGACTTCATTGTACAAAACTATAATTTGATGAGTAGTTTGGGATCCATCTACGGAGTAATAGAGGAAATACTTTTGTGCCCTGTATATGTTTATGTGTGTTCCTGTTTAGACATCTTTGTGGGGACAAAAAATGTGAATGTTATTATACTTGTGGGGACCACAAGTGTGGTTTTAGTGTCAGGGTTACAATTAGGTTATGGTTAGGTTTAGGCTAAGGTAGGCAAGGTAAGGTAAGCAGCTAAGAAAAGCATTATGTCAATTAGATGTCCTCACTAAGATATCAAAACGAGAATGTGTGTGTGTGTGTGTGTGTGTGTGTGTGTGTGGGTGTGTGTGTGTGTGTGTGTGTGTGTGTGTGTGTGTGTGTGTCTTACAGGAATTTGCTTTGTATTAGTGCCTTGTCATTCTTATCAAAGGCTCTTGACCCTGGTTGCTGCCTGCTGAGCATCATGGGAGATTAAAGTTAGGCACAAAATTTCTCTTTGCTAAAAAGAAAAAAATCCATTGCAAGTTCAAAGTTTTTCACAAAAATCTATTGAGCAGAAATGCCTGTTAGGACAACTTTGTTTTTACCAAATGATATTTAAGTCAAGGCCTAATGAATTTATTCATAAGCTAATTAACGAGTGAAACAAAACACAGTGTGTTAACTAGAAAAGGAAACACTTTTAAATTAAAAACACACGTTCAAGTAAAACAAAATGATTAAAATTCTTAAAAACTTTCATGTTTACAGTGGAAAAAAAATAAAGGAGTTCAGGTGCTGGTTGAATTTGAAGCTCAGAAATGCTTGAACTGTTTAAAAAAGTCTGAACAGTGTTGATATATCTGTAGGTGTCAGTTGTACTTCAGGCGGCAGACATCGCTGAAATGTTAGCTGAATATGAATCCAGCTCTAAAACTTGACTTTTAAAAGTTTAGCTTCAGTGTGTGAGCCAGTGCCGGCAGGTGAAATGTCAGTTTATGTGTGAAGAATAAAGAAATTCCAGTGAGTGATGACAGTAGAGTAACTGTCATTCAAAGAGGATTAAAGCAGCAGAGATGTCAGGTGAGCTATGAATAAAAAAAAGAAAAGAATTTTGAAGTGTGTTCACTGTAAGTGTTGAAATATCAGTCCGTTGTGTATCTAAAACGTGACAGCACTTGAATGAATCTAAGAGTAAGTTCGGTGTGAAAGGAACTTGACGGAATCACTGAGCTGGTTTTATAGTCCTGCAAATGCGTAAATGATTCCACTATTCCATGTTTTTAACATGTTCCTGTGCTCTTCCCCAAGACCCCGATCCTTGTGAGCTGGAACAGAGCAGGGAGAACAGCAAAGGAAATTCAAAGGTCAAAAAACACAGTGTCAGTATTGCCCGTCTGCCTGGCAAAGGAGCTCCGTGCAGGCAGACGGGCAGTTACTGGACTGGAGTGGACAGCGAGCAAAACCAGCTTTAAGAAGCATTTACGGTTCCCCAAATGTGTCCACGTCCACTCTTTTATGGCTCTTGATCTGTATGACATCAGGTTACTTTTGCATCTGAAGCTCAGATGCATTTCAGCAGGATCTGCTCGTACTCAAAAGTCTGTCCACATTAAAACATCACATATCTCTTCGTTCACTAATTATTGTTGTTTTGTATACGTTAGTCTTGTTTTCATCTTAGGTTCTTTTCCTTCATGTGTCCTTTGTAATTGTGTGTAGTGTTAGAGTTCATCCCGCGGTGACAGAACTTTAGTTTTCTCATTTTGGGGTTTCACTTCATGCTTTTGTTTCACTGGTTTGTGATTTCCTTCCCCGCCCTCATTACCTTCTCCTGTTGCTGAGCACTTTCACCTGTGTCTTGTTAACCAACTGTTTCTCGTTCCTAATCGGTTCCCTTGTGGATACCCAGCCCCGTTTTCCCTGCTGTCTTTGTCTGTTGTGGTTTCTATTGTATGTCAAATCTCTCTCATGTTCCTCACAATTGCTTTGGCCTCCTGTTTGGATTTCTTTTTAAATTCTGTCAGTTCATTAAATGTCAGATCGTCTTTAGTCCTTCTGGTTCTGCTGCGCCAGAAAAAGACAATACAGATGCTAACTCAGCTTATTAATGTCTACCCTAAAAGTCAGTGTTTATACTGACTCGTTTTATATTTTAGGAGTAAAAACGACCCACCACTGAAGAAACAACACACCGGTGTTGGCAGCATTGCTCCCTGAGGGATAATAGAAAAATAATAAGACCTGTACCTTTTTTATGTTTTTACTGGAGGGAACAAATGCAAATGTTCTAAAGATTATAGGTCTATTTTTCTGTGCCTGTAGCTTAACTTTACATTTTTGTTTGAATTTGTAGAATAGCCAGATGAATTTTTAGTGCGCTGTAGCTGAACTATCAAATGCTCAAAGCATCTGACAGGTAAGTGACATTTCAAAAATGAGTTGAAATCCCCTCAAGCACCAGTTTATTGCTGTCAATAAAGGCCTAAAATGCCAAAGAATTATTTAAATATAATTAAAGCACTGAGAGAGGATTGTTTAATCATATCTATTTGCAGCCTGGCTATCAAAGTTTACATCATTAGCTAAATGTATGGAACAAAGATTCAGAAACTTCAAACTGGAAATGAGTTTGTGTTGTAACTCAAGCCCCAGATTAACAGAGTGGTTCCTTACATGTGACCATATGTACATCCTGTCAAATTATAACGAAAAGCAACCAAACATAGGCTAAAGTGACACTGACTGGTTGTGTTTGGTGGAGAAATTTTGGAATATGTGGGAATATTTTTGAGGTGAAATCCCATTAGAAATCCAAAGTTATCGACTGGTTGTAGCTATTCCTGCCTGTGTTATAGGAGAACACAATCGTAACACGAATGCTCCTAATGAAACGTTTCTTTTGAAACCCCAAAAGCTGTTAGCTTTATTTTAGAGGCAAACCTCACAAACCAAATGTTACAGACTGAATGAGACAAACAATTTCACTCGAATCCTTCACACCCAGGAAGTGTGAAAATCCTGTGACGGAAGAATTTTTAATGCAGGTTGTACTTTGTGCTTTAAACTATTTAATTCTGATCTTGATTGAGAGGAGTGAGTTCTTTCCTTTATGTGTCTTTTATTCTGGTTTTCACTTTAATATGAAAAATAGTAAAATGTCAACAACAAAAAATATACTGTTCCTTTATTTAGCTAAGCTGATGTCCTCATGGGAGTTTTAAAAGACTCCACTTTAATGTGAGACTAAAAGTAATGTAAGCAACTGATGACCACTCAGCGTGGTCTGAAGAACATTCACTCCAAGGTCAAGCCAAAGATGTAATGAATAATTATTGTGGAAAACAGAATGAAAAGCCTAAAGCTGTTTTGTTTTTCTCCCTCCAATAATGCTCTAGTCAAGTTTTGGTTCATTCTTTTTAGCTTTTTAGATTAAAATGCAGTATAATTAATCAACAAATTGTACCCCAGCAGAAATTATTCAGCACCACATGGCATGATGAATATTTAAGGCCCTGATAAGATTTCTTAATTAAGAAAATACTTGGTGAGAAACAAATACAACAGCTGCCCACACTGAAGAATATTTCTCAAATGTCTTTGAGTAAAATTCCCCAGGATGATCTACCTGTGGTTGGACAAATTGCTTTCACGGTTTGATGCTTGAGCTTCAGATTAAGTGTCTGATTTAAATTCAGGAAGCATTAACGGCGACACTGTATCACTGGAAATAGTTGGTGCCATAATAACAGGTAATCTGAGTTAACTGACAAAGAACGTTTAAAGTTAAAAGTTTGAGTTCAGGCTGAATTTATTTGAACTGTTATGACAAGACACTTTCCCCCCCTCTGACTGCCGTAGTGCAGGCGCTGCACCTCACGCCACAAATAATAAACCTGGCAATAAGGGCTTATTTTCTTATCCAGTCACCTTAAGATCTGCACTGCACTCCATGCAGTTTCTTTTTGTTTTCTGCTTTGTGGCCGTCACTATCGCTTCCTTTTTCACCTATCTGGTTTAAAAAAAAACTCCACTTACTGTTGTTTGTTACTATAGAAATGTTCACATAAAGCCAGGAATGCACTCTGACATTAAGTATCACAATTTTATTACAAAAATTAAATTCTTCATCTCTCAGTTTTGCCATGCTTGGAGCATATAACAATACAGTAAAAAACCCAGACCCGGAGAAGATAGTAAAGCAGATTTCAACAATGCTTTCACAGCACTCTGTCATTCATGCTGTTACTATACAGTTACTGTAACATTCCTAATACAGAGTAGTACAAACACCTGCCAAAACACGTCATGTCAGATAACAAACTGTAATTAAATCACGTTTACCAGAAGAACAAGAAACTCAACCCAGCTCAGAGGGGAAAAGAAAAAGAAAAAACAGAAACCAGTAAACATTGAATTTGCAACTGAAAACATACCGAATGTGCTGAATATTTGTACCAGCCCAAGGCACCCAGGCTTCTAGCAATGTTGGCAAGTTAACGACATTCTTACAGAAACACTTGAAGCGAACGATGATTACAAATCGACTTGTACCACAGTTTGACTTTGCAGTGTCCTTCAACGTACCCTCCTCTCCTGGCATTCCTCTTCATCAGTCACAGTGCAAGTTCCGGAGGGGCGGGGCAAAGTGGAGGAGGAGGGAGGGTGGCAGGGAGGCATGGGAGGAAGGGAGGGGTCACGGGGAGCTGTACCGCATCAGACATCACTTTACAGCGCCAAACACTGACAAGAATTGGACGGACAGCGTAATCTCCCACTCTCCTGAAGGAAGGGTGGGGGCGAGAGTGGTTATGTAATTCCTCACTTGGATTGTGAATTGTCCAAACGTAAGGCGCAGATTGCCAGTTGCCAGTCCAAGACGAAATAAGCCAAACGAAAAGCTTAGATGTGCTTTCAACTGAATGTCCAAGAAAGAAAAAGGATAATAGCAATACTTTCTCACTGAGGTTTCCAAGATGAAATAGATTCTTTTTTTTTTCCTCAAGATGAAAAGCGTTGTTTTGCAACATGGATACCTAAGAATGGTGGAAATCCCAGATTTAAGCTTACTTATAACTCAGATAGTCTCTAACAAACGTCAAATGAAGACAAGAACGACAAAAGCTCAGAAATACAGATAGGCCTTTCTTCAGCGGTGAGATGCAGTTCAGTTGGCTGAACGGCAAGGCTCGAAGGTCCATTTGGTCGCTCCGCCAAACACTTCGATGTTGCTCTCTGTCCAGGAGAACACATCGCCAGTCGATGCTTTGCTATTGCAGGTTGCCAAGTTATAGATCTCGGTGATAGAAAGTTTCTTATTCCAGATATTTAAGTTTGCCAGCTCACCAACAAAGGCTTGTGTGGCATCAAAGCCTCCTCCCAGCGTGTCCTGTGAAACAAAGGGATGTTAAGCATTTCACTTGGGGGTTTTCACAGGACAGTTGCAAAGTTATCCAGACTAGTTAAGGTTTATAAGATGAAAAAACTCGGGGCTTTAATTTGTACAAGAAACACACTCTTGTTTAAAGTGGGATCCTCTTTATGGAGGACAAAAAGTGCCAGGATCCAAAAAGAAAGAGAGAAAATTGATCAAATGTAATCTTGAAAATAAATAAATTTATGCCTTTAATTTGTTATAACTAATGATAGTTTCAGTTTATTTGTTAGTTTGTTTCAGTTTACTTCAGACACTTATGTTAAATTATGCAAATAACGGGCTGAGGGCTTGGCAAGTTTTGCCATATAGTTGATCACTGGCAGGCTCACACACACGAGAAAACTACACTAACATTAATGAATAAAATGGGGGGAAATAAAGTTGAAAAAGGAATTAATTCAAGCTAAAGACAAAATTTAAATAGAAATATCTTTTGTCCCGTTTTAGGAATTAAATTATGCCTCCTTTTCTACAAATTCTTGCCATTTTTTATCTTCCATACTCCTGAAAATACTTGATCCAGGTAGAAAGCCAAAACTGCAGCTGGATTTCATTTAAGAATATGATTGCAGTATGGAGGATACATCTTGCTTAGTTTTCTCTGTAAAATAGATCTCAAATTATGCTTCTCTATCAAAATTCATGCCTTGCACACACACTGGAAAGCATTAATTGACCACCTCTGCAGTGCCCCCATGGTCTCATTTCATAAATATTGCCACTTTTAATCTTTGTTCAAATTTAATCACATAATTGGTTGAGAATTATTTCCAAACAGGTGTAGGATTAAATGTCTAAAAATTAATATCCACCTGCTCTTGTCCCAGGACCAGCACACCCTCTGGTTTGATGGGGTGGTATGGTGCCAGATTTTCCCCGCTGCCCCGCTTCACTCCGTCCTGGAAGGCCTCCCACATCCCGTCACGGGTGGTCCACGTGATGCAGAGGTGATGCCATTTTCCATCATTGATGAGGAACGGCAGTTTTGCAACCTGGAGCAAAGACATTTCGTAAGTTCCATTGTTCAATATGTCTTCCACACTTTGGTAGGACAGACTCGGCACATCGTGATGCCTTCCTGCTGAATCATTTCCCCCCATATCACATATCTCCTCGTCTTCTATAAAAAGGTTGCTTCTGTTTCAAACAGCACCTATTTTAACTCAGCCTCCTGTTGTGTTACAGAGAAGCTGTCAGGTTACCCTGACTCATCCAAGCAGAAAGTATTGCAGCTTTCCCCAACTGTAAATTACTATTTTGATGTGTTACATACACTTCCTGCAAAGGTGAGAAGCGTGTGAATTCACTTTGCTTCCAGGATAATAGCTTTTTCATTACCTTGTCATTGATGAGAATCTCCATGGGGTTGTTCCCCCACTCAATCAGCACCAGTTCATTGGCCTGTCCTGGAACTGCATAGGAGAAGGGGGTGCCCACCCCAGGCGAAGCATTGGACTTGATCCACAGACACACGGTGAAGGAGTACATCTCAGGAAGGCTCTTCTTTGCTTTGGCGTACATATAGTTGGTTCTCAGGGGGAAAGTGATCTGGAACTTATCTGTTGGCCGGGTGTCTTTGCCTGTTGATGAGATTACTGTTAGTTAAAGCACTAGTAGTGAGCATTTTATTCATATGTCTAGAGATAAATTACAGGAAAGCTGAACATCCATACGCCTACATACATTTTGTAAAACTATGGTACATGACAGAGTCTTTAAAAAGCAAAAGAAGCTGAGGGCTGACTAGTTTCATACAATCTTTTCCATCATGGTTCTTTGCACCATTGCGATCCTGTGATATTTTGTGTAAGATGGCTCTGTCTCCTCCCTCTCATTCGGTCTAACATACGCACGCGCGTTTGCACGTGTTGGAATTTGAACCGACCGTGGATATTTGCTCCAAAACGCGCCGGTGCGAGGCGCGCGACGCAAAGTTTCACTAATCCCCTGTGCAGAGGCTCATATACAAGCTGGATCTTCAGATTCTTTGAAAAACAAAAACTCAGCGAAGCAAAAGTGCAAACAGAGCCTGAGATATGCAAAGCAATGCAGCTCCCCTCACCACTCTCTCATATCTGTGCGCAATGTGATGGTTGCGGTAAAAAGGTTTCCCATTGCCGCTGCTACCTGTTTGGGGTGGGGAGTTTTCTAAGGGATGTTACGTCCTTGAGCGTGAAACACAATTAAATTACATCTAATCAGCTTTTAAATTGCCGTGGTTCGTTTTACTGCCGTGAAAGCAACACGGGGTCGAGCAGCTTTAAAGTCCCGTGCCCGTTGAAATCCAAACGCACCTTTCTCCAGGTCTGTTATCCGGTGGTGCAGAGAGGTGAGCGTGGACTCCACTCTGTTCCGCTGCTCGGTGTCATTCCTCGATCCGGATTTGGTCTCCTCTAACGTGTTGACCCGGGACAGAACTTGCTTCTCCATGTCATCTATCTTGTTTTGCAGCAGGTCTTTCAGGCTGTTTGCTTGCACGGTGTTATTCCCCCGGCTGTACTGCTGCATCGGACAGAATGAGACAGAGAGGGGGTTAAAGAAGTGACAGGGAAGACTTCTTTTTCTTTAAAGTCCCTGGAAGCTGTTTACTCTACTCACTGCCAAGCGCAGAGCTTTATCTTAAACGTGCTATTCGCTTGATTTTATAGGCTGCGGAACATTTCACTTTACACGGAGCTTCTCTCCAACAAACAGATAAATATGTTAGAAAACACATGTGGCCCCAAGTACAAGCTGCAGAAAGCCGCAGCAACACACAATCAACGAGTTAAAGAATATTATCCTTTAATCTAATTAACTATGGAGGCTATTTAATTAACTTTTGATCTTGTCGGCAAACCACTCGCTCTGCTTTCCTACCTCTAGATTCTCCAGTCTCTGTTTGAGCGTCTGTAAAGTCTGTCCCAGCTGGGCCAGAGTATCCGTAGTGCCCCGAGATACATCCCCCATCGTGTTCTTCGACCCTGGCCGCCGACCGCCAGGTCCTGCGGCCGCAGGGAGGCTCTGGCTCTCGCAGCGGCTCAACTTGGATGTTAGTTCCCTGATTGTCTCCTTTTGGTTCACAATGGTCTCCTTTTGCTGCAGCACCGTCTCCCGCAGTTGTATGATAGTGCTCTTCAGGTCTTCCGCCGGGCCGCTGTTTTGCATCGTAGCTGTGCACAAGTCCATATCCTTGGGCACTGACGTGCAAATAAACTGCGTCTGTCCGAAGTCTTGCCCGAGGCTCTCCACAACAACCAGGCAGGAAAGTAGAAAAAGTTTCCACGAGAATCCCTCCATGGTTCCAGTCATGCGTCAGGGATTGAGTGTGAGAGAGAGTGGTGTCTCCGAGATTTCAGCACCACGGAGCTGTCCACTGAAGCTGTGAGACTCGCGCTGCTGTGTGCGGCTTATATAGCGGACAAACCAGCGCAGATTCACTGCATCACTGAGGGGAGGCAGCGGGTTCTGCCAAGCCCACAGAGTCCAGCCCCTTATTTAAGGTCGTATTCACTCTGTCCTAACACTTACAGTGGCAGAGAGTGCGTGTACACCACAAAGTGAGATGAGATCGGGGAAGAAGAAGAGGAGGGGATGCAAAACGTTTCACGTGAAGTCTCAATCACTTGTCTTCAGTCTACTGCTAACAAACCTTCAGAATAACGTAACGTTAAATAAAGGGTAAAACCAGTCTCCAGTTTTCTGTCACAGTCGTGATTTGATCTTAAATTGAAATGATTGAAATAACAGAAACATTATTTTCACTATTTTAACCGTTTATTGAATAAAAAAAGGATGAAGTGATGATATGTAATGTGTAAATATCTCTAACTCTCGAAACCTTGTTCATTAACATTTATAGTTTCTAGGCACTAAGAATATACATAAACAGGTGACAGTATATTAATTAATAGTAGAAACATAACATAGGAAACAAAAAAGCACAACACTCAGTCAAATAACATTTCTGATCCGTTTTTAATGCCTTTATTTGAGGTAAAGGAATCTTTTTCTGGAAAGTTAAGCTATTCCACATTTTTGACCAAATATCATTTTTACTTTACTTAATAAGATTTTAGTAACAAATTTTGCATTTCATTTACTTATATAACGGAGGATGTTTTTATTGAACAATATATTATTTTCCTTTTAAAGCCTTAAGTTTAATTTTGAGTGATCTCATTTTATTTTAATTATCGCATTCTTTCTTAACTGTGACATCAAAGTTAAAGATTATTGAATTTTGTTAAACTGCAGAGAAATTAAAAGGCTGAGCTGAGCTGTACAAGGGACACGTCTCCACTCACTTCAGCACCCTGTGCACCATACAACTGTCTGCGCTTCACGCTCATCCAATGCGCGTTTGTGAATGCGAAATTATCAGTCCACCTTAAATGAAAACAGCTCCCCATCCTTCAGAAAAGTCTGTCCCACGGTTAGAGACCCCACCACAACCTCTCATTTTCTCACCCGCCCTCTCTCCCTCCCTCTCTCCCAGTCTGTCTTTTTGGCATGCACGCTGGCGTCGTAAAACCGACTCCACTGGTGTCCAGAAATGTACTCCACGGTGCAGGTTCTTCAGTGACTTTAAAGTATAACAGCCTTGTTCACATCCCCAAACAACACGCTGTCAGAGTGTATTTTCCTTTTTGTTCACTGTAACAAAGTGTGCACCGCAGCAGCCACTCGGAGCCTGACAGAGACGCGCTTTGGGCTCGTCTGATGTGATGGTAACAGTTATGTTAAATCTCACCACTACAAGAGCGGAGGCGCTAAAAGGAAAGTCAAATGTTTCCAAATAATTAATCAGACTGTTGCGTAACCACCCCCGCGGCTCTCACACGAAAAAATAAGATGCACAGCGAGCAACACTTAGCACAGATCATGTTGCGATACCAAAACGCGAGTGATACGTGCAGGGTGAGGATGAGGGTTTAAAGAAACAATCACGTGCATCCGGGACTTTCCACTTTGGCATTAGAAAATTAAATGATATTTATGCAACACAAGCAGGTTTGTTCTCATGTATGAAACGAATTTGTTTCTTCACACCAAGTGTGGAGGGCTGAACTGAAGTAATGAATACATACAAAGATAGAGTACTGTGCACAAATCTGGAGCCACTCCCCCTGTCTTTACATTTTGTTTCCAAAGAGCCAGACTTACCTATAACTTTTAAAGTGGTCTTGAGCAAGTTGTCACTCATTTTCACTCCAGTCCTTTTACTTAATCACTTTCAGAGGATAATTTTCTTTGTTAAACTACTTGATACTTAACTGACCTACGACTCATTCAAATAGGAAAAATCATAAAGAAAAGAAGCTCAAGCAAACACCTGACACAGGACCTAAGAGATGTATCTGGATCTGCAGATGGTCAAGCTATTGTTCATTAAAGCAACATAAGAAATGGCCTCAGTGGAAGGATGGCTGTCCAGAGGCCATTCTAAGGGACAGGTAAAAAGGAGAAAATGCTGAGGTATGGCCAATTACACACAAGATGGAACAGAAATCTGTGGGAACAAGTCTGATGGAGGAATGAATTGAAATGTAATTTTTTTTTTTTTTGGTTCAAAGCCTGTATTTGTATAGCGCTTTACTAGTCCCTAAGGACCCCAAAGCGCTTTACACATCCAGTCATTCACCCATTCACACACTGGTGATGGCAAGCCACCCTGGGGCACACTGACAGAGGCGAGGCTGCCGGACACTGGCGCCACCAGGTCCTCTGACCACCACCAGTAGGCAACGGGTGAAGTGTCCTGTCCAAGGACACAACGACCAAGACTGTCCAAGCCGGGGCTCGAACTGGCAACCTTCCGATTACAAGGCGAACTCCCAACTCTTGAGCCACGATCAATATTTACAGAAGATTTTGGGAGAAAGGAACAACAGTGAGTGTCTAAGTTTCACGTGTTAAACATGGTGGAGGCCCTGTCTTAATTTGGGGCTGTATTTCAAACAGTAGTTTGGGGGTTTTGTCAAATTGGATGGAATTATAAACACAAAAAAGTACCATCAGACTTTGATCTGCCATGCAATACCGTCCGAAAAGCTTCATTTTCCAGCATGACAATGATCCCAAACACAATGCCAATGCAATAAAAGTATTTCTGGATGGGAAGAACCAGAATGGGAACACTTATCAGTCATGGATCGTCATGATTTCACGTGGATAGATAGATTGAATTCTGGCAGTTTGGTCGTTCAGAAAAAAAACTACTGAAACTAAGCACACTGAAAGAAGAAAAAGTTATGTGCATCGACCGAGGTTAGTATGTGTAAAGACACAGGAGGGCTCTCCTTAATTTGCATTTTAAGTGAAACTCTGGGTCTTGATGACATTTTTTATTAAATAAAAGGATCGTCTTAGAAGCTCACTATTTTGAAACTATCGTGTGAGTAAAAACAAGCCCAGTCTCGCACGTGAACGCCCCTCACTGCCTTTTCCCACATCTGGTTAGAACACCGGGTCACAGCCATCGACTAACTAAACAAGAGTCCAAACGCACAAGTCGCAGGTTTGCTTCCAACCCGCCTGCTCCGACACAAATATCCGCTCCGTCTCTGTCGCATCGGTGTAGTTGAGCTCTGCGTAAAACGCAGCCTTTTTAAGCAGCCTTTAATTTGAACTCTGCTGCATTTCAAGAGGTTTTTTCAGACTTTTATATGACGCCGCGGCAGCCGTCGGCTAAGGTGGGATGAAAATTGACCCAACAGTCCCCTTTAATTTGTTTAATTATCGATCCAACGCGTTGTAATCAGCAAGGTGCCAAGATGAAGGAGAGAAAGAGCAGATATAACAAATGGTTAATGGCAGGGTCTAATTGCTGAGTTGCAGGACAAGCAGAGTAACAAATTCTCCTTATCTCAGCACATGCACATTAAAGACCGAGCGCTTATTAGCGCTCAGAGTGAGAGCGGCTGCGGATCAACAAGTAATGCCTCATTCAGTGTTTTCAGCCACCAGCAGCGACGCAGTGCTTGTTTACCAAATGAGAGCAAATTGAGCAGCTTTAAAAGCTCTTGATGTGCAAGAGTTAATGTTAATGACGCTGCTTCTTCCCACTGTACTGAGAGGTTACACTAGAAGGGACGACTGCTTATCACATTTATCTGTTCAGTATTCATCTCCTGTCCCACGCATTAAACCATTCTGCAGCACCATATGTTCAGCTATGATTCCCCCCATCCTCACTGTGTGCCTGCCACTTACTCTGCTGCAACTCCCATAAAACTGATTTAACTAGCTGTCCAGTTAGTTTTTCATTGAGCTTACCAAAACCTACGAAACTGTAGCACGTGGAATTCGTTTTTTCTGTTACTTTATACTTCCTGAAAGTGAAGCATTTAGATGGAACTTGATATTTCACAGCTAGATTTACATCTTTTCTTCAGTTTTTGAAGAGGAGTTTTGACCCATTCTTCCTTGCAGCTTGCTCTGAGCACAAGGTCAGATGTGGCAGTGCATGAGCCAGCAGACCAAGCTGGACTCCAGGGGCCGGTATGGAAAAGGGCTGAAATCCATAATGATCAGTCTCTCAGGTTCACTGAATAATGCAAAGCTTTATAATAGAACCCACTCTCTAATGGTAGAGATAAATAAGGACCATTTTGCACACTGGCAGGCAAAACGCCTGCTTATTTATCCAGCATCTGCAATAGCAAAACAGAGAGTAGGGAGGGTGGCATGAGGGTGGGTGTGGTAGTGCAGCACAAGCAAAACAAGAAGGCAAGGGGGGTTCATGTTGGTGCAATCTGAGTGTGTTGGGTATGATTTGTCTGTCACCTCTGTGCCACATCTGAGCACTGTTTGTACTGCTTCTCTTTGTTCAAAATTCTCATTTCACAGCTTGGAGGAAGTGTATTTTCAGTTGCAAATCTATTAACTTTCCTCCTTTGTTTGCTCTGTCCAGGTTCCCAAAGTAAACTTTGTTTTTCCCCTCCATGTGCACACTCCACTACATCCCTTCTGACTGTGGGGAATTCATATGTGCTGCCAGCTAACTGAAGCCTCAGTGCTGAAACTCCAGTGTCTCTGCCACTGCTACACTGATGTCTCCATTTCATCACATCTCACCATCCCACCAGGTAGGGGCTCTCTGATGGGATGCCTGCACTGTGGAGTAGTCTGCTGTTATGCATGTACTCCCACCAGGACAGCTGGGAAGAGTGGAGGACAAGAGTGGAGCAGAAAAACGCCAAAGAGTCTGTCTCTGCTAACAGAGGTAGTTTTATTTTATGCAGACACACACACACTGACAAACTAAACATTATAAACCATGCAAATTATAAATTCTTCCGCATGCCTGTATGCAGATGAAATACAGGACTAAATAATTTGGCTTTGACCTTCAGCTCTATGATCTACTTCTTATAACATTGTTTTATTGACGTTCGCACACACCGGAGGGTCGTTCAGTAACTTACGCCTCTCTTACTAAAACCCAAAGTGACATAAACAAATACCGGTGGCACAAGGCGTTCCACTGGGCTCTGAGCTAATCTCATCATAATTCTCCAAAGCCTGCACATTAACGCTCTCGCTATGACAGTGCTGTTCATCAAGCTGCTTGCGTTGGCCTCGTTGGACTTGCTCCAGAAACAACATTTTACCCCATTAGGCCTTTACCTCGACAAGACTGAGGCCAAAATAGGAGGGAGGGGATGTTTAGTCTTCAGCATAAGACAGACTGAAATGATGGTCCTGTTTTTATTTTTAGAAAATAGGTTGGGAAGAGGGCGATGTTTCAGGTGCTAGATGAGTTTCTGTTTCCAGTGTTGTATTGGGCAGAGGGATTTTAAAGCGTGTGCTTAAAACAAACTACAACAAGAGCAAAAACAAAGCGTCTTGATAGGGTGTTGGAACCGCCCGTGCAGGCAGAACAGCTTCACTGCCCTCTATGCTTTATTAACCGTCCAATCTCTAGAATAAAAATCTCTAAAATTGGACTTCTACACTAACCACAGTTTTGAACCGTGATGAACACCATGTTCAAGCAAGTGCACATGGCAGCAGGACAACCGAGGTCACAGATCTATGATTGATTTTATAATCATATCAGCAGACCTGGAGTCATATGTTGCAGACACTTTGGTAAAGACAGGAGCAGGGCTGGAGGACAAGGTCAAGGGTGGATGCTGCACAAATTTGTCTGGTAGAAGTCCTAGTGTGGAAGATCTTTAATTCCCATCTCAGACAGCAGAAACAGGGAGCATGGGTGCTGGCTCCACCATTTGCAAACTTCTTTTTTTTTTTTTATGTTATCAGGACGCTACAGCACAGAGCAAACACCATTGTCACAGACACAGCTGTCAGGGAAACAAAAGAACGTCATATCAAGAAGGACTTGAGTAAATGTTGTTATCAAAGCTGGACATTTATCGAAGCTGGGAAGGCACCAGGAGAGAAGGACAACTGCTGCCTAACTGAAAACCCTCAGTGATCCCCTATTTGTTAACAGTAATGCATTTTCTCTAACACAGAGTCTCTGTTGCATTTAAACCCCAAAACACGCTGCGCCAAAAATTGGTCCACCCTGAGGATCGGGTCCCCCAACACAAAAAGAGTAATAAAGTGTACGCTGTTAAGTGCCAGGAGGATTGCCAGGATTTATACATCGGGGAACCCAAACAACCTTTGACTAAGCGGATGGCACAATACAGAAGAGCTAACTCATCAGGCCAGGACTCTGCAGTCTATTTACACCTACAGGCCAGTGGACACTCTTTCAGTAATGGGGATGTGCACATCCTGGACAGAGAGGAATGCTTGTTTGAACGAGGAGTCAAGGAGAAAATTTACATCAAAGGGGAAAGACCATCTCTGCATCGAGCAGGTGAATGGTACTCACGGCCACTGATCAGTGGTCATGATCATTTGCATATTAATGATCATGAAACTGACCTCACAGCCCATTGTTAGTCAGCTGTGCTGGTTTCAGTCATTATGCAAATGTACCGTTTATACGGTTGGGGACTCCTGCAGTCAGCTGAGACTGAAAAAATGTTTCTCCCCTTGAAAAGCCACATCCAGATGAACAGAATCAACTTTTGGGACAAAAATTATAGTTCAATAAAATTGTCAAGGGACAGAATGGATGGAGTTTTTTCATCTATATCTCAACATCTTGTTTACATCCACATGTGCACATTTTTCCTAAAAAAGATTCAATAAGAGTTTCAAAACAGCACCAAAATGAAGAGTATGTACGAGGGAGGCTTGCACCTTTATTACAGCTCACTGTATTTCCCCTCACAGAGGTCACTTTTTCTCTGCTTTTTAAAATGTTACAACTCCAAAGCTCACATGCTTTTAAATCTAACCCACTTTCAAGTGTACGGTGGCATCATCCAGGTAGAAATAAAAATTAAGCCTTCTAAAATTTTACACAGTGCCATAATGGAGCAACAGTTCTCACAGCCTTAAAGACAAGCTGAAGCACTTAGTGTTTAGTGGCAGAGCAAGGACATCACTCTGTGGGAGCAGGTGTGTTTTAGGACTCAATAACATCGTGAAGATGAAACCTTGTAAAGCAGAAGGGTTTGAAGTGGAAGTGAGTAATAGGGAGAGCGAGCTCTCTGCACATCCCCTCTCAATTATATCAAGTGACCAAAGTATCTCCTTGTAAACTACAACATTTTCTGCCCTAGTCTTCCTTTGTGCTGGGTTATTTCTCCCCAAAGGAGATTAAATTTTGACTGAGGTTGAAAGGAACCTAGTTTACAGAGAAGGAAAATAGCGAGAAGGAAATTTCATCAACACTTAATTTAGGAGAGGAATGAAACATGGCAACAATAAAATTAAAAAAAAGCAATACCTGTTTTTCCTTCGTTACAAAATTCTTTCAAATTAAAAGCTTCTTAGCAATGTTGTTTTCTGTCAAGTTGGTGTACAAGTTTGCTTTTCTTAAGTGTGCATATTTTTTCCAAAGAGGAACTAGGAGCTTTTATTATGTATCATACCTCCGTAAGGAGATCGTTATCTACACTGTGAATTAAAACAGTGTTTTACATTCATATTTGGTTTGGCTGGATTTTTCTAGTCTAAATTATTCATGATGTTGAAGCAACGCTTAGAGATCCCAGCGTTGTACCACACGGTTTATTTATATACAGCAAATCAGCCGTGGCGTTGTGCTGCACATGAATAATATATATGCATAGGGTTTTTGATGAGTGCTACTGTCAGCTGTAGGCACGTTCAGGCTCAGAAACCTCCTGCTTAATAGCCAGAATGTCTCATTAATTCTCGGTACAAATAAAGTGAGATCTCCAGATGCTGCTGCTTTTCATTGGAAATCACACATTTAGGGAATAAACCATGTAACAATCCTTTTTAGCTAATACATGCCAGTTCTGCTTAACATTTCTCACATTTTACACGTGCGCACAGCATGTCCTGTTAAACCCTCCAAGTTCAGTAAATGTACATTTTCTCTTTATGAGCATTTGAGGCTTCCAGTGAATACAAGTGAGCCAGAGCCATCTGAGTGTGAGAAGCAGCGTCTCCTGAATCAGTGTGATTCGTTGCCTTTTTGTAGCTTTGATGTTGCACATAAGGCCACTTGACATTCTCCCTTCTTCTTTCTGAAGCCCAGAACAGAGGACAGCTGACTGCTTTGTTAGATGCATGTCTCATTAGCCTTTATTGCAGCCTGCCAGGCACAACTTTATCTACCAATTCATTTACCTACAGTCACATACAATTCTAAGGTTTTATGAAAAGAGCATACTAAAAAAAAGGACTCATTTGGTCCCTCGCAGGTCTTTAAATTAGGTAAATAGAACCTCAGATGAACAGTATGAGGTGACACGCTGCAGTGTGCTCTTAGGTTGAAAGAAGCAGTGTGTGAAAAACTAAGTTCAACCTATAATTCAGTCATTTGTAGCACCACATTTAGCTGCATTAACTTTAATCTTCTCTGTTTGACTTTATGAGTCTCTCACACTGTTCTGCAGGAAATTTGGCCGCCTCTTCTTTACAGCAATGCTTTGGTTCGTTGAGATTTGCAGGCATTTATTTATGCACTGCTCTCTTGAGGTTCCGCCACAGCATTTCAAATGGGTTGTAGTCTGCACTTTGACTAAACCTTCACAACATCCTGATTCTTTTCTTTTTCAGCTGTTTTGCTGCAGATTTGCTGCTGTGCTCAGAATCATTGTCCTGCTGCATGGCTTAGTTTCAGCCAGGCTTTAGCGATCAGACAGCTGGCCTCACATTTGACTCTGGAATACTTTGGTATAGAGAGTTTTTTTTTCCAAACTTTGGTGGACAAATCAAAGTGGAGATGTTTGCACAGTGCAGACATTATTCCAGAAGTCTTGTGGTTTGTCTGCAGTTTCTCTAAGTGTTGCACGGTCTGACACTGGGGTAAGCTGGGATGTTCACTCCCAGGAAGACCGCCTTGAATGTTTTCAACTTCTGAACAATCTTCATCACTGTAGAATCACCAACTTCAGATTGTTTAAAAATAACCCGTCAATCCGGTTATTAACCCATGATAATGCCCCGAATCTTTTGAGTTATCATATTTATCCCCACCACATTCAGACCCATAACAGAGACACACACTACTCTGGTGTCAGTCAACAGCTGCAGGGTATCTCCTCTGGCACCATTTGCACAGGCAGGTTTAAACCATAGAGCAAATAAAATGAAAAATAAGAGTACCAAGACTGTTCTCAGCCAACTGTCACGGGTATGCAGCGACAGACCTTGTGTTTCTTTTTAGCGGTACCCAAGTGCAGACACTCGAGGCAGGGATAAGGTTTAACAAAAAACACACGGTTTATTGAAGGTAGAACACGAACGTGCAAAATATGATAAACCAAAATCAACAGCTAAACTAAACTCGGACCTGACAATGAACGAAGGAAAACAGAGGACTTAAATATACAAAAGGGCAATGAGGGAAGTGGAAACAGAGCTGATAAAAATTAATGTGGAGGCAGCAAAACTAAACACACTGAACATGAACAAGACTATCAAAATAAAACATGAAATGCTGAGAAGAAGACTAACACGAGCTTGGCACAGGAGGAAAGGCAGATGAGAGCGGGAGCGAGGGAACACAAGAGAGCACACATGAAAGCACAACACAACAACGACGCGACACAGAAGACATGATAGACTTGACATGAAAACTAAGGACTAAAATCACTTTACAAAGAAATCAGAAAAACAACACAAACTAAAAATGCTGGGATGAATGACCCAGAACAATGACACCACTATTGTTTCTAGTGTGGAGATGTTTGTGCGCCAGTTTGCTATCAGAGTTGAGCTGTACTTAATTTCCAAAATTATCCCAAAATACAAACACATTTACATGTGCTGTGTTCGAAATGTGCATGACATCTTGCTGAAATACAAATCCAGGACTGAATGATTGATTCAAATTAATTTGTTTCCCTTTGATTGTGAACATAGAACACCTGCACATTTAGAAAGATTAATTTCCCCCCCAAAAAATACACAAAGGTAACCTGACGTCAGACAGAACTGTGAATATATTAAGCTCTGATTGTCGAGTGTGAACCAGGCAATCATAAGAAAGGACAGTAGAGAAAATGGGATTGTATTAAATGTAAAAGACTAAAATAATTATTTGAAAGATGCACAGAATGACTGAGAATCACTGCTTTATATTCCAGTATATGCTGAATTGTTACCAATTTTTATATTATGTAAAGGTACAAACTGAAGAAACCTATGCTCATGCAGACTCACAACAACTCTGTATTAATGACTCTTCCCCCCCAACTGGTGACCAAAACCATGCCGTCAAACTGCCCCCCACAGCCCAACAGCGTTAGTCGATCTCCTCCCAGATTCATTTTCCCTTTAATATGTCACCCGTCTGCATTCATCCATCCTTTTATTGCTGCTTGTATGGCTTTGTTAGATTCATTCAGTTCAGTTGATGATTCAGTGCCCTTTCATAATACAAGCACCATCTCAGTCAGCTGAAGTGGTCTGTACTGCTTTGCTCTCAGACCCGAGTACTCCACTCCGCCTACACCTCTCACAGTGTTGGGGAAGGTGAGCCGCAGCTCACTGTTGTTCAGTGTTTTGGTAAATGCTCCTCACGCTTGTTGTGTGAGTTCGTTCAGCTAACAAGTGTGAACATGTGGCTCTGAGTGCTCATCGCTTGCCTGTGTGTGTGCGTGTGTGGGTCAAAGTTGCCTTTTCTGTGGATGCGACAAGTGCCAAACTGAAGTGGCACAAATCTTTCCACTGGCTGCTCTGTCAAATACAAAGTGACATCACCATTACTGAAGACATCACTTCAAAACTCAAGGTCACGGTCAATTGGCCCTTATCTCCCTCTTCTTCTTCTCCCACTCTCTTTTTCACATGTGCATGCTGTCACGTTGTCTGTTCAGTGTAGTAATTATCATCCAGTATCCAGAAAATGGTGACGCCAGAGTTGCGAATAGTTGGGAGCAAAAATAATTCTAGAAAAATAAATGAACTTCCCCTGAGAGTGAAATATCACTTTTTAAACTGCTGATGCCAAATATCAGGTTCATTTTTGCTGGTCGGAGGACACACGATTGACACACACATTCATTCAGTTAACCGAGTGTTGTCTGATTTCACATGAACTCATTGATCACGGGGAAAAGGAGACATGTCTGGAGGATGTGTGCTCCATGATGCCTGCATACGGTCATGAATGAATAGGTACCCGTGTATGTGGTGATCGATTATCTTGTCAGCACAAGCTGTTGGCAATTACAGAGAAGCTGCATGAACACAGAGGTAATTCACACATCCCTCAAATTATTGACAAAGCTGTTTAGTAGGTTTTATGTCAGATGGAGTCACATTTAAAATCCTGCCTCTAAAGTGTTTCTGTAGCCCAGGTGCCAAACTTCTGCGTGAGTGACTAAATGCTGCCGTAAAGATGGCACTGAATAATCCGTGTACATGCTTAAGATGGCTAACATATTTATACAGCACTATATTTGTTTCATCTAAACATTTCATTTTATGTGTCCATTCAATCCTCCTCCAGAAATGGAGAGGCCAAGTGGGCAGAACCTACCCAGGGCTGAGGGGCATCAGGGGGAACTGTGCGTCAGTCAATTCAGTTAATGTTAAAAAAAACAATAGAAGGTGCAGTTGTGCTACATTTCACACTTACTTTCATCTAAGGCCATAATGTTTCATTTTTTTAAATGCCTGCTGCCATTGAGTCTTAGTCTTAGTCTTAGTCCCCTGCCCAGGGACTTAAGGTGAACGAGGTGACGTCAGTTCCTCAATGAGGTGGGAGGAGCTAAAGATTAATACCTGAGAGGCGGACTCAACAAGGAGTTAAAACTCGGGGTCATCACATACGAGCTTAACTTCTTATCTACCTGGACTGCTGACACCGTCGAAGCTTAATTTTTCAGAGATGGTAAGTGATCTCAGCAGGGACAAAATACAACAAAATGATGGGTATATAATGTTATGTGGATATATTACAGTAAGGTCTCTTTTGGGCTCCTCAGTGAATTTTTGCTGCAGGGTTCCAGTGTTGCTTTATTTACTGCTGTTCACTGAAAAGTGAGAGAAAAATTCATTTTTATACAAACAGGTTTGTTTTGTTTGTTTGTTCTTCCGGGGACTTACAAATTAAATTAATCAACATGTAAATTGCTTAATTTGTTATTTTTGAATTAGTTGATGAAGCATATCCCGTAAATCAGACAAAAAGGTGCATTTTAACGAAAACCAAAGCATTTATTTAGCCATTAATGTATACATTCATTTGTTAGTTACATTGTAATTTTGGCGAAACAACTATGTGAGGTGCAGAGAAACATCAGAAATCAGTGTTTAACTTTGACCGTCTGGATTAATACAAGAATGGAGGAAAGTGGGGGTTTTAACAGCTACGTACATATTTATGTGTTTGTTTTTTGTTATTATTGAAATTTTAAAAATGAGTTTTGTATAACTGCCCCCTTCAGGCACACTTAGGAACTACATACTCAAACTTTGTAGTACTTTAAAAACAGATGAATTTATTTTATTCATACATTAATTCACTTTCCTTGTAATGTTGGAAAAGACCCAAATGCAACTATTTGTGGCGTAAAGATACAGCAGTCCTACTAACCAAAACCCTATTACAGAGTCATTATAATATGAACATGAGCGTTTACATCGGGGTTAGGGTAATTAATTGAGTAATTCCAGTAAACGGGAGTGGTTGGTTGAGTGAAATCCGGATGAAACGTTGGACAAAAGAGGTGAAAAGAAAGCCTGACACATTTCAGTGTTATGCAAATAAAGACGGGCCTCGTCCTTCAGCTCCACTGGCTCAGCGGTGCAGAAAAGCCAGGTTTTCACAGACTCGACGATTTCTTTCAAAGCAGCACATCCACTGACTATTTTCTTCAGCATGACCTGCACTGAAAGCTATGCTGACTCCCAGAACACCGCTTTCATCACGGCGCATGTGAGGTTTCAAGGTTTTTAGAAAAGAAAAAAAAAGGGTAGCATCGAAATGTGCTGCCAGGAGGCTTTGAGAGAAGTTTGTTGGGTGATATTAATTACTTGTGAGTGCTTTAGACCTCAATTAACCCCACCCACTGTCTGAGAAGAGACAGACAGCGCAGATCAGTGCGCGCAGAGCTGCATCATGTGTGATATATTCGAACCTTGTAAATATCTAATGTAGATATGACGCCATTAAATAGTATACTATTTAAATAGTTTTCGTTCAAAAAAAGCAACATTTTTAGGAATTTAATAAAAAGAAAAGGAAAAGAAAAGAATTTTTTTCTAACAAGGACATGCAAGTTGAAAGTTTGTGATTTCTATTTGTTAGAGCAGGGCCGGATCAACTCAAAACAAGGCAAAAATTAGCTTATGGTCCCCCCCATTATGTTTACAGTTCAAAATTGACTTGTTTGTAAGTAGTTGGTTGTTCATCCCAAATGTATTTAACAATCTACAAAACAATATCACAGAAATCACCCTTCTATGCAGCACATGGAGATAACAATGGATTTATTAACCCTTTAAAGCCGGTCAGAGCGGGCACGCTCCGTTTTGCGTAACTATTTTTAAATCCCTGTAAAACCGGAACCGCGTAAGTTAGCGCAATAATTTTTTTTGCATATGAAACCGGAGGAGTTGTACTTACATGTAGCGAGAAATGCTCAGACCTCTACATTGGAGAGACCAAACAGCAATTTCATAAACGCATGGCACAACATGGAAGAGCCACCTCGACGGGACAAGGCTCGGCTGTCCACAAAGGTCACTCTTTCGATGATGCCAATGTTCACATTTTGGACCAAGACAGATGGTTTGAAAGAGGAGTGAAAGAAGCATCTATGTCTGCTGTGAATGACCATCTTTGAACAGAGGCGGTGGCTTACAACACCAACGGTCTGGCATCAATAATCCAGTTTTGGGATCCTTCCCAGACGCTTTAACGCCCACTCACATCCTGGGCCGTTTGACCTCAGTAAATTACATGATAGGGTGGGGCCAGGTTTCACCATGGGTTCACCCTAAACCTTGGCTGATTGTGACCTAGACGAGTTTTCACACCTTGGATCGTGTGATTAGGCAAGAGGAACAATAGGGGCTCCATGACCCTCTTGGGGGCTCAAAATCTGAGACTCTCAACCAATTGCTCTTAGAACTGAAGAAGCTTCTCAGGTGAAACATCTTCAAAGAAACTTGACAAAGTCCAGTCGCTTTTCTTTCCAAGCCCAGTGCAGGAGTATTTACTATCTTTATTTTCACTAGATGCAGACATATTCAGCAAAATACTTCTTCAAATAATTTTTTTTTAAAGAAATACTCATTAAAATTTACCAGCTGCTCTTTTTACCCTTGTTCTAACATCGGTGTCTGTGTGTTATAACAGTGTGGCACGCCTTTTCACTTGGAGGATGACAGCCGCTGCAGGAAGCGAAAAAGAGTCTGCTCTGTTCAGCCTGGATGCGCCCTTATCAAGGTAACGCTTGAGCTTACTGTCTGGGACACTGATCAGTAAAAGATCTGAGCATCTTTTCCAGCTGTGAAAATATCTAAATAAAAAAAAAGTGCAAAAAAACCCCCAATATAATAACTTCATTGCTTTATACTTTTAAAATATAGGATTCATTAATATTATTTACTTCCAACAGATGCAGATAATATGTGACCAGGCTTGCACGACAAAACACTCTTTATTTGATTATTATTCTTTTTAAAATTCCTTTTTATTCAACACTTGTTGTCACTTTAACCTTATTCACCCTTAATTCTAACATGGACCTGTTTGTGCTGTTGCAGTGCGGCAAGGCTTTTTACTTGGAGGACAATACCCGCTGCAGGAAGAGGAAAAGAGTATCCTCTTGTCAGGAAACCACTGGAGCTGGCTGTAACAAGGTAATAGCTGCTTTTACTGACTGAGACAGAGTGGGCATTCTAAATTCAGATAAATCTGGAAAAATAAACACCCATGTGGTCTTAGAATAGAAACAAATAAAACAAAGTCATTAAATTTGACACAATCTGCTCTTCGCTTCTTCCAGGTCCAGGATTTCATCCCAGAGGCCAAAGCTTCCAGTTGTCCTGACCTCCATCAGGTCATCACTGTAACACAACTGAGCACTGCTGCTCTGACACCTGCGCAGACCCAAGGATTCGCTGAGCCATCAACTACTTCTCCTGTCCAGGATCTATTTCCCACTCCTCAGGCCTCTCCCACTGAGCTGAGCCCCGGTGGGGTCCTGGAGCAGAGAGAGACACCTCTGTTGATCCATGGATACACCGTAGAAGAGTATCAGAAGATCTACCACTCTGTAGTAGATGATATGCTCAAGTAAGTTGATTTTTATTAAAATAATTAAAAATCTGTCTCATAGATACTTTACCAAATTTAAATAGAAAATAAGAATAATGGGAAATTCCTCTTTATTTTTTGTGAAAAATTAACTAAGACAAATTCTCTCATATTTTTTTCAAATCTGAAACAATAAATTTGTGTGTGTTCCTGTCTTACAGATATAAAAATGGGCGGCCCCGGCCATATACTGTTCAGCTTGGCCGTATCATAAAACAGCGCCTCTGGGAGAAACTTAACTGTCCACAAATTAGTTTACAAGAGGGTGATAGTGGACTACTGATGGTCAGTGAATTACATGAAGACGAAGTTTATCCTCCTCTTATAGAAGTGGACATCTCACATGAACCGGATCCCCAGGAGCCTTCTCGGGGGAAAAAAGCAAAACATTGCTAAATACAAACATGTAGCAAAAAATCAAACTGTAAATATTGATCAAAAGACTCAAAAAGACTGAACTCAGCTGTAAATATTAAACAGACACAGGCTTGACCTTGATGCAAGAAAAAACTCTGGCACAAAACTGAACTGCGACCTCTGACATCGAGTTACATCTCAGTCTCCACCTACAGCAGCAAACTCCACATTCTGCCTCATGCATCCTGAACTTTAAGTGAACCCAGCCTTCCATCAACATCTTTCAGGAGCCAACCACAGCCTCAGTTTTTGCCACTTCCATCCAGCAGCCTCCGAAGCCTGACCCAAAACCTGCGGCTTCTCCCAGTGCACAATTTCCACCTTTGTCTGCAGCCGCAGTTGATTACAGCAGCTTTATGCCACCAGCTCAGACTCAAGCCTTAAATGGCAGCATCCAGCGTGAACCCTGATTCTTGCAGTCTTTTCCAGCAATCCTCAGTCTCCGCCAGCAGCTGCTGCCTGAAGGCTAAAACATCTGCCTGAAGATTCAGATAGTCTGTCACAGCATCACAAACTATTTCAGATCCCTGTCCTCCACCTTCAACCTCCAGGTGTAACTACAAGCTTCTGTGCCATCTGAAGCTTGAGAAAGTGTCTGCAGCATCTATACATTGTGCAATTTCACCTGTAGCCTTTAGAAGGATTTTTTTTTAATGATGTTCCCTCTCCCTCAATGTAAAGGCTCTGAAAGCAAACAACACCCTCCTCGACCGTCAGCCTGCATCCCACATCCACTGAGTGTGAGATAACTTTTAAATGACGACCGCGTGTTTAAGGTTTTACCTCGACATGATGAATATGTAATGTGTTTTCACTTTTTTTCTGATATGATGATTGGATGTTTTTAACCAAACATCAAGCTGCTGCCTGGGCTCCCCACATCACTGAGCAGACTTGAAGTCTGGGGACCAGAATTGCAGCTCGAGGAAGTGGACAACCTGCTGTGTAGCCCAGCAGACATATGTACAGTCTCTGGGGGAAAATCACTGCTCTGGGAAGCACTTACTCTGCAACCTGTAGTGATAATCAGCATAATCATCTCCACTTTCTTGAGATGTTTTTTTTTTATGTGGAAAATGTATTTTGCAAATAAAACAATGCGTGTGAAAAAGAGTTGTAGTTGATTTTCTTTTCTTTCTAGTGCATCAGGTTCAAATATTGATTGCATAAGACTACACACTATGTACACCTAAACTGACATGGACGGGCATATTTTTTCCAACTAAAGTCAGAAAAGGATTTTTGATATTCTTATATTATATTGAAAATATGTTAAGTTCTTGTGTTGTATTATTAGTCGGGATTTAGTCGAGTTTTATTCTAGTTTTTGTTTCATCTCTGTCTCCTGATTTATGAGTCTTTTTCTTGTCCTCATTGTTTTACTTTTAGTTACACCCATGCTCTCATCTCCCTTATCGGTTCTCATGTGTTTTATGTCTGTGTCAAGCTTGTGTTGTTATGTCTATGTCTCAGTGTTTCCTGTTTTATTTTGAAGAGTCTGGTGTTTCCATGTTCATTGTGTTTTGTTTTGCTTCGCCTGTGGTGTTAATCCCAATCAGTTGTTTCCCCATGTGTTTCCACTTCCCCTGATCACCTCCTATGTGTATTTAGTCTGTGTATTTTCATTCAGTCTTTGTCAGGTCATCTGTTTTCCTCCCTCCATGTTACTTCAGGTTTAAATTCTTTCATGGTTCATGTTTCCTATTCATAGTTCCTCGCATGCACCTGTTCAGAATCATGTTTGTGTAACTTTTGTCAGGTTTTAGTTCTCGCCCCCTGTTCACCTTGCTTCGTTTTTGTATTCATGTTTTTTCAGCCTAATAAACGGCTCGCCTTTTGTATAAACTCAGTTCCGTCTCCTTCCGTGTCTGAACCTGGGTTCTCCTTCTCACTCTCACACAGTCAGCTTCATCCAGACTGTGACAGGATCTGGGTTTAAAACAAACTTAATGAATTAACAACCACATTATAATAACAAAGACTACAGTCAGAGATCACGTCTCACACTGAAAACTCTTGTGCTTCTACGTTCTCCTCCCTTTGCCTCCCTCTATCATCTGTGTGGGTGTGCTTGGCATTACTTCTTCTGGCACCGGTTAGCTCACTTGCAGCTCATTACCACTTACCAACAGTATTTAACTCCAACTCTTCTCTCATTGCTTGTTGCTCCTTTAGTATTGCAGTGAAACTCAGGCTGCCCTTTGATGTTACGCTTCTGCAACTCTGTGAAGCTGTGCTTACCTGCCGTGCCCTCCTTCGTGCTAGATGGCTCCCTGACATGCTAGTCTGACGGCTCTTGCACTTGATGAAACACACCTGCAAAAACCAAGAGAAAAACTGTCAACTGGAAACAATTCTGAAAAATTCTACTTGTTTTAGATCTTCAGAGAATTGGCCTGTGCAAACGTGCAAAAGAACAATTCTTCATTCCAAGCTTTGAATATTAATGCAAACCTTAACTTGTGTATTTACCTGATTGTTCCTATTAAAGAATGGTGAATTATTTCAGTGTGCCCTGCCAGTGAGTTCTTCTTGCTAAGCCATGATAAAGTCTGTGGGTCTTGCAGAGTTACTGGTAGCTTGATATTTTTTAATCTCTGCCTGCTCGCTCCTCATTTGGTGAAACATTCTCGGCCCGTGTCCACCTGCCTATGGCATTAATTTAGGAGGGCATTTTAATTATACCTCCTAACCAAAACTGCAGCAATTAGTCCAAAGAAATGTAATTAGAAACAATATTGATTATTGATGAGGGGGCCTTGTCTTGCATATAGTAACCACAGTATTTGCTGAGTCTTGGTCTATTTGGCAAATGAAAGAGATCAGATGTCAAAAACTTGCATTCTGGAGTTACTTACCTGGTTATTTCCTGCAATCAACAGCCAGGAGTGAAAACAGTCATTAGTAGCAGCTCTACTCTTGTCACCAATTTGCCACACCCTGCATGCACCCCAGAGTCTATGTCTATGCAGCTCTCATTTTCAACATGCAGCGAGGATAAGCCACTATGTGCCTGCAGCCTCCAACAACCAAAATAATAACAATAAAAAAATAATCTGATATCTATGTAAATATCAACCTCCTGTGAGTATCATTTAAAGCCCACACTGAGGCAAACAGTGTGAGCCCGTCTTTCACATTTCAGTTGGGGACTTGATGGATTTACAATTCATATTCTCAGTCAACCTTGAATGTGAATTATGAAGCCTGAGACTCACTTCGGAGCTGCTCAGAGGGTAAATACTGATCATCATAATGCAACTTAGAACAAAGCATTAATCACTGTAGCTGTTTTTATTGATGTGCTGTAAACTTGGCTTAAACAGCAATGGATGCAGGATTAAAACACTTAAAACAAACAAACAAACTTACTCATATTTTATGATTTTGATGTTTTATTAATGCATTTTAATTCTTGTTGAACTTGATTTATTAAAGTGCTGGGCAAATAAAAAGGTTTCTGAGGGACAACATTTCTCTAAAATATGACTGCAGACGAGCCAACGATCGATGCTCCAGCACACCTCTCCTCCTTCACAGGAGTCACCCGTATATTGACATCATATTCGAGGATCACATGATAGCAAAGCTTCCTCCTATGAACACTCACTTACTCAAATCTATACATTCATTAGTCTCTTTTCTCTCTGGTCTTGTAGAAATCAATCTGTGGAAAAAGGATTATAAGCCTTTTCCTGCCCCAGCCTTATTTGGCACCAGCTCCCGAGATCTAGCCCAGTTGATCATGTCACCTTATTCTCTACATGGCAGAAAAGCACATGAGGAAAAAGTAGACTAATCTCCTCTTTTTTTTCTCACCACCATTAGATATCAGTCATTCCAGGGTCCCAACCTCTATCACACCTGGGAGATTGGATTGGTTCCCCCCTGCAGTGGACACTGTGGCTGAGAATCAGATATACCTATGAGTTTCTTGCACACCAGATTGCTAGTGCAGTAAGCCAAGAGGCCATAGCAATGATTGTCGCGCTCGCGAATGCAAAGACAGGGATATTTTCATGCTCCATCCATCTGGTGTAGCATTTTCATGTTTTCTGATGAGCTGACAGCCCAAAGAAAGCTGTTAGTCATCACAGCGCGGCATTGTCTTTTGTGCCCAAGACAGACCATGTTGTGCTTGATTAAAGTCATCAAGGCCTCAGAGCAAATCTATTTGTTGACTTAGAACAAACTGATAAACATGTTGATTGTACTCCCTCAATTAAACAGCTCTCAGTAATGTCACGACCGACTGCCTGAGTGAGTACGCAGACTACTGATTTTTTTCTCTTCCACGAGGCTTCTTTCAAAAACAAACCTTTAGCTCCCGCTGTTTGAGAAATGAGTGTGAAGCTTTACAGCAAAAGGATGTTTGGAACAAATCATGTGTGAAGACGCACTGTTCACCTGACTCCTGCAGGTGATGAGAAAAGCAAGGCTGTGCGCACCAAACCTCATTATTTTGTTGAACAAGAACAAATAAAATGAGTGTTTCGTTTTAAAGACACGCCTGACTTTAGAATGACCCGCAGTTGTACGGCAAAAATGACCGTGTGAAAATAATGAGACAATGTGAAACTGCTTTTTAACTAATCATTTAATGTTCAATCCCAACTTTATTAATTCACTCGTAGCTTGATGTCAGCGTAATTAAATGTCCAAAGCAGGCAGCTGTGTTTAGCAGACAAGCTCTAAAAACTCATGGAGAATATATTAGACTTATTTCTAATAAATATTACTAAAAATGAATGCAAATGCTGCTTTGTAGCATTTTAGCGGCTCTCTGTTAAAAATATACATTAACTGTGTTGTGACTTGTATATTTATATACTGCACTTGGTCACTTTTCTGTGAACACGTGGGTTTACACTTGGAGGAAGAGGAGATACAATTATGGTCCGGGCAGGCCTTCCCTCTTCTCAACTCAACTGATTAACACTCCAAAATTACCACACTCCTCAGCGACAGGAGCACTTACAAGGTCTCGAGGCGAGACCCCACAGCAGCTACAAGAAGAAAGTAATTCATTGTCTATAACATCTTGAAAACCTGAGGCAGGGGAAGC
Source organism: Pundamilia nyererei (assembly GCF_000239375.1). NCBI lineage: Eukaryota > Metazoa > Chordata > Actinopteri > Cichliformes > Cichlidae > Pundamilia > Pundamilia nyererei. The sequence goes on along the minus strand of NW_005187476.1, from coordinate 348,135 downwards.
CATATCAATACCCCAACAATGCTACACCCTGTATATATGGACCTCCCAAGAATCATTTCACTAGCTGAGCCTACGTCCTCATTTTGACAGCATTTTAATAGGTAAAGGTGAATGCTTGGACATGAATTGAGCTGCGGTTTGGGGAAGGCCTCAAAGGGGACTGGCGACGGTTCCTGGGCCTGGCAGATCCCCATGTACTAAATAGAAGTGAAGAAGTCAAAGAATTGAAAACAAGGAGGGAGGGTGGGGCACGTAGACGAGAATGAACAGCTTGCAGAACTAGGGGAACCTATATAGATGAGAACCTATATAGATGAGAACCTATATAGATGAGAACCAGAAGCAGCTTGTTTGGAGGCGTGGTCCTGCTCCTGAAATTCTGATACATAATCTCCAAAAAGAAGGAGTCCCTTTCTGACCCACTGTTACCAGTATAAACTCATCTGCTGACTCCAGGTTAAACCATGCAGTCATGTGATGTTTTTTTTCCCCACTTTTTAGGTATCAAGGCAATCAAGGCAGTGGATGCTGTCAGGAAACCACTACAGCAAGATAGCTCCTCAAACCACTTTCAGCACTGTTTAGGTTTGCACCCTGTCGGACCTCTGCCTTACCATCCCATATTTCAGATACAATGAGGGTGTCTACTGGTAAAAACATGCATGTGCCATGGGCTACAGATTGTCACCAACACAGCCAACCTTTAAGCGAAGGAAGTGGAAAGTAAAGCTCTGGGCTCTTTGATAGGGACAAGACTTGGGTTCAGATATGTCAGCGTCGCCTGGGTTAAAATCAGAACCCAAGAGGTCAAGTCCTTCACTTGATGTTTTTCCACTGAGTGGATAAAAACATCAAGTTCACCACAGAGGATACAAAGGAAAAGGTTACCATTTCTGGAATGTGCTGTGTTCATTTATATAGGGTGGAAGCATCAACAATGAAGTTTACCTGAAATCCACACACAGAGACTGATGCCAGCTCTTTCACTCCCGGCACCCAGTGGAACACAAACAATTAATGAAATGTCAGATAACAACCAGGGAGAAAAATACCAACAGACAAAACAACATTGCAGATTTGTTAGAGAAACTCAGAAGAATTTTCTCCAAGCATGACATTTCAGTGCACTTCAAACCCAGCAACACCCTCAAACAAAAACTGTTTCATCCCAAGGACAAAGCATCCAAACAAAAGCTCAACAAGCTCGTATACGGTGCAGTGCAGTGAGGAGAGCTCTGACCTCTTAACAGGAGATACCAAACATCCACAAAATATGGCACAACACAGATGAGCAGGACAAGACTCTGCTGTAGATGTACAGCTAAGGACAAAGGTCGCTCTTTTGATGATGCCAAAGTTCACATTTTGGGCTGAGAAGGAAGTCTGTTGGAGAGAAGGGTAAAAGAGGCCATCTATGCTCGCTGTGAACGACTATCGTTGAGCAGAAATGTGGGCTTACGACACCGGCTATCAGCTACCTACAACACAGTCAGAGAGCCCCAGACATTTCAACCCCCATTCACAGCTTGTGTCATGTAACCTCATTAGCTCATATAATGCTGGGGAGGAGCAATGTCTCACAGTGGTTTAACCTGTCAGGCCCAGTGGTGGCAATAACCGCCTTTTTTTACACCTCAGCTCGCATCACAACTCACATGATGAACAGGAGTGTAACGACCCTTAGAATCACCTCCAAAGTAGATAGTCCCCCACTAAGGGTTTATTATCTGGGACTTTCCACCAGTTGTTATAGAACAGAAGATGCGTCTTTGATGAAAACCTAAAAAGGTCCAGCTGCCTTATTTCCGAGTTCTCGAAATCACCTGGATAACCAAGAACGTGCACACAGAACTAATCTCTAAGTTAAACTAATATTTCAAAGGCACACTGCAGGGAAGCTTATTGATACAAGTAATTAAATATTAAGGAAAATGATTGAAAAACATGACTTTACAGCATTGATCAACAATTTCTTACAAATAACCAAACATTTACCTTTCATCCATCATATCTTGACTGTGACATCAATAATTCAGCAATTTGTGTAAAAACTGGAACTTTGAATTATTCTCCTGAGCCGAGTTATTATTTATGTGAATTTTCACAGTTGACTTATTTTTTTCAATTGTGATTCTGAGACCAACTTAATGAAAAATAACAGAACTTACAAAGGTAACAGATTTTAACAAGTGCTGATTTACATTACATGAGATGTGGCATTTGTATGCTTAAACAAGCACCTCTCCCCCCTCCATAGAGCCATCACCACCTTCAAACA
>NW_005187476.1:330985-344243 GCF_000239375.1 Pundamilia nyererei | reverse complement strand
TTTATGACAGTATGTTTGCACTGAAGCACCGCAGCAATTTCCTAATGTTGTAAACCTGCTCAACATCTGGCAATAAAACCCTTTCTGATTCTGATTCTGAAACTGCCTTCAGTTTAGAAGACTGTGTGATCAGAAGTTTGATGCAAACATCCAGAAAGCGTCAGTCATCATAAAATGCTGCAATAAATGGGCAACCTGCAGTATTCAATGGGAGAAACCTAATAATTATGAATTGCAATAGTCAAGCCTAGAAATAATAAATACATGAAATAATTTTTCAGCATCACTCTGAGACTGTTTCTAATTTTAGAGATATAAGCATTGAAGGACATATCCTGGTCGAAAATGTGTGGCCAGCATCTGGTTAGACACCATGTTATGGATGTGTAGCTTATGTATGACCACCAGTTTGCTATACTGGTTTAAAAAGCACAGCTAAAGCCAGTCTAAATGGCTGGGTTTGGGCACATTTATGACTTACATATAACACAACACTCCTTATGAACTAGCTTAAGATTCACTTAATCTCATTGAGGGGTGATGTGCACATTTTCAGGTTAAATAAATCTCTCATTTACAAACATCTTCTTGATTTTGCTCCAGATTTTTGGTCTGGTTTATTCTTTCTGCTTTAGTTATTCTTGAAATGCGTCTCAAACGGCACCAGATTCCCTTTGTGGAACACTGAGTTGATTGGGGATAATATAGTGAGGCATACACATGTGCACATAAAAGTCCTGCCTGCAATCCACACTGCTTATCGGGGTAATATCAGTGCAATGAAATCCAAAGAACTCTCTGCAGATCTGTGTGGTTACACTGTGGTGAGGCAGAGATCAGACCAAGGGTAGAAAATCATTTCTAAAGGTTTGAGTGTTCTGGGGAGAATATGGTCTAAATATTTATGAAATGGAAGACATTTGAAACCATCTGGACCTTTCCGAGAGTTGGCTGTTGGGACAAGCTGAGTAAACAAGCAAGTAGAAAGTTGACCAAGAAATCAGCCTGCCAAAAGGATGAGCATCCCAACAGCTCGCTGTCAGTCACTTTTACAGCAGTCAGACAGAAGCAAGTTTTAGTCTCTCAGAAATTGTCAGACTGCTTTCAGTTAGTAGTTCATACTTTCCATCCAGTTTGGTAACACTTGAAAGGGAGATTGGGATAATAATAATAATAATAATAGATTGCATTTATATAGCGCTTTTCAAGGCACCCAAAGCGCTTTACAATTCCACTATTCATTCACTCTCACATTCACACACTGGTGGAGGCAGCTACAGTCTTAGCCACAGCTGCCCTGGGACAGATTGACAGAAGCGAGGCTGCCATATCGCGCCATCGGCCCCTCTGGCCAACACCAGTAGGCGGTAGGGTAAAGTGTCTTGCCCAAGGACACAACGACCGGGACAGAGAACCTTACAGTATGTTAATAAAATCTATGCATGTAAACTTCACACAGAAAGGCTCCAGCTTTTCAGCTGGCCAGCTGTTTAAAAGCAGGAACCTTCTTGGTGTGGGATGACAGTGGGATAACCATTGCGCCACTGTGTGTGGATTCTCTCAGACATACATGTAAGGTTAACAGGTGATTCTTTCACCACCCATGACTCAGAATTGGATGAGTGGTTTAAAAGATGGATAATATGGTTACTGGAACCCTGTAGATTTCAGTGGTTGGTGCTATTTCCCCACAGTAAGAGGGCTCTGAAACTGAGCCCTCCTGAGGATTTTATTTGTACAGACTTTCGATGTTTTCAAACTGTGACTAAATGGGTTTTCTCCAGGTGCTCTGGTTTCCTCTCACAGTCCAAAAACATGTCTGTTAGGTTGGTTGATTATTCTAACTTGTGTGCATGTCACTGGTAATTTAAAGCACACTGATGACTATTAAGCAAGATAACTTCTGTATAAATGTCAGTCCATTTCAATAGTATTGACGTCCTACTCATACAACAAGTCAATTGATTGTATTGTATTGTATGGCTTGTGGTGTAACAACTAAATTAATGTTAGCTGGCACTGATTAAAAAAATAATGACATTTAGCAAATGTCCCCTTAAGTGACAGCAAAATATCCTGAAATAGTTTCACAATTAAAACAAATACTTTGGTGTTTAGGATGAAAGGAAGGAAGGATCCATGTCAGTGCTTTTCCCCACTATCGCTGAATAAATAAGGCCACAAACCTGTGTAAGTGTATTCTTTTTTTGTTTGTTTGTTAAACCTTTTCCCTTTAATAAGGAAAAATAAGGACATTTGGTACAAAAATATGGACCAGATTCACCGGCGCTTGTTAAGTACACCCCTTCAACTGTTTATGAACAAAAATATCTAATCGACCAATCGCATGGCAGCAATTCAATACATTTAAGCCTACTGGAAATAATTGGTGTAGCTGTGGTGAGATGTATTTAACCACGCATGTGGTACATGTTATTTCTGTAAGCTAATAACCAAGCAGATAACATCACAACCTATTTGGGATTTTATGAAGTCATATTTTAATCTAAATTTGTTACTACAAACTACATTAAACGGGTAGTTGGAAAAAATATGTTGGGGGGGAAAAGTCCTTGTTTCCAGACCTCCGTTCTCATTTTAAAAATAACAAAGCACCTTTTCTTAAATAATGAGATTTGTTTTCTCAAATGACGTTGTAAAGCACTTTGTCAAGCTGAAGTTTTTCTTTATTTCTTTGACCTTTACTGTAAATTGAAGACGCAGAACATAAAGTTCAATACTTATAAAAAAAATACTACAATTAAATTCAAGGGAAAAATGTCAGGAGAAGAAAGAAAACCAAAAACATAATAACCTCGTTTTCTTAATTCCAAAGCACCTTTTCCTAAACAGAGGAACTTCCTCCAAAGGAAGCAGCAAAGCAAACCACATTGTCAAGCTGAAGTAATCTGGTGACAGAGCAACATACGGGAGGAAAAAGTCATAAAAAATTCTATGTAAGAAATCAAATTTAAGATTTAAGAAAAAAAACCCACAAAAAATGACCATTATCATTTTAAAAAAGTATTTACAAAATCGTAAATGCTTTTTGGAGGAAAAAAGGTTTTGCGTCGGTAAATGTACACTTACGTTAAAACTGCAAGAACTACAAAGACTTCAGTTACAACCTTTTCATTAGTTACAACCTTCGTGCAAGGACAGCTCAAAGCCACTTTCTCGTGCGGGTTTCAAAGGCTTCAGGCTGACGTGAGTACGTGTGTTTATATTTTGGTGAGTGACGTTTCACGACAGCTTCGCCGCCCCAACAGTGCATTCTGGGTTCAACTCAAGATGGCTGCGCCCTTGCAGAAGTGCTGAAGAAGTGCCTCTTCGGAGAAATTCCCGGAATTATTTGAGATTTCCTCGAAGACCGTCGCTCGGAGCCGACTACCAGGGCCGCTGGTACGTAGAAGGAGTCCACGCGAGCCCAGTCATTGATAAGTGCGGCCGCCGTTACGTGTGGCTGTGGCAGACTGTCCGTGTGAAGATGGGCCTCGCCTGCAGCCCCTTCCCATAGCGAAGAGCCGTGGGGAGAGGAGCCGCAGATTCCCCTGCAAACACGCGCCCGTGCAGCTCGGATTTGACGGCTTTGACTTACTCTACAGGCTCTGGACGCTGCCCTACAATTTGCTGACCAGGATTGTGTGTGCGACCGTGTCTGTCATTGTCCGGAGAAGGAGAGCTTCCACAGCCCGGGCTGATAATCCCACCGCACCAAGGTCTGCACCTGCACGCTTCGCTGACACTCTAGGTGCCTTTTCTGCACATTTGATCGGTCTCCTTATCTCTGTCACGCGTGTGTGGTTCAGAGACTCGCTTTAAAAAGGCTTTAAGTGAATATTACTGGCCTCGGTGCAGTCTGACACCTGACAGCAGAGCTGTTACATTAGCCGCGCTAGTTTAGCTTAGCTAGCTGGACTGGACTGAGCCTGCTGCTCGCCAGCATCCGTGCAGCCAAGTTTAACACAGCTGGGCCGTTTTTAGCACGAATGCAGAGGCAGTAAAGATAAAAACCCATCGACCTCCTGTCCCGTGGCTCCAGCTGTAGAGCTGAAACATCTCTACAGCTGTTGCTTTGCTACAGAGTCAGGCAGCTAGCCTGTTCAAATAAAGTGGAGGAAGCCAGATGTGAGTGTGTTTGGTTTCAGTTGCTGTTGTGGGTTTCATTCAAACAGGATTCACAGCAGCAGATTCACACGGCATAAAAATGACTCATAACCACCATCCCATGACTTAAAGGGCATAAAGTGGAAAAGTCAGCTGCCAGTGTTGATAATCAGATTATTATCTGAGTGTAGAAACAGTCTGCTTGGTATAGCCCATAACAACAGTACAAGGAGGGATGGAGCTGTTCTTACTTTATCGGACAGTAGCAGGTACTCTGGCTTCTTCCCACAATGCTTGTTAAGTGTTTTAGTAATTATAAATTGACTGTGTTAGCCCTGCTTTCTAATGCCAGCTTGGATAAACCCTCACCAATCCTGTATAGGAAGCATTTAAGAGGACGGAACTTTATCAGATGATTGGTGATCCATATTGACAAAGCAGACTTTGGCCCAAAAGAAATGGCTTGTATCTGTGATGATAGCATGGCCAAGAGGGACAAACATATGCAATAATGTACAAACAGGGACGGCTGCCTCTCAGGTCACGTCTTCATCCTGTAGAACTTCAACAGCTGCACAAAGAGACGTGGATCGAAGTCATGATGCTTAATTTCTTTATACTTGTGCTAAGATAATATAATGAAACGTTTTATTACTGAAAAAGGAAGCAAAAGTTCTTTTACATGTTGTTTAAACACTGAAGATGTTTGAATGAATAAATTCATCTAAATCTGGATCTAAGTCTCGAGCTCTCTGAACAGGCCTCCTGCAGTTATCTGACAGTGCGCTTTTATTGCTGTTTAAATTTTCCTATGAATATCTCAGTTGGTAACCAAAAATGTATTTAGGATTGCTTACATCTATTGTGTATATATTCTGTTTTTACTTTCTTTCTTTATTATTTATCATCCATTACTTAATAAAATAGCTGCACAGTAGCACATTTGGCTGCATCTGGACTGGAAATGTCTCCAAATTATGTTTTAAGATTTTTATTTATTTATTTTTGAGACTAGTGTCAATATCGACTATATGCAGCAATTAAATGGCTAAAGTGAGCCTGCCAATCTTTTTGTGGATACTCAGTAGCTACAGCCAAAGACACTTCAAAATCAAACCAGTGACATTAACATGAGCGCTCTCCCAGCAGGGCCCTGATGAAAATGGACTCAGACTTGCTTCATTCACCGGCTGTGGGCCTCGCTGAGGAAGAGGAGGCCGATATGAATGACTGGAAACTTCCCTTGGCCTTCATGAAGAAGAGGCACTCAGAGAAGATTGAGGGCTCCAAGGCCCTGGCGCAGAGCTGGCGGATGAAGGACAGGGTAATTTCTCTTCTCATCCATGTACAGGAGTAAATCAAGAGCCTGAGGATGTTTCCTGTGTGAGCTCTGCTTTGAGGTCACAGAGGCTGTTTTTCCTTTTATCTCAGCTCATAGCGACTTGTATAGCTGCATTTTCATGCTCATATATCTGATGGGACTGTTAGTTTTAAGCAGGAACCAATACAACAGGAAATCTAAGATTGTTGATTTAGTTTAATGAGTTTTGATGCTTTAGATGTAGCTTTAGAAAGACTGTTATTTTTAAAAGATAAATATTATAGTATTATTATTTTTTCCCTCTAATCAGCAGTTCCCACAAAAAGATCAAACTCTGATATCATCTTTCATGTAACGTATTGATTGAGCATTAATTTTTATCCTAGAAGGATTTCTTGTGGTTTGTAACTACAGCAGAAAATTCCTACTTTATAGGACAGGGTGGGTCAAATGGTTATCCACGGGGCCAGTTCTCAAAAATTCAACTCATTAAAAAGACAAATCAAACTCCTTGATGCTACACGCTGTGCTTCAAGAGCTTATCAGTCTTTAAACAGCAGCAAATCACTGGCTACCCTCGTCTCTATTACTCTGCCAATTCATTTCATTCTGCTTGATTACCAGCTACCAATGCTACGCTTTCAGGGGGAACCTCAAAGGGTTTCCCACATGAATGGTCACCGTGTGTTTCAGCTCCCATAAAGCTGCCGTTTGATCCACTGCAGTGCTACCAACCTGATTATTTTATCGCCTCACGGCTACAGAGCACTGCCATTATAATGATGGCAAATGTCACTTAGTTGTACATAACCCTCAGAAACTCTGCACCGATTGTAGAAATTCACCCAGATGAAAATTTAAAACTTCGCTGCTGTTAGGACATGAGTTGAATTACTCCGCAGTGCCCGCTGAGGTGTCAAGCTGCAGGGAAATGAAGGCATCATTAAATGTGGAGCTGCTATTGATTTAAAAGAGGTAATATGGGCTAGCTGAAATGGGCATTCCTATCAGGAAGTCATGCTAAATCAACCGTGTTAAATCTTTCATTGCTCAGAGCATTTTCAGGCCCTCCGTCCTCATTTGTAAACTTGGAAGAAGAATGTGTCCTTTCACATGTCTGGTCTACGAGAGCTTTATTTGTGTGTCTTATGCAGAACAGAATTTAGCTTTGAATTTGACTGTAGCCTGGGGATTGGGGAATTCAGAATGCATTTGAATGTTTTTTTTTATTTTCTGAAAAACATGATTAAGATATCAATGTCGATTGTACGCAGTATGTGAAAGGTGGTTGAAGCCATTTTGAAGTCATCTTCTGGTTCGTAGATTGGTTGTCCATTTTTGTTTCCTTTTGAGCAAGAAGTGACCGTATGTAGATGAGACAGCAAGTACTAAGTTGCTGGCTCAGCCTAGATACACAGATACCTGCTAATTTGTTTTTAAATCATCAGTTCTAGAAGAACCACTATTTAATCAACTGAAGTGGAAGAGCAGATTGCTTGGAAGCTTTGTACCACATGGAATCCCATGTTATTTGTCAGATAATTTCATTAAACATACTCTGGGCACAACAGCACAGTTATGGTTGAGAGGTCAATGACTCTGGTTAGGTGAGGTGAATCCTAGCAGATGCTCACTGGCGACCTGCTGAAAAAAACTGTTGTAATTGTCTCCATGTAGGTTGTAACAATTTTGTAACAATTTTTATAACTTGATACTGAACCATGTATTTAATGCTGTAAAGTTGTGTTAATATGGGAGTCTAGGCAGATTGGCTCACTTTTGGACCAGGCCTCAAGTGGCCATTAGTAGAATTGCAATTTCTGGCAGTTGGCGTCAGGTCAGTGAAGGTGAAGCATAGCAGGCAGCTATCAACTACACCCGCCTGTGTCGGCACTCGCAGAGCACACTCAAAGCACACGCAAAACTGAAATTCGTGTGTGTCAGAAATCGTAATCTTGTCAGAAGTGACATGAACATGAATGCTAACATTTTAAAAGGCAGCAGAAACAGCAAATCCTCTGCTGTGGACACATTGAGAAAACGTGGTGTTGAATACACCACCATTTCCATTATAATAAAAATAAAATGGTCCAGCGCAGCGAGACCGGACAGACACCTAACTTTAAGTCCTGCTGCTGATTGCTGCTAGTGTACATTAGAGCAGAATCATAAAGGACACAGATGAGGCTGTAGTGCTTCTTAGGTTCATTTTACCAGTGAGTTTTGCATTCGTCAGAATTTTTATCTAGTTGATTGATGATGATGATGGTGATGGAGTTCTGATAATGTGGAGTGCTTTAGTAGAAACCCTTTAATGACATGAAGGTTTAGACCTGCAGCTTCACATACTTTGGCCTCTGGTAGTTGAGACCACATGTAGTGCTTTGGCTGATTTGAGGTGACTGACAGTATCGATAGGAGTTTGCTTAGAGAACAAGTTGGTCAGCAAAAAGTTAAGGCTGGCAACAGAGGCATGCCGTGAGAAGGCTTTTAAAAAAACTCTTTCTGCACTTTGGGGAAGAAAGTTCATGATTTAGTTCAATTTTAATAACATTGTGTTAAATGTCTGGGCATTTTACATCTTAAAATCAAGACCAAAGCGTATTATAGAGAAGAAAAAGGCAAATGACTCTAACAGAGGTCAGTCAGAGGTCTTGTTCTGTGAGACACATTGAGTTGACTCGGTATGGTGACAGGTAACCTGCACTATTACTAGGCTTATTGGTTCAAATTGTGTGTTTAGTCCGCTGTTGGGTCAGTCAGAGCTTTTGAGTCATCTGTGTGTTTGCAGTCATCTGCAGCCACTCGGAGCAAAGCAGGATTGTGTGTACAGCTGCTGAACCTACCAAGTAGAATCACGATAACAGCTATCAGATATCCTGTAAGAACGCTTGTACAGTACAGGGCAAAGTCAGGTGACGAGCAGCTGACTTTAACTAATAAAGCGCCATGTCATTTTTGATCAGAAAGCATGTCGTGGTAGTAGTTAGGTTGGTGGAAGGATCACATTTCTTTTATCGAGCTGTCAGACCTGAAGTCGAGCATTTAGTCTGACCGAGCGTTAATGAGCGGGGTTAGGTTTGCAGTGGGTTTTTTCTTTCTTTTTTTTTTCAGGGGTTTGACTCCCATCGATAAACTGAAAAACCTAAACTAGTGCTGTCAGCACTTTCATATCTATTTTTGTCCCTCCCCTCCCCCACAGTGAACAGAGAGCATGAAACCTTTATCTTGATGGCACAAAAACCTGAACATCCACCTGTAGAGATAATGGATTGCAGTGCAGGGCGTTATTGATTCTCAGGATGTACACTTATTTTTAGCCCAATAGTTTCCAAACATCAGCTGACACTGACCATTTTAACAGATGTCACACTTGGTATGACTGTATTAAGAATCAGCATTTTAAACAAAATAGTGCTTCATATTTGCTGACTGCGTTTTGACTTGATTAGCTTTCAAGTGACTGAATAGTTGTTACGCTAGCTTTAGCTTGCAGTGTCTGCACTCATTTATTTTTGAGAACCTTCTAAAGCAGGGGTGCCCAATCCCGGTCCTCGAGAGCTACCGTCCTGCAGCTTTTAGATGCATCCCTACTCCAACACAGCTGAATCAAATGGTTTGATCTCTTTAGCATGCCATCATGTTTGGCAAAGGCCTGATAACAAGCCATTCATTTGATTCAGCTGTGTTGGAGTAGGGATGCATCTAAAAGCTGCAGGATAGTAGCTCTCGAGGACTGGGATTGGGCAGCCCTGTTCTAAAGGCTTGAGCCATCTTTGGCTTTGCATGGAGTTTTTGTGTTCTTGGGCTTTTTTTTTCTTGTTTCATACTACCAGTCTTCTAAAATCATTAGCAGCTGGCTCCATTTTGGATTCACATACAATTCTCTAATTTATTAAGTTGCACTATCAATCAATTAATTGACTTTTTTTTTATTAGTAAAGACCACAAAATATTCCCAGTACCTCTGGGGTTTTCAACGTGTGCAGAGCCACAGAAGATGGGATGATTACCATCAGGTGAAAAATATGAAGTGGGGATGATTTAAAAACAGAATGATGATGCTGCTGTGCTAACCTTTAACAGGTTCTCCTTGAATTTTCTCAAATTGGGTGGATTACAGAGTACACACTTTTTTTGTTTTTGAAGCAGAGAGCCACTGAGTTTGATTGCAAGCTAAATGACACAATGGCTAAATATTTATTCTGGAACATCTGAATCTTTGATAATATTACTGAGTTAGTCATTTGCTTTGGTAAATTTTGTTGTTGAAAGGCAATTCTTTCACTCCAGGTTTTCTTCAAAAACTTCCTTTCCTTAAATTCTCTCTTCCTTAAACACCTCATGTCACGACGCTGCCACCACTACACTGCAGGGATTTGACAGCTTGTGAGCTTTGCCCCGCTGCCTACCGTCCTTCCCAAAGAGACTTCTATTTTCTTTTGCATTTATATTAAAACATGTAATGGCATCAGGGCTTTAAATATTGTTTTGAATGATAGATAAACTGTCTCAAAGCAGCATGAAACTTGAGCTGTCATGCATGCACAGGAACTTTTCGCTTCCTACCTGTCATGCTTCACAATCCCTTGTTGAGCTGTAAGCGGTTTGACGTTAGACTGGTTGATGCAAACTTGTCCTCTTATAGTGTAACAGTTTCTTCGTAAACGCTGACGAAACCCTGCCCCGACTCGATAGCCTGTTTGTCACAGAAATGGCCTCATTGTGCTTGTTTTTAGGACTGGTTCAGGTTGTTGGGCATGAAGGCAGATCAGCATTAATTTTACAGCTAAACAGGATATGTACAGCATCATCAGCGGGTGGGTGAGAAGTTCATATCGACCCCTTTACACATCATTCTGGATACAGTGTTTAACAAACTTATTAGACTGCCTGTCATAAAAACAAGACGACAAATATTTTAGAAATCTGTCAAAAACTTGTTTAGAATCTAAAAAAATATGGAAAATACATTTATACACCCAATTTCAGCCATCAGACTGCACTTTACAGAAGTCGCATTAGACGCATTAGTAGAAACAACACTTAATTTGATCCTATCTTGCCTGTCAGTTTCTGCATAAAGATGAAAAGGCCAAACCTTCCAGTGTTAAAAATTAAAAATATTGAACTCTATTTTGTAGTGCTGCACGATTAATCGGTAGAAAATCGTGATCTCGACTCATACTTATGTGCGATCTCATTTCCAAATGACAACGATTTTAAAAAAAAGAGAAAAAAGACGACGATTGTACCGCATTTTGATCCGGGACGTAATCTGCATGAAAACAAGCGCTCACTCTTCCTGCTCAACAAATGACAAGGGCGGAGCCTTATACCACGTGATACAGAAGCTGGCTGCTAAAATTGGCAGGGAAAAAACAACGGAGAGCACGTCAGGGATGACGAGAAAGTGACAGGCGAAAATCCGTCCCGGTCAACCACCCAAACATCAATAACGGGAACCTTATACAGCGCTTCCCTATACACGTCGAACTCCCGCAGGCACAAAGAAATTACGGAGGCTATTACTTATCACCTGACCAAAGATATGGCTCCATCAACACTGTGCAAAACGAGGGATTTAGGAAAATGATCAACACCCTACACAAACGCTACACAGTGCCGTCCCGCAACTATTTTTCTATTGTTGCACTACCGGCTCTATACACGCAGCATCGAGCAACGGTGGAGACGGAATTTCAAGCAGTACAACATTTTGCGGCAACAACAAAACATGAGACATTTGTTGTTTTTATGTTCAGTCTCAACTGTTACGAAGTTGATGTGCAGTTAATAAGTGCAATAAATATTTATACTGGAAAAGAAAATCGTGAGAGAATCGTGATCTCAATTCTAAGCCAAAAAACCGTGATTCTCATTTTATGCAAAATCGTGCAGCCCTACTATTTTGCTCATAATGCAATACACTGTTAGCACAGTGTAGGGAGGTAGTTTGATTTTGTACTTGTGCATTTTTATTTTCCCTTGTGTTTTTTTATTACTGCTGATCAAAAGACAAAAGCAAAGCTACACCAGCTGGAAAGAGCTGGTTTCCCTGTCTTTCATGTAGTTTTTTACATCTTATATCAAACCCAGAATGTGACTCGTCCTTCGACATGTCTGTGGACATCAGATTTTGGAGATACAAGTGAAGTGTGGCTTCATTTTTCACTGATTTTCCTCCATGATGGTGTGACAGCGTTTTAAAATTGTCAGCAATGAGTTTTTTGTTACTTTGTTGTAGTGACAAAAAATTGTTGTTGTAACATTTAGTCAAAGCAGAATATTGAATTGTTGTAGCAACTTTTCAAAAAAAAAAAAAGGCCTGAGGTTTTGTTTTTTTTTTTCTTTCTTTTCCCCGTCTAAGATTTTAATGGACTTATCGGGCAGTTTAGCGACCTTTTTGTTTTGGATTTACACATGGCTCAAGGCAATCTTTTCTTTTTTTCAGGACTCTGATCACCAAATTAAATATGTTTTCTAGGAATTCATCATTATATGGCAGGGAGTATGGGAGTAATGCTTGGTTTTTATAGCTTTGTGGTTTGTATTGGTTGGTGAATGACCTATAACACACGTTTCTCTGACTATTGGTCACACACATACGATTCAATTAAATATGTCTCCTTTCTTTCCCTGCTGGTTTCCAGACATGGTGCGTTTTTCAGCTTAACGATAATGAAATCAATAAGTCATCAATATCCAAGCTCATAACAATAATAATAATGTGGAAACGAGACAGGTGGGCTGTGCTGGTTTTACTTCTGCTTCATTAGTTGAATTCAATCAATGCGTGCAGTTCATTAGGGAGCATATAGACTTTTAGCTACCGAGCCATGAAAACAGAATGTATTTGCAAGGTGCTAAAAAGAATTGCACGCTAACGATTTTACGTTGATTAAAACAGCGACTTTGCTTAAATATCTGCAAATTCCATTAAACTGCTAGCTCCAAATTAAATACCAGTTGGTTAACAACGTCCCGACTTGTCAGGAGCAGAATATTAACGCTGTCAGGAAAGAACAGAAGTTTTTTTTTTTTTTTGATGAGGTTACACTCTTTTTTTTTTGACACTTCCAATAAATTCAAAAACAGTATTGCATTGATATGAGTGCATCTCCATTCCACCATCTTGTGTTTCCTCTTTATGTTACTGTAATTAGTGCAGAGATAATGGTGATGTTTTCATTTGCCATGAAGACTGATGAACTGTATCAGTCATTCTCTTGTGGTTGAGATGGATGTAGAAGGTTTGGCAAGTAAACAGTGTGATGTGGGATATTGTCTTGGCTTTCTGTCTGGTAGGAAATAGCATCAGCCTTGTTCAATAGAACTAATGTCAAAATACCAAATAAGTTTATTAAACTATGCCAAAATCTTTTTTTAGTGCTCTGAGTGCTGAAGTAGAGTAGAAAAGCGCTACATAAGCACCAGATCACTTTTCACACATAAATGCAGCTATCCGGTCTTTAAGTGATGATGTGATGAATCCTGCTTCCGGGTCCAAACTACTCTGCGTTTAATAAGGTTGTTGCGTTTTTAACTTGTTTCAATGCTTTGTGTCTTGTTCTATTTAATCTCAACTCAGTGATCCCGCAGTGTTCGTTTGACTTTAGGACCTGAAGCGTAGTTTGGGCCCAGACACGGCTAGTGACGTCAGTAGGGATGGGTACCGGTATCCAGTGCCATTATGGCAAACAGTAGTAACCAGAAAAGCAGCGCACATTTTGGTGCTTTATTTCGGTGCTTTTTTTTCCTGAGATGTCATACACTTTGGATTCTAGCCAATCATTTTACCTTTGCAAGGATAGTAGGCGGGGCCAGGTA
>NW_005187476.1:327018-330522 GCF_000239375.1 Pundamilia nyererei | reverse complement strand
TACATGCGGCTGTCTTCTTGTTTGATGGCAGATACTCCCTTCACCCTGGCAGGTTGTCGGTATTTCAGAGGGCGACTTGGTGATTGTTTAAATGGTCCGACTTTGTCCTAACGGGCAACTTAACTTTTCCAATCTCATACTTTCACTATTTGACCGTAATCTCTGTAAATAGATGTCTCCATATGAATATGTAGTCCCAATTCTATTGGTCAATCATGTTTGCCACAGTACTGGTTGCATTGACATTTGTCATGTAGGTGAAAAATGTCTAGCAACACATCACCAACCAAAAATGTTATGAAATGGCAAATTGTGTGAAGTAAATGTTATTGTCAAATGTGGATTGTGAAGGTCAATGCGAAATTTTTTGTGTGACTTTTTTTTGTGACTGTTAGGAAAACAACTCCATAATTTACATTATAACTAGCATCTACACATGTGGTGTTCTTCAAGCTACGTAAACGGGATGACGGCTCGGTTATCGGGTCTCCAACTGTCTGTGTCCACAACAGAGTAGAATCGAGGCCTTACTCTTTCTATTTGGTTCTGTTCACTCGGTGTGAAACCTAGCCCTGTTTAGATGATCACAGAGCTGATATACTGGCAGGAATGGAAGAAATGTGCACATGGAGCCAACACTGTTGCCTCACAGCGGGAACGTCCTGTTTTTGAATCTACCAATTGGCCGTGTGGATTTTGCATGTTCTCCCTGTGTCTCTGTGAGTTCCCTGCAGGTACTCCGGCTTCTTCTCACAGTCCAGAGACACACAGTTAGTGGGATTCGGTTAATTGGTGATTCTAACTTGGCTGTAGGTGTGAATGGTTGTCTCTCTGTGTTAGCCCTGTGAAAAACTCGCAATCTGTCCAGCGTGTACCCTGCCTCTTGTCCTCTGGCAGCTGGAATAAGCTCCAACCCCCCCTGCGACACTGAATTAAATAAGTGGAAGAAAATGGATGGATGGCACATGAAGCTCTTCCTCAATGGCTCTCAGTAGCTCGCTCTCTTTTGAGTTTTTATGGCAGCTATGCTGGTTTCTCCTGGTCCTATACTGTCTTATCCTTTCCATAAACTGCTGCTTTCTCGGCCCCAGTCAAGTCATTCAGTGACAGTGAGGGGAAATAAAACGACAACTTCTAAAGAGTGTTTAGATGCTTTTCTATTATCTCTCACTGTGCAGCATTGTTGAAATTTGCTTGCCATTTTGGAGTGAGTGGGAACATGCCAAAGGATGGCACTTTCTAGATGTTATTGCCAGAGGTGCACCTTTTGAACAAAATCCATTTTGTCTGTGCTTGTGAGTAGGTTTTCATTTTGGCCTTGCATTTATGTGTTCAGTTCATTCATATGCTGAAATATATCTAGCATTTGTGCCGGCCTTTGCACACCACTCATAACTTGAAACAGCTTTGCATCATCGCACCCGTCATCAGTCAAAAATGCTGTTGGTCAAACACAAGTCGGTACTTTGCTGCGCCACAGCCAGTTCTTAAGGAGCAACAAGTGTGCAAATCATCAAACACAGACACTCGCCTCGTGGGGCAAGATCCAGCACTGGATCTCTTTCTCTCTGCTAACGAAGCCTTTGCTATGTCGTCCACGACTGCTCATACAGACGTTCTCCATGCTCAAGACATTCTGATATGAGCTGATATTTTTTGTTTTTGAGATTTGGCTTCGAATTCGCTACTAAGCAGCTTGCTTTTAGAGCTCTGGGAGACCTTTTCTCATTAAAGTTACCTGTTTCTTAGTGTGTTCTTTGAAGTTGAAGAAAATAGTCCTCGTTTTTGTTTTGAAGTAGCAGATGTTTAGCTTAGAGATTGCATTTAAGCTTTTCTCTGCACAGTAAGCATAACAGAGTTGGTGCAGCTGGATCTCCAGTGAAAGGAAACCCAGACAAACAACGCTCGCTGGATTGCCTCGAGCTCACAGTTTTTGCTTTGATTGGACCACCACTCATGCCAGACACTTCACCTGTATTATCAATTTGTCCGGCCCCAGTTGGGAGTCTTCATTTTTTCTTTTTCAAATATTTATCCATTGTTGTTATGTCTCATCACTGTCTGTTGTCTTAATTCAACAAATTCATTATTGCGCTACATGCTGCTTCACACGAACATGAAAGAGTATTTTATTATTCTGCCAGTCACTGCATCAAAGACACAGATGCTCAACAATGGCCGATTATTTGCAGTAATTAAATAATCATTTTATAGACTAATTAAGTGACGTGAAATAATTTCCCATGGCACACCTGACGATCTGTCATGGTGCCACAGATAAAAAGCACAGGCTTAGATAACAAAGAATTAACCTTTTTTATAGGTTGTATAAGTTATTGTGCGTTTATAAAATAGGTAACTTTTTCACTAATGACGGTGACGATGATAATAGAGGTGCAGTTTACCACTAGCTTACTATTAGCTTGTAGAGTCAGGCAAGCATCCATTGGTGGTTCACCTGTTCACCTGAGCTCTCCTACATCTGCAAAAAGGCCTTGATGTCTTTAAAGACTGTTGTATAGAGATGAATGTAATGTTGTAGAGATGAAGCCACCCGTGAGTAACTTTAGAATCACGATGGAAATATCGGGCAGCTGAGCGGCGTGATTTCCCACTAGAGTTTCTTTTGTGTTGTGCTTTATTGTCGTCTACAATGAAAATGCAGCTGTGGAAAACTATAAAACTTCACTGAACAACACAGTCTTTGTCCGCCTCTACCAGCCATGTATGGGTCCATTTCCTTTTTGTCTCCTTGCTTCCCGTTTACAGTAATTCATAACATGGTAAACACTCTTTCCTCCATTTTAATGTACCTGCCACATTTGCAACTTTTTGATCTCCAAAACGTAGTCTTTATATTTAAAAAGCAGATCAATGTGTAGTGACGTTTGGCCTTTTTCTGGATTTTAAGATTAAGCGTCCAGTATCTGACCTGTTGCTGCTATGGCACACGATCAATGCGCTCCACCATCTTAATAACCTTAATTTATGGCGGGCCTAACAAATGGATTAATCAGGGTCCATTGATCGACATAGCAGGTGGTGCTCGGGGCTGTATGGGAGTCTTAAAGGGCCTGGATAGAAATGGCAGGAAAATCCCCCGGAGTCACGTGTAGTTAATGAGAGCAGGACAGCAACCACTTATATCTAGAGCTGAAACAGGAAGACATGAACACACTGAGCTGCACGTACAGACTTTATCTCCCTCCCACTCCCTCTTCTGTTTCACCCCTTTTTATTTTTTATCCCACTAAACGAGCAGACTGTACAAAGGAAAGAATTAACTACTTAATTCTTCTCTCACTTCTCCATGATATTATTGGAAATCCACGAGGGCCAGTATGCCTTTATTATCTAATTTTGGTTGAGTTTTTCACTCAAATTAGTGCTAACAAGCAAATTAACAGCCCACTGCCACCTATCTGATGATAAACAAACCACTTGTTCAGGGTCAAAAGGTTATTTTCCTTTTTCACAGTCGGAGAGGCTCTGCCAATCCTTGCT
>NW_005187476.1:324659-325455 GCF_000239375.1 Pundamilia nyererei | reverse complement strand
TGGACTTTGGATTAATATGTCTCTAAAGTGTGCTGCCATTTCAGCTGTTGTATTTTAAAAAGGGCAAATCTGATCTGGGTCTTCCCAGTTGAGCTGGCATCTTTGTGGCGTGTTTTATGTCCTTTCCCAGGCCGTTGTTGTAGGTGTTTTGCAGGACTGCCAGAGAATACCTACACTTGCTGCACATTAGCTGATAAATCACCTTGTTTTGGCAGTCGGACTCCAGCCGCTTTTAGTCGTCTATATTTATTCAAATGGCAGATGCACTTGTGTATCACATAAGGAGATCACCGTTTTTTGTTGTGCTAACAGAGTAAAATTACTCCCAGCAGAAGAAATAACTGCATGCTTCTTATCTTTAAGTGATTTAGATGAAAAGATATGAAGGTTTGGACAAGATAATCGGAAACCCGACATAATAAATGTATAGCTTTCCAAATGCCCGAGTTTTCATTGACTTTTCTGCAATTTGAGTCCTGAGCTGTGTGTCAGGGGACATTACGCTTGAAGGAAAGCCACCATCCTTCTTTGAAAGATGAAGGATGTAAAAAATCTTTATAGAGTGCATCCCAAGAAACCACACCATGGTCTAGATGTGGTGACAAGGGAGGTAATGGCATACTTTAAGCCCCTTTGATGCGATATCATTGGATTTAAAGATGCATTTATAAATGCACACGAAAGAACTTTTCAGCTTTGGACTCTCCAAGTACTTTAATTTGCCAAGTACTCACTAGCACCACTACAGTACAGTGACGTTGGAGTACCTTTAATCGTGCGTGTAGCTCATTTTTTT
>NW_005187476.1:303783-323794 GCF_000239375.1 Pundamilia nyererei | reverse complement strand
TTTAGGTCACGAGCAGTTGTCCAAGCATTTCACTGCATATCGTACTGTGTATGACTGTGTACGTGACAAATAAAATTTGAATTTGAATTTGATATCAGTGAGTGCCACAGTTGAAACCTGGCCAACAAGCCTGCTGGACGGAAAAGCCAAGTTGGAAATAAATGGTCTGTGAACAAGCTACAAGTGACTGTCAAAATAAGATCAAGGAGATTGTTTGTCTCTAATATCTGGCTCGCCTGCAAAACTGAAGTCTAAAAGCTGAGCTGCATTCATGTAAAGAGACAAACTTGAGTTGTTTTTTGTTTTTGTTGTTAATTTCATTGATTTGACCTCATTAGGTTTAAATCCTTCCAGTCTTATTTTCAGTGTCAGGGAATGTCACGCCACTGTGAGCAATGCAATGTCTGTAATGGAGCTGTCATCTTAGTTTAGTTCTGCACAGCAACTGGATGACTACTCTGTGAATACTGTTGTGTAGCCAAGCAGAAAACTTCTATATCACTTCGCATTTGTGGGACCTAGTGTGGGTTGAGGAGCTCGGGTAGAAATGAATGAAGTGAAGCGAAACGGAGCTCATCTGTGTGTAAGGAGGAGCGCACCTGTTGAGCTTGTCCTGCTGAGTCCCACTATCACAACAGTGTTTTGTTCTGCCAGTGGGAACGCACAGGCCACCTTAATTATTTTCACAACAGCTCTCTTAACCCTGCTCAGTTATGTACAGACAGAGATGGTATCTTATCGCTTGCTGTCAAAGGTGACTTAGAAATATCCCGCTGACCCTACATGGTGTTGTACGTGAGCACGCAGTCATTCAGCGATGCCATTCAGTGCACATAAACAAGTGTCCCACTGCCTAAGCTGTGGAAAATCAACAGGAATGACTTTGACCTCGAACAACAAGCATCCCGTCTGAATGTGGAGACACAGTACGTAAAATGCCACTGCATATCTGTCCAAACCAAGGAAATGATAGGATTTCGATTGCAGGCCATGCTTCATATGAACCAGTAACAAATGAGAAAATCCCTGTCAGACTCACTCCAAAAAGGGTCGTAAACAACAAGAGAAAAGGGGGGAAAAAAAACGTGCAGAAAGCTGGGCTGAGGTTTTAACACTCTTATTGCAAGACTCTCATGGTTAAAGCAGCACAGTGATGCACATAGCGGCACGTCTTAAACCGTTACTATTGACGGTGATGAAGACTCTGATGGAAATGTGGTGGTTCGAGGGCCCGGTGGCGCCAGTGTCCGGCAGCCTCGCCTCTGTCAGTGCGCCCCAGGGCAGCTGTGGCTACAATGTAGCTTGCCATCACCAGTGTGTGAATGTGTGAATGACTGAATGTAGTGTAAAGCGCTTTGGGACTAG
The DNA here is from genome assembly GCF_000239375.1 of Pundamilia nyererei. NCBI lineage: Eukaryota > Metazoa > Chordata > Actinopteri > Cichliformes > Cichlidae > Pundamilia > Pundamilia nyererei. The sequence goes on along the minus strand of NW_005187476.1, from coordinate 322,429 downwards.
TAAAGCGCTATACAAATGCAGGCCATTTACCTTTTTACCAATATGCCTGTCTGGCAATTAACAATCGTACCTCTGTAATTGTGTACATAGTTATGCACTACACTAGAATTTTCTAACCCTGTAGAAACTCACAACACATGAAATACTCACTACAAAAACACTGATGCACATACATGTGCTTTTTGAGCTTCCAATTGGACTTTCCACTGTTTATCTCAATTTCACTCCAACTCAAAGCTGTCAGAAAACTGTAGTTTACGCATCACAAACTGTTATAAATAAAGTGTGAAAAAGATCCAGCAGACCTCTGGGCTATGAGGGGAAAACTCCTGCGCTGGGATCCTAGCTGGCCAGTCATTGAGCCCCCCCTCAGTAATGCTCGTGAATTTTCTGGATTTAGCCTGCGGCGATAATGCTGCGTGGCTGCAATCCATCAATGGCTCCTTGTAAACCTAGTAGAGTTTTATCACTAGTTTAATCATTTATGAACATGATACAAGTGACTTTTTCACTGCAATAATTCACAGAACAGACAAAAGAACCACAGAAAATATATATTGAGAAATATAATCTGTTGTTTTTCATATTAATAAAGAAGATTTAGGAAACATAAAAAAGCGAAGACATTCGGCTTTAGCTGGGTTATTGGATGCTAAATCACAAATAAGCCTTAATAAATCTGTAGAGAAAGTAGTAGCAGTCAGCTGTCATCAATTGGAAAACAGTGGTAAAACATAAAGAATTAAAGTCTTATGAAAAGAATTGAAGAGTAAATTGGAGACAAACTTTCTCTTTCGCACAACTGATCACATAATTAATAAAAAAAGTGGTTGTGGACATCAAAGCTTTGCAACCACTAAACTTGACTTCGCACAGTTTGACCTGATTTCAGGCACAGAGCTGCTGTGAGGGAACCCTGCAGGTAGCTAACCTCCAGGTAATTGGAGCCAAGATGACACACAGGGCCTTATGAAGTTCAAGCGCCGTCTGTTTCAGAGCAAACACCCCCCCGGCTTCGATTCACAGAGCGGCGTGATGATGAAACCGTGACTCGACGCAGGTCAAGCAAAACCATCAACAAACACTTGACCTGCTGGGCGGTTTCAGTGACAGAGGCAGGTCGGCTTGTGGAGCAGAATTCTCGAGGCTGAACTAGAAAATAAAACTCAAAGAATAATTAGCCACTACAATGTGCTCCAGAGATGCTGCTTGCATTTTAAATGCAAAACGTGAAAATTTAAGTTCTCACATCGCTGTGTTTGCACACCACAAGACTTAGAGGGTGGGAAATTATTGATTTGACAAGGTAAAATATAAATAATGTATACAGTATGATTTTTAAAGTTTAAATATGAATTCTGGGAACTAATGGGAGTCTGTTTTTTAAAAAAAATTGGTTCCTACTTTTACTTTAAGAAATGTAGGTCACACTGAGTGTTACAAAAATCGGTTTGTTTTGTCTCAAATTTACCAGAATAATGACTGAAAGGAGAATTTTATCTTACTTTCCCCAAAATAAACACAATTATACAGGAGCGAGTTGAATATTTTATTTTAAACCTCATGCTGTAATATTAAATGTAAGAATACAGTTTGAGCTGTGTGGCCAATAGCTCGTCACTTATGCTGCCGTGCAGTTTTTGTTATTCTTCAGCTCTGTGCAAATGTCACATTTAGTCATTTGAAATGATTTAGCACCATTTAAAATGACTGTTTTTACATTTTCAGTTGTGAAAAATATTTTGTTTTGCCCATTAAAGGTTTGGTAATAGTCAGTAAAATTACTATTCTTCCTGTGCAGCTGCATAAATTTTATCTGGTGTCAGATAGTGGTGATATAGGTTGGTTTTTTTTTTTGGCATTCATAAGAGTTTAGGCGGCTGATCATTCTGTCTTTATCTGTCAGAATCCTTTGAGGTCAACTCTTTGTGTCAGTGTCTTCATTCAAGCTCATTAGAGCTACAGGATCGAACCACAGGATGTCACAAAGCTTGATGTCTGCTGTGGCACACAAAGACACTCTGAGGTACTGACAGGGAGGAACGAGTGACGGCCTACTGCTGGTGAAATGTTTAATTTGCCTTGTTGGAAGCATCTCCTGCCTGATCAAGCTGATGTGTCAGGTCCTGCCACATAACCCCTGGCTCATGGTTGTTCTGCTTTGATGGCCTGTTTGGTTTTTGTTCCCCGTTTTCTTTTCTTTCTTTTTTTTGGTGTTCCCTACCAGTGGTGGTGTCAGTTTCTTTGATGCAAGTCTTCTGGCTTAATTTAATATATTTGTTCTACTACAGGCCAATGCTCAGTGAGACTTTTATTGGGATTTGTAAACATGTCCAATGCATATTTTGTTTTTCGCAAAACAAAATATGCATTTTCAATCACATGACTCACCCTCTTTCTACAGTAATATAAATAATAAAACGAATAATTAAATGGAAAACTACAGAGAATAGAATCGATGGAGAAGATAATAGTTGGGGTACTATCAGTTATATACTGTATTTATAGGCAAAGCGGGGCAGTAGTTTCACCCTGTAACAGCGCTCAGTAGTGGGCTCTACTGTGTTCTCTCTTACATTAAATACATATAGTGTTCAAAATTCATGCCTGCAGTGTGACCTGTGTGCTGACACACCTCTGAGGTCACAGGTTAGATTCCTTAAAACAGCGGTCCCCAACCCCCGGGCCTCGGACCGGTAAGTCATTTGGTACCGGGCCGCGAGAGTTGAGGCTCAGGTATGAAATGTATAGTTTTCAGGGTTTTTATCGGTTTTCAGCGTTATTTTGTTATCGTTTTTATCGTTTACTCGGTTTTCCTGGGTCTTTTCACGTGTGTTATAAATAAATCTTCTTTTTTTCGGTACCGGTACTAGTTTTATTTTGTTGTATTTATCTGTGACACCTTAAAGGCCGGTCCATGAAAATATTGTCGGGCATAAAAAAGGTTGCCTTAAAGGTGTGCCACCAACATTAGCTTCAGACTTGGGAATTTCTGGACCAGATGCAGAGAGTGCCAAAGGAAAGAGTACATCTCTTCTCTCAGTAACTGCTGTTAGGTTCCCCCTGGGTGAGACACTTGACCTTCACCGCTCCAGTGGAGCTTCATTGGCCTGCAGCAGCAGATTGTGGTGTACCGGGATAAAACTCCCAGGATGTACTGGAATACAAGTCTGGGTGCTCATGGCATTTTCTCTCATGAATAAAGATTTAATGGTGTTAAAAATAATCCACCAGCCTGTTTTGATTTGTGTATTGATGTGTGAGGATTGAATTGTGTTCTGCGTCTGCCCCCAGATGAAGACTGTGAGCGTGGCGCTGGTGCTGTGCCTCAACGTGGGAGTGGACCCACCTGATGTGGTCAAGACCTCCCCCTGCGCCAGACTGGAGTGCTGGATAGGTGAGTCCACGCAGACGCCAAACAAATCAAAGAGACTCATAATGAGATTTATTGAGCTTAAATGACACGCATGTATTTCACTAAAGGCTCTCACACTGTCCTGCTTCTCTTGTTGGTGTGAAAATAAACAGATATTTCTCAGGCATTTGTTTTCCTGAGTGTGAACGTTGTCAATGATTTTTGGACACACTTTAGAAAATGTGGATCAAAAACTAAAATGTGAACAAGCGGATATCATACACACACTAATGCATTCATTATCTCTTTACAGGGATTGTTGCGTTATCCAGATTTGCTACAGATAAGTTATTATAAGTGCTTTTAATTTTAATTTAGTGCAGCTGTGATTTTTCTGCTCATAAAGATGATATTTTACGACCACCTCTGTACCCTTAATGACGAGTGTTTACACCTCAGTTTATTATTACAGATGTGGTCTGACACCCATTAGAATATCTTCTGGCGTTTTCCAGGACTATCCATAGTACGCTGATCGGCCTCACTAACTTTTGATGTGCACCCAGTCATCTTATTCTGGAAGCAGGCCTGAAATATGACAGTAACAAGGGTTACCTTAGAAGACATCTGAAGGGAAATGTGTGGAGAGAAAAGAGTGGACAGTAGAGAAATGTCATAAAATTGAGAGGAGAGATATGGAGAAAAATATTAGTTTTCAGTACAAAATACCAGGAGCGTTTTCTCTCAGGAACACGTTTTAGAGAGCTGCCGAGCGCTGAGGTGAAGACCTGTGAAAGTTATTCAAATTGGTAAGCTGACAGGGTTACAGTTGGTTTTACACGTGCCATTTTGTTAAAACTGCTAAAAGAAAGTTGCATCGCGACTGTGGCTGCCTCAGCCTCTGTCCTCGCTTCATGTCAAAGCTGCAGGTTTTTGTGATTTGAAGCTGCAGACGGGCTGAAGCTTGCTCTTCGCTTACAAAATTTGAGCAATGCAACACTCTTGCAGAGTTGTGTGTGGAGGGGTTTGATAGTGCTTTTTTTGTTATTGTTTTTAGAAACACTGCCCTCCCTAAGGTGCTGTGTTCTCCCTATATCCAGTATAGCCTCTCTGCACTTCATCAGTGGCATTATGGTCAAGAAAACAAAAAAAAAAAACAAGACATGCACGGACTCATCGATCAGTTTCTCGACAGTTGTGATTTCATTTTTAACTGTGTACTGTTTACATCTGGCTTCAGCCAGCTTTCTGGATTATTGAAAACGACAATATTACAATATTTACGACATATCAATATAATATATTGGCTAGTAGTTATTTTTCTGTGTTGGTCCTGTACTAGCTGGACAAGATACTATGCAAAGAACACACTTCGTGAATTGTTATTTCATACAGTTACATACAGTTATTTCTGTATTGTGTCATGTTGCCATTTAGTGGTGTTGTTGCTATCATTACTGTACACGCAGTGATCAAAGGGATCGAAAAACTGCTTTATTGGGCTGAAACACAGACTTCTTCCTTTTTTGGGTGAAAAATAATTTTGGTTCAAAGAGCAAGGCGGTGTTATGGTGTTCAGCACTACTGAGCACCGTGACTTTTACATGACACTAAAACTTGAACTTTCACTTCAGGGATATTCTCAAGCTTTCCCGTGGGAGCTAAATTCATAAGGTCTCTGTCACACAGGGGTGAAGCAGTCTGCCCTCACCGGAACCACATAATGTGACATAGAACAAAAACACAACCGTCTCCATTGAATGGGAACCTCAAAAAACATTGTTTTGCTCCCCTGGGATTGACTGACTGTTAGGAGTCAGGCAAGCACATTAAAGTGGAAACACAGCTCTTAAAGTTTCTGAAAGTTTTTCAGTGGCTTCTGAGGACACTGTCGCTCTATAGACCTGCCACTCGGCTTGTGAGAAGCCATTTGGGTGTATGAAGTGTTAAAGGCTGGGATGACGTCCTAAAATGCACCGTGGTGTTCATCTCTCATGGATGCTTGAGCCACACGCAGATTGGGAGGAGGGGAACAAAACAAAAACCTCACATCTGCTTTTTGTTTCACTGGTGTGTGTGTGTGCGGTTTTGTGGAAACTGCCTTTCACTTTGCACCATAGCAGGAAATTGTGATGCCAGTGTATGCAGTATAAACAGAAGCGTTATGTTGCAAGATGCATGTTCATCAAGTTCAGAGACAATATTACTGAGCATTCACCGAGTAGACACAGATGGGATTGAACCTGAGATGAGAGAGCAAGGCCTTGTGACCATAGAGCACGTAATAGCTGGTTAGTGAAGAGCTGAGCGTTTATGATGTCGCCCTGTTAGTGCTTTAAAACCAGATGTGACAAGCGAACAGTGGTTCTGGACGAGAATCTGGGGACGATGTGCGCTAATGCGGCACAAACTTGTCCATCTCTAAGTAGCCACATGCTAAAACACACCATGTTTTCTTTCCTTTCTTTCTTTTTTTTTGCTCTAATGGGACCACAAGTTACAAAATGAAGTTTATGTTCTATTAAATAATGTTTAAAAGTAGTGACTGAGACCATAAAGTCTTAATGGAAGTATTCAAATAAGTGCAGGGGTCTTTTCCCCTTAGACTTTAATACAGTTTATCTTTGTTTTTAAACCAGAGGAGTTGCCCCTGTTAGCATGTTGCTAATATTTTAAGTCATTAAAGGCACATTCAAAGTGCAAACATTGAATGAAAATGATTTTATGATCAATACATTTCAAATATTCAAATCTGAATAGTCAAATTCTTTCTTATTTTCGTGTCATTTCTAAACAAAATATTATATATGGTTTGTAAATGTATTATGTACATTAGACATAATGTAAAATAATGCGGCCGTTGTGGTGTGACCTAATGTGAATAGTCCTCATTGATCAGAACAGTAATGATTTCATTCTCTGCATATCACTATCCCCTGAAAACCTACTAATACATCTTTTTTTCCCTCCCTGAGCAGAATTTGATCTGTCCTTTATCTATATTCTGCTTTTCTTCATGCCATATTGATTTACTCTCATCAATATTTCAACCTTAGTGGCTGCTGCTATTTTTCCATACCCCGCTTCAGATTTAATAAGAAATGTCCCTTTGATGCTGAAACGAACAACTTCAACAACTTCTTTGTACTCGTGGCGTGGCTGAATTCTTAATCACTAAACGTTAAAGCAGTAATTATATTGCTGGTTTGTTAGTTCTACATCGACTTGTGTGGTTTTCCTCAGTTATGGCTATTTTCTTTGCCGTGTGTGCGTCTGTATGTGTGTCTGTGTTAATTGCAGTGTGTTTACACTCTTGTGTTTGCTTCCCAGATCCTCTGTCGATGAGTCCACAGAAGGCCCTGGAGACCATCGGGGCCAACCTGCAGAAGCAGTATGAAAACTGGCAGCCCAGGGTGAGTCTTTAACCGATACTGTGACCAGAGACACAGACTCACACCACGTCTGTTCAGGACCGAGTTAGATAATGAATCAAAATAAATTAAAATAATATCATCACTGACTGATTTTTGGCATCCATTAAACCATTTGCACTTTTCTGTTCTTTGAACTAAACAATCACCTACCTTTCTATAAGCAGTAACCTCTCAGTAAACTCTTTGAATATTACACTGATGACTCCTCCACCACCTCCTGGTACTCTGGTATTGATTTGACTGATCTTTGCTTAAAGCTCTGGGAACTTAAACATCAGCTTGTTCGTCATGAGAGTTTTCAGACAAAAACATTTCACTGTGCACAACACTGATGAGAAGCTGTTCAGCTGTTGTGTTAACAGTAACTCCTAATTCAATGTTCCTGGGTCTAATTTAGAGCGTACAAAGCTGTTTTCATACATTTCAGACACCAGTGGAAGAATCGGGTTTGAAGTTTCTCACACTTTGTACAAAACAGGCAACTCTGTGTCAGTACTGGGGTAGACCATACAGGAGGGAGCACACACCTATTGGCCCCTTGCTATTGTGAAATCTCTGGACTGTCTACTGCTCTGTTGTCACATGGGTTCAGTCTGACTTTACATGTGAAAGCGACAGTTTAGAGGCTGTTTAAAGTTCTCTTTGACTCATTCAGTGTCTCAGAAAACTGAGAACTACAGTTGACATCATGCATATTTATTATTCCTACTTTTCTTAGATAGTTTTTTTTTTTTTTTAAATGTGTGTTAATTAAACTACACCAACCTTTAATAACTTGGACACTTTCTCACAACTACGCCAGCTTCCAGTTTTCTTCCAGTTTTACTCAAATAAGCTCAAAAGAAAGTGTTCAGACTTACTTTACTTTTTTTTAAAAATGCAAATAAAACCCAACTGAAAATGACTCGCAGTGTATCCCACTTGGTCTACAGCTTTCTCCATGCGTGTGTAGGGCTGTGATGTGTGTAGGCCTCCAAAATGTTAGTTCTTTTTCAAGTTGTTGCTAATAAATGTTTAACCATATTTACTTTTACTGAAATTTCTGTAAGCAAAAAAGGGAGAAATGGGAAATAACTCTGTCTATGTGTGCATCTCAGAGCTCTGAAAACAAATAAACAGCAGATGCCACACTGGGAGATTCCTGCCTGCAGAGTTAGCAGCATGATGAACTGCCACAGTTCTTGTAGTCTGCGGTGATGCAATAGCTGCAGTAAAGAGTTATAGCAGATCAACTCGTAATTATGAGACCGATTGGCCCTTTAGTGGAAAACTGTCCATCTTTGGTCTCTGGCTAATGGATGGGATGGGCCGGTTTAATTTTTACACTTGTATCTAAGAGGTCACCACTGTCTGCCCAGCTGTGGGGTTACTCTGTGTCCTGCAGACAGTACTGAAAAGTATTAAAACTGATGGTCTGAACTTCCCCGCTAGCCAAACTGTGTTTTGTCATGATTTCTAAATTAGGCAACTTTCCCAGATTTTCATATTGGAGAAATATGGACAAGATACAGCTGTAATAATCCAGTATCAATCAACCAAGCAATCAGCCAGTAGAGAACGCATATTAAGATATTATATGAGTTTATTTTAGAAAACATACATTTTCCAGCTCCTTTATACTTCTTATATGCAGTATGCCAAGAAAACGCCCACATGCTCTCGACAGTAATTCATACTTAAAAAAAAAAAATAGATGCATTATGTGTTTTTGTACACTCAGCTGTTCTAAGTTTATATGTGTGTATACATTTATTCGTTCATGCCAGCAGCAGCTGTTGTCCTTTTTCCAGAGCCTCCTTGGTGCTTTTGTCTTCCTCCAAAAATTGGGAAGTCATTGGAGCACATGACACTCCTCCAAAGTAAAAGTCTCCCAAAGAAGAATTTTTATTTTCTAAGGAGTAAAAGAGATGGAGTATAAGTGTAAAGAAACTTTCTCTGTTTGGACATAAAAAGCAAAGAAGCAACAAAGCAGTGCTCACCATGACAGCAGGAAATCTCATCTTAGTGACTGACTGCGCTTCCAGTGTTTAGACAATGATCTGCCATTTACTGACATGAATCACCGTAATGGTGCAAGCCGCAGCATTTGTAGGAGTTTGATCTAACAGATTCTATTTCAGCTTTTTACAAACATGAAGATCCACGCTGACTAAATCACAAAAGGCCCCCCCCCTTTCAGGATGAAATCTAATCCCCCGACCAATATTTCTAATAAATCCTGCTGATATGTGCAGATATTGGATTATGGCTGACAAATTGGCACCACTGCTTTTGTTGGTGAATTAGCTGAAAGAAGTCTCTGACAGACACGCTCACTTTACCTGCTAAAGCCAGCGAAGCTAATACAGCAGTCTGTCATGAAAGAAGCAATAAATCCTGCTTTCAAGAAGGTTATAATGTTCAGCTCGTTGAGCAGGAAGATGCATCTGTTGTTGAACGCGTAAACCGCTCAGTGTTTCTCTGTCCAAAGTAACCTGTTATGAAAATATGAAATATGATTGCATATTTTTGAGTCTAAATTAAATATTTCAGAAAACACAAACAATGCCATGTTCTTTTCTCAGTGTACACTTCATGGATCTTTACGTATCTAGCTATTAAATGCTCGATGCAAGTCTTCCTGTGGAAGACCATAGCAGCGGGGTTAGTGAAAGTTTTTGGTACCTTAAGCTGTCTTGTTTCCAGTCTGCTTGTGGTCCTTTTGGCCAGGCTGTGGTTGAATGCAGGTACATGGCCTGTGTGGAGAATTCAGTTCAATTCAATTTTATTTATATAGCACTAAATTACAACAACAGTCTGCTCAAAGCGCTTTATATTGGAAGGTAGGCCCTACAATAATACATACAGAGAAAAACCCAACAATCACATGACCCCCTATGAACAAGCACTTTGGCGAGAGTGGGAAGGAAAAACTCTCTTTTAACAGGAAGAAACCTCAGGCAGAACCAGGCTCTGGGAGGGGCGGGGCCATCTGCTGCGACCGGTTGGGGTGAGAACTAAAGAGGGACTGCATTTGCCAACATTCAACTGTAAACTACAAACAAGCTTTTGATTATCTTTTTAGAAACCACAGATATCCACTGACTTCACAACAAGCTCTGAAATACTGTCAATTATCTCTAGAGACAAAGTTATCTGATCAGAGTTTAAGTTCAGCTCACCCTGTGATCTGTTTAAATCTTTCCCCCCCAAAGGTTTTTTGCAACATTGGTAATATCTGGTGTATAAACTGTAGGAAACTGGGCAATTCTGAAGAGGTTGGACACTTGTAGTGATTATATGCTGCTGACGTGTGGCATCATTTCGAGAAGCTGTCCAGGAACTAAAATCACAATGTTGTTGCAGCTGGTTTTATTTTCATTTTATTATTTAGGGGGGATTAACTTCCCATGCATTGTAGTTTAGTGTTAGTTGTTTTTTACTCTCAAATATATATATATATAATTTTTTTTTTTTTTTCTTATGTTCTTCTTCCTGAACGACAGGCATCCTCTGGAGAATGACTCCAAAAAATAAGCAAACACTTGAAATTTGATCTGAGTGCTTGAGCTGAGTTTCTTTTGGTTTTATTGGGTTTGAATTTGATTTCAAACCACCTGCGAATATGCTTTAATCTGCTCATATAGTTTTGGATTTGATCATGGCCTTTTTTTTTTTTTTGTTTTCTGTTGAGACGTGGTAGCAGAATGTGAACATGGTCTCTGAGGTTTTGAACAAGATGGATTTTTTTTTCTTCTCTTTTTAGTTTCTCTTTTTGCTCAGGTGGAGATGCCACGCTCAAAAAAACCAAGATAAAAAAAAAAAGAGCCAGTAAAACAATTTTGGTGCTATAGTATCTACAGAGGATCGAAATTCAATTCATCCTGTTGTCGTGTTGCTAAAACCCTACATACCCGCCAAAAAGCATCACGAGGCTTTAGAAATAAAAATACAACAGTGTGTGGCTGTTTGGTAAGAGAGTTCAGAAGTAACACGTGTGGTAAGAGGAGGGTGGAGGAAGAAACGTCCCCAGAGACTGCAGCTGAAGGAATGTAGGCTCGGGCTTGGTTGACCTGAGAGGTCAGCAGCAAATGGTGGTAGGAGTGCAGGAGGAGGTGTGGGAGGGTGAGAAAGCGGTTCCTTTTTCCAGCCGGAGGATTCACAGCTCTGCAGCTCCACACTGGAGTGCAGCTTTCGCCAACACACCTTACATAAAGCGTTGACAAAGCAGTCAATTAAACTGCAGTTATTACCTGCTTTGTGACAGCACTGACAAATTGTGTAATAACTTCATTTCGGATGAAACGAGATGGGGAATATTAGACCAAATGAGAAGCCATTTTTTTCCCCTCACCCCCCTAGCCCTCCATCCCCGTCATGTTGATATGTAAGAGCAGCATTCGCAACAGTTGAGCTGCCCAGGGAGTTTAGCTGTGCCAACCTGCTGTCACGAATCTGTTTCTCTGTTTGCTTCTGTACTCTTAAATTAACCCTCATGGACACAAAACGTACAGAGAAAGGCAAACTCTGTCCTGGCTGCTGCCCACTCACTTTCTCTACCAACTCAACCTCCTCTCTCTTCCCTTAACATCTCTCTCTCTCTCTCTGACCTTTTGTTTTCCACTCCACCTCAAATCAAGATTCTCCCGTGTCCATCCTTATTGTTGTCGTCTTGTTTTTACCATTCTTCTTCGCCTGTGGAGGTTTTTTTTTATTCATTTGAGTTTTTCTTTCTTTTTTTGTGCTGTCTGCTTTCCTTGCACTACAATGAAGAAAAGACATCCTTTCTGCATAGTAGGGTGCAGATTATCTGGCAGCCTCTGCAGGAATTTTGAATAGTTGAGTTAAGTGAAAGGTGCTTTTTGGCGGCAGTTATATAGTTTTTGTACCTATTAGAACCCCCCCCTCTCATCTTTTATAAATTAGGGCTGAACATCACAGTAACAAAGTGGCAATGCTTTGTTGCAGTGTATGAGGCAGAGCATGCACTGGTCAGCAATTGGGGAAATCGGCACAACTAACACCTGTTCTGATTTTTTTTTTGTTTTTTTTTTTAACATAACATGGGACTACTTGCTGTATAATCTCTCTCTTCCACAGCATGTCTTTCATCCTGTCTTCCTTCTCTCACCCCAGCCGGTCTCAGCAGATGGCCCCGCCCCTCCCTGAGCCTGGTTCTGCTGCAGGTTTCTTCCTGTTAAAAGGGAGTTTTTCCTTCCCACTGTCGCCAAAGTGCTTGCTCATAGGTGGTCATGTGATTGTTGGGTTTTTTTCTCTGTATGTATTATTGTAGGGTCTACCTTACAATTTAAAGCGCCTTGAGGCGACTGTTGTTGTGATTTCGCGCTGTATAAATAAAATTGAATTGAATAATTTATTCATATTGAATATTTGTAGACAGATAAATTGCTCCCCTGACTAAGAACAGCTTTGCACCACCATCAACCAGAATCTGCACAACCTGATGGTTCCACTGTTGCTTCACAGCAAGAAGGTCCTGGTTTCGAATCCCCCATCTGGCCAGGGCGTTCCTGTGTTGCCTTTGTTCTCCCGGTGTCTGCATGGGTTCTCTCCACGTACTTCTGCTTCAACAGTCCAAAGACTGTTTGTGGGTTTAGTTTAATTGGTGATCCTTCATTGGCTGTAGGTATAAATGGTTATGTCTCTCGGTATTGGCCCTGCCAGGTTGGCAAACTGTCCAGAGTGTACCCCGCCTTCTCGCTCTATAGCACCTGGGATAGGCTTCAGATAAATGGAATATTTTTTTTAAAATTTCCTTCACTTGCAAACTCTCAGCCTTCCTTTTTTTTTTTTTTTGGATAATTCTTCACTTTGCTTTTGCACAGTGCTGCCACCACCACAAGTTTGTCAGCCATCTTTGTTGAGCACCATCTTTTTCTTTTCTTTTTTTCTTTCTCTGCTGTCTGTGCTTCTATTGACTGTGGCTTTATTTTGTTATCTTACAGAGCTCAGACTGGATTCAACCAAGGACTCCTTTTGTTTCATAGACATGGCATCAAGAAACTAGAAGTTATGTGATACCTTAGTTTTCGGTTTCTCTTTGAGTTTTCTCTCTGTTTGCCTCGTCTGCTCTGCTATTCCCTTTCAAGCCTCACTTGTTCACTTTCATTTTCTCTGTGCACGTTACTGTTTTTTCTCTCCCTGTCCTCTCTGTTATTTCTCTGGGAATCTAGTTTGAAACTCCCCCCTCTTGACTTGCTGGTTGTTTGTTATCTTGATGAAAAGCGATGTGCTTGTCTTGTCCAATGGGCTTCTCAAAGCCAGCACATTGTTTCTAAATTGCTGAACATGTTGCTGCTGCTAAACAGGTTCGGTATTTTTATCTAACTGCATGGTGTCCTCTCATGCTACCCACTCTTTAGTTTGCTCTCCTTCCTGGCTACAGCTTGTGAACCCCTGCCGTCCACTCGGCTACCCCTCTCTTGCATAATGTATCACTGAGCTGAACCTCAAAGACTTTACTTTGATTAGATTTGCAGTCTCTTCTTATCACCCTGGAAACGCCAAGCTACACAGCAGAGGACGAGCACAAGTGAAGGGTTTCTGTGTAGCTGCTAATGATGCAACACACTTTGCAGGCTTTGCTTATGCTACATTCTTATGTTGTATTTTTAAAAGGCCATTACGGTTTCCTTTAGTAATGACATAGTCATCATGAGCTAGTGGGGCACCTGTTGTGCCAGCTGTTTTTATATTTTACATAAGTAATGCTAATGCTACGATTGGCTACGTGTTATATCTGTCATAGAGCAACGGCAAATGTTCTTTTGTGTTCAGGAAAATTATTTTTATCCAATCGTCACAGGAAATTTTGCCACATTGCCAGAAAATAAAAATTTAGTTCCACTTTTTCAGTGTGAGGATATTAGTTTGTCACGGAGGATACTACTCAGTCAAAAAGTTGTGTAATATTTTAGGGAACTTTCAGAAATGTGATAGACGACCTTAAGGATGGCTTTGCGTTTAGAGTTAATGAAAGATTGAGTGGAGTTAAAGGATCGAGCATTTTTAGAATTTAGTTCCTTAAAGGTGTGTTGAAGCGGTCTTAAACCCCCCCCAATAAAAACCCCCAGACTTGAGCCTGATTTATAATCCTGTATTGATATGCAGAGAAGTTTTCACCCTGTGCCACTGTGCCAATAAAACCTGCCTTTCTTATGGCTTCAACTGGAATGCAGTCTAACGTGTACAAGGCTCGCAAAATTTCAAAATCACTGGTAGCCCTTTGGGCAGGCACTCTTCAGTTTTTGGTAGCCCAAAATAAATTTAAGTAGCCCGAATTAAAAAAAAAAAAGGACAATTTTTTGATTGATGTTTTGTTTCCTTTACAATATTATACTTTAATGTAAAGTATAATATTGTAAAGGAAACAAAACATCAATCTAAGAATATTTAAAACACAAATTACAACAACAAATTACAATCATCAACTCAAATATTTGGTTCTAATTGAACAGAAATTTCTATGAACTTGCAAGAACTGTGTAGAACATGAATCGGTGTTCAGTAAGAGGCAAGTGGAACCAAGATCTAGGACATTTGCGTTTTGAAGTTTGCAAAGACTGCTAAATCTTGCCAATGGTAGTTCACTCTTTGCAACATAGTACGCTGTTCTAAACAGCCTTTTCAGGACTTCTTGTTATGCTTGGTTTATTTTTAGTATGTTTTTTGCAATCGGTGTTTGTTCTGGGAAAGATAGTGCAGACTGGGCAATAATGCATTTCTTGCATTTCTTGCATTTCTCATGGGTTCTGATGAGGTCTTTCTTAAAATGACTGGTCCCAGTAACAAAGGCGCTTGTCGACTCAGAAACCGAGGGAAACTCACAACACACAGAGCATTATGTTATTTAGCTCGTCATATTCCAGCCACATAAATTCTTTTGTCCATGAAGTGGATCGTGAAAGCACAAAACAAGCGCAAATTCAAACGCGATTTCCATGTCTCACATATTGACAGTGGCTCATCAATGCCGATGACATAATTGCTCAGCTACATTTGCGAAAGAATGCAAAAGCATTGACATATCTTTCCTTCCTATGATAGCCTGACGGGCAGGGCTGAGATGGATTTTGGTAGCCCGACTCGAAAAGTCGCTAGCCCCGGGACGTCGGGCTAGCGATTTTGCGAGCCCTGGTGTAACCAAACATGCCTTTTATGAGAAACGTGGCCTATTTTATGCTTAAACGGGAGCAGCAAGTTTCTAAAAAGACTATGAATATGAGTTTTATACTATAACAAACGTAAATGAGCTGCTATTAGAAGAAAGCACCAAAAATAAAACGGGGATATTTTGCGCACACATGAATAAAAGGTGTTTCGTGAAATCTTAGTTGCCTTTTGGCTTAAAGACAAAAAGGTTACAAAACCACTAGTGCATACACTCTCCCTCACTCAAGGCCACTCCACCCTGAGCCTGGTTCTGCTGGAGGTTTCTTCCTGTCAAACAGGAGTATTTTCTTCCCACTGTCGCCAACGTGCTTGCTCATTAGGGGGTCATATGATTGTTGGGGTTTTCTTACACTGTGAATGTGCAGTCTGAACAGCATTTTATTTGTTAAATTAAGCTCAAGACAGTTAGGTAGTAACTGAATCTATGGAACAACAAAGGGGACAAAGATGACACATTAACAGCTGTGTTTTTGTCTCCCTTGGAAGGAAGCTGACTTTTCACATTCAATGACAGAAACTGAACCACAGACATGTTCAGCTGCTGAGGGAATTTCCAGAAGTGACATGCCCATGTGACTTTAGGCAATCACCGTTTGCTAGAGTTTGTGGAAGTGGCATCATCGGCTCAACACTGAGTACGAATCCATAATTAAGTTAATTCAACCTTTTATTGGCTTTGCTGGTTATAGAGCTTCAGTACTTGCTATTGAAGCTTTCTAATTCAGTAACCAACACCATTCTTACGCTACATTATTCCCTTTGAAGTCTATATCTTCATATATAAAGCACCTCGAGGCCATTGTTGTTGTGATTTGGTTATATAAATTGAATTGAACTGAATTGAATTTCACATCAGTTGAAACCCATCTGAGTTCTCCTGATGACTAGCATGTATGGGAAGCTGTACAGGGAATAGCGGTAGGCAGAAACATTCCCAATTACCTCTCTTTGACTTCCCTCGTGCACTCAGTCCTGCCGGAGCCGGCCAGAGAAAACCATTAGCCTCTTGGAAGAAATATGAACATCTACCATCTGGACAGCGTGCTTATGAGGAAGGCGACAGTTTGAATACAGCACTCCTCTTGTGTTAATGGTTAGGAGGAGGTTAACTCTAGATAATGCAGAAGGGTTGTTTTGGTTGTCAGCTAAGCTTATAGGTTGGACACGAAATGGGATGTGGGGTGTTTTGGGGTTGTTGTTTTTTGGGTGAGTGAAGCATTTCAGTTTCATTGATTGCTCCTTCCTGGAAAACAAGTAAATTTATCATTCCTTTTAAAGTAGTATGTGCTGCTCCTAAGTGTTTTTCTGAAGCGAAGGTGCTCTATCTTACTCTCTTATCTACATTAAAAGGAAGGAGGCAAAGTGAGAGCAGAGATGTTTAATGCACAGATCTCCAAAGATGAGACATCTGAAGGCCGGGTATTTTGCTATGTTTATGGTCAGATTTGACGCTAAAGTGTTAGTAACCATTGATGTGTGTGTGTGTGTGTGTGTGTGTGTGTGTGTGTGTGTGTGTGTGTCCCAATTGCATCACCACATCCACATGTACCTACCGCCTGTTGTTGCGCGATTGGTCTTGAGAGACGAGACAGCGAACAGAGTGCAGTATATATTTGTAATTGTGTATCGCATATAAACTGGAGAAATGAATATTCTGCAGATGGCTGATGAATTAAGGGGGGAAAAGCTACTTTAATAAGTTCTTGGGAGATTGAAATACCACTTGTGATCAAACAGTTCTGAGAATCTGGATCCACGAGAATAGTTTCTGTGGGTTCTGTTCTGACTGCCTGCTCTGTTTATTCTACAGTTTCAGTGTGAACCTCAAACTTTTGTTTCAAGTTGTCCTGAATTTCATGTGGAAGGAGCTCATTGCTGGTGTTAGGAGACGGGTCTCCTGCTATAACTGGGCAGGTTTAAGTTGAAGAGTCCACAGTATCCAAGCCCAACGACAGCACATCAGATGAGGCACAAAATCTAGAGCATCCTTGTCATATACCGGTGTGTGTGTGTGTGTGTGTGTGTGTGTGTGTGTGTATATATATATTTTTAATTCATGAGGGTTGTGGACTGTGAATTCAACCCCCACGTTCACACTGTCAAAATGGACTTCTGCTTTAACCTGTGACTGTTGTGCGTGCCACGCCGTGCTGTCTCAGAGCCCATTGAAAACAGGTTTTTCTTTTTTGGCTACACCAACATGCTTCAACACCTGGACCTGGTGTGATTTCACTCGCTGCAATACTGTCAACTTCCCAAAAATGAAGAAAGATCGAAGAGATCGAGTGCCCATCGTGGAGGCAAAATGGGAATTCCACTGACAGATCTCAGTTTTAAACCAAGACAGGTTTCAGATTTTTACGAGCCCCTTCTCATCACACCTCATGTTCATAGTGGAGTATCTTTTATAAATGGTATAATTCTTAAATTATAGTTCCATTTACAAAAGTATAATTCTCTGTTTGGGCATGTTACTATTATAAGAATTATTAGGATCATTATTAACCCTCAGGGCTCTATACTGGCCATTTGTGGCCACTAACAAACTGAAAGGGTGGTGATTTTTAACAGACCCTGAGGGTTAAATCCTTTACTCAGACATGGTTGATCTGTGTATAAAGGTGTAGATAGCATGAAATCAAGCAGTTGAATAATACAATAAAGAATGCATGTTCTCCTGTAATTAAAGATGTATATAAATATGGTTAAATTAAAATATTCTGGCCAAGTGAAAGTATGTAGCTGTAGATTTATTTATTTTTTTAAGTCATTTCATGTGATAGTCTGCATCCTACCTGCAAAAACCTGCTATCACAGACAGGACTGAATTCAGTGGGAAGCTGCACTGGTGTCCCAGTCAGCAGTCATGAATGGATGCTGCTGTCTCCACAGTGAGTCACCTCTTCGTGTTTGCACTCATTGAGCTTGAGTGTGTGCAGATACTAATGATGAGTGTGTGACTGTTATTATTACATCCTGATTGCATAAATGTGTATGACCTTAGAGAGAGAGTGTGTGTGTGTGTGTGTGCGTGTGCTGACATTATCCATTTAGAGAGGATGCAGAGCAGGAGGGGACAACACAGGAGTCCAGGATGTGACTCAGTGGACAGAGATAAAGGATACAGCTCCCTTCATTCATATTTTTAAGCAGTATGTAAAATGTGCTGCTGTGACGGCATGTGCATGCCAGTCCTACAGCCTGCCAGCTGAACAGAGTGCAGGCACCGGTTCATGGGTGTGCTCAAGGACAATGGTACAAATTGTGGGCAGATCCAATCAGTGTAGTACTTCTTGAATTCCTACTTTAGTGAAGCACAGCAATGGCAAAACCCAGTCGTCCCTGAAGACATTTTTGTGGCTTTGCAAGTCATTTGAGTCACTTCAGTTCCTCACACTCTTCTTTTCCTTCTCACCGATGATCCAGAGCCCGTGTCTATGTTTCTGTTCTTTATTATTAACATAGCCCTACTCAGCCAGCCGTAGCTGCAATATTAAATTCAAAAGCCCTTTTGTTCTTCAAGTGCCTCTCAAAATTGTCCCTAGAGGAAAAGCGTTTCACATGAAGTGCTTTTGGTCAAACAGTTAACTTGCAGTATTCCTTCCTGGACTTAAAGATGGTCAGCATGGTTAAAAAGCATCAGTAAACAGATTTTACCCATTTGATCATTGTGATTAATAACTAT
>NW_005187476.1:299886-303313 GCF_000239375.1 Pundamilia nyererei | reverse complement strand
GTAGTTGAATGAAGTCCTAGTTCCCTAAACACCCCTCTGATGCTCCTCACCATATCTCCAAGGTTCAGCCCAGACAACCTTTGGATGAAGTTCACTTTTGCAGCCTGCAAAATTACTCTTTTGGTTAAGTGCAGTTCATGGGTGGGAATTTAGACTGACCAGTAAATCCACAGGTTTGCCTTTGCTCTCTCTTTACCACAATACTCTCCTGGCTTTTGTGGTAAGGATCAGCTATAATGCTGCACCAGTGGGTCTATTTTAGTTATTAGGATGGAGCTGGGTAGGGGATTTTTGGCCAGTATTCGAGAATGTTTGGCAGTCAGGTCTGTCTCTGTCAGTAACCATCATCTGTCAAGTATCTGTGGCATGATCTTTGCATTCACTGCCCTGGCAAAAATGGTCTATTTACATGACAATTACCTTAGTCTGCATTTTCCACCGAGCCTGTTGTTCCACATAGGAATGAATGCACGTT
Source organism: Pundamilia nyererei (assembly GCF_000239375.1). Taxonomy (NCBI): domain Eukaryota; kingdom Metazoa; phylum Chordata; class Actinopteri; order Cichliformes; family Cichlidae; genus Pundamilia; species Pundamilia nyererei. Next base: position 302,838 of record NW_005187476.1, on the reverse strand, counting down.
CAATGTTGCTGAAGATTTTCAGTCATGTTGTGAAGAGAGAGCCTCATGTTTAGTTGGAACATAGACGCATTTTTCAGATATCAAATCAAATTGCAGTCAAGTCCTCAAATGTTGGCTCTTCACTAATCACATAAATGTTTTATAGGTGTCAGACTTTCTAATATTACTGTTTTTACAGTACAAGCCACATTTACTGTTCTGTAACACCAACTCAGGAGCAAATTAAAAACCTTTCTCTGTTGACCTGCTTTGGGGTCCATGAGTCTTTTTTGTCTGATCTGTGAAATCCCTTTAAAATGAATAAATAAGTGAATATTTTTGTGTCTTGACATCCAAAATCCAAACTGGAATTCCCACCACCTCCAAGGGTTAGTCACACGTAGCTGTCACAAATGACTGAAAATACAACTTGATGCTTCCAGCTGCTTTCCCTCGTTTATTTATGAGGAGGCTTTAAGACCCGGACCCCATAAGATTTGAAAATGTGAAATTTACATCTGGTGCACATCTGCTTCAGAAGCATTCTCATTTCTTCCTCTGGCGTGGATGACGGGCTGCCTCTCGGCTCGCAGCCCTGGGCTTTGTACTGGGGACCGCTCCGCATAAATCCCATTGAATGCATGGTCTAGCTGGTTTGGACATTTGTGCTTTTACATACAGCTCTGCTGGTTAATGCCTAGAAACGTTCACTGACTGTGTGAAAACAGCTGTAGATTCAGAGCTTAACTATTTTGGTTGGAAGATCAAATGTGTAGTGTGTAGTGCGATGAGTTTTTTAAGCTTCAAATTAAATACTTGAAGGTTTGCAGCTCGCCAGGCTTACTGCAAGATGCACGTCTCTTGGTGACGTAATGGTTTAATGGTTGAAGATTTCAGGCCGTCTAACAGTTTCTGTCTCTGTCTCATGTATCCACCTCTGGAGATGAATGTCACCTTAAAGGTTTTCTTAGCCTTTCAATAAAGTTTTGCTTCCCTTTCAAGGATAGTAGCTCCTAAAGCCAGAATATTTTGTACAAAAAGCTGCCTTTTGCTGCAGCATTACAGTTTGCTACCATTGCCAGTAGAGCATATGTTGAGACTAATGTCCCTGATGAAGTTGCACCGGCATACAAAAGTTTGTGACACACGTGATTAATTATGAGAAGTTTCCATTGAGCGTGCTGCTTATATACAGCAATAAAAAGTCGCCAGTAATTTTCAGTTTTTTAACAACAGCTGAGTAAAAGTTGAGAAGCCGCTTTAGGCCAGACTAATGGATTGTAGGTAATGAGCTGTTTTTCAGTGAGCGTGATGTATATGTGGTGTTTTTATCATTGTAAACAACTGGGCAGTTAATGTGCGTGAAGCTTCTTTTCTCTTTTGATAGGTCTGAAAATTACCATACTGCTCAGTTTAATAATTATTTTTCCTAAAGTGGCTTCAATTAAAATGTGACTTCTTCTGATTATGCACTCAGCAGATTGTGATATCCGTCTTCATGCCCCTTCGCTCATTAGTGCAGAATAGAAAGGCGTTATGTCACATTAAGACATAGCTGTACTGAGACTACTCCATCAGCTGCTACCCAGAATCCTTCACTTTAAATCCTGTGCCGCTATTAGTCAACCCCACTATCCTTCTCAGTGACCCTGATTGTTTCTGAATAGCTGGACCTGCACCTCTTATTCTGCTCTAATTAGTGGAACAGCTGTCTGTATAAATAATTGGAGTCCCCTTCTACCCCTCAAGTCTTAAGCTAATGGTTTTCCTGTCCCTTCTTTTACCCTCTAATGGTTCACTTTCCTCCTGTGGTTTCCCTCTGTCTCAAGGCAGTGTGGGATATCTATATCAACGACCTGAGTAGCGATGGCCCTTTTAATGGGCTCATTTTATATCATCCTTTCTGCTTCACTGTCCATGTTAAATGAGACTGAAGTTAACCCCTGTTATTTAAAAAAAATAAAATAAAAATCCTGTTTCGTGGCAGATGACAACTGCTTGTTAGATGATCTGATGCAGAGGGGTAGTGTAGATTTTATTTCCTTTTCCATGTTGATATTCAAACACTCGTCAGGGAAATGTTGAAGTAAGTGACATGTCTGCTAGTGCAATGCTGTTAGTCTTAAGTGTTTATGAGGGTGAAGATTGTTGATAACGGTGTTTAATTTAAAATAAAAAAAAAAATTAAAAAAAAATATACAAATCTGCAAAAAAAAAAAACCAAAAACACTTTTCTGGGGTTCTCTCTCGACTTTGTACTTTCTTAGTTTCGACTTTCTTAGTTAGGTATTAATGTATACTTTTATTATTATAATTTAGGGAAATTAGTCTGCATTTAACCCATTCGCTCAGTGAAGCAGTGGGCAGCCACCAATCCAGCACCCGGGAAGCAGTGTGTAGGGACGGTACCTTTCTCAGGGGTACCTCAGCGTAGCTGTTCAGTGGATTCGAACCCCTGACCTTCCGATGATGGGGCGTAATAACCTTTATTTAAGTTCATTGTGTTATTCATACCTGACTCGTCACTGGTGTTACTGAGTGAAGGTGACGTCATCATCATCACTGGTGTAGATGGGTTCTGAGCGCCAAGTTGTCGAGTGTAAACTTTGCTGCAGATATTAATAAGACATATCCTAAAGTGATAAGCTGGTGCGTCTGTGTTGTGATGGACTGTCAGCTTTTATGTGTAACTGCCTAGATGTATCAGAAATGTCAGCTATGTATTACAGTGTAGTTTTACGGTGGACCCACCTCAGCAGCAGCAGCATCCAAGCTGGAACGTGAAGCCTCCTTTATCAAGTAATTGTTAAAATGTTAGCTTATGATTTCCGTTTAACATAACTAGGTTAGAATATTTTAACATGCTGCAGATATTAACTTAAAATGTTTGTTCATTAATAATTCATTAATAACATCTCTGATTTTTGCGGATGATGTGGTTCTGTTGGCTTCATCGGGTGAGGGCCTCCAGCT
>NW_005187476.1:292359-298386 GCF_000239375.1 Pundamilia nyererei | reverse complement strand
TTATGTTGAATGTGTATAGAATTATTACGCTTGTACTTTTACGCCGACTGACACGTAAAGAAATAGCAAAATGTGAGCGCTGTATTACAGCTTGTCCTAACATGAGAGTCAGGAAAATCCTCCATAAACCATAAAGCTCAGCCATGCGGAGTTGGACAGGGTTTCTTTATTCTTCCCTGTCCCCTGGCATCATTAAAAAGGAGGAAGAGCCTTTCCTGGATTAAAGGGGCTTGTAGTGTGCCACAGACTGTGGACAGTTGATCATTATACATCTCTTCTGCCCTCCACTACACCACTTTCTCTTTCCCTCCTTCCATTTTAGGCTATTTTAGGCTTTATCAACACAAAAGTTCTTGGCTCCCTGCTCCTGTCATTTCTTTCCTTACCTATTCCCACTTTAGCCTTTGTCTCATTATATCACCTCCCCTTCGTTTTCTTCTACAGTGTCATATTTCTCCCTTTCTTTTTGAAATTTAATTAAAAGTACTTGTAAAGGAGAAAATTATAAACCTTAAGTGCCTCAGAGGTTCAAAGTATGTGTGTAAAAGAAGAAGAAGGTAAAAAGGGTGTCCCCTGTTTCTTTATTATGCACAAATTCTAATGAGATGGACCACGAAACCCAATTACAGGGCCGTAATGTGTTATCATTATCACATAGATAGAGATAGTGATGAGTGAGGTTGGCTTTAATTTTAAATGCATGCACACCTTCCCTGTAATAGCAGGGATCTCGATGTGTGTGATCTTGAAGGTGTTTCCCTGCAGAGCCACGTGCAGAAACCTCAAAGAAATCTCTCCCAAAGAAAATAAGAGAAAGATCAAAAATCTGTCTGAACTTTCTGAAGCTCTAAATAATTCAACACTCAGACATTTATCAGATTAACATCACAGTGAAAGCACTGCATCAAAGCTATTCTGAAGATGCTCATCCCCATTTTTTTTATTATCATAAACTCCATATAAAAGATTGTTGTTCCTAGTGCCTTTAAAACTGCGTTCTTTCCAGCTGTCAGCAGAGGGCGACTCCTCTGGTTGTAAAACGATGGATCGTATTGAAGTCTATGAGAACATGACGCCAGTGCTCACTTGATAATATGTCCTCAGTAAAAATTGCTAAAACGTCTTTAGTGTCAGTTGTTATTGAATCATTTCATTTTTGTAAATTATCGCCCTAATTCCACCAAACATTTACTTGCAGGCAACCAAGTATATTTGCATAGTATGACTGGCAGCAGTGACACTCCGAGGCACTTCAAGATTTCATTATTGATACCACTTATCAATTCGATACACTAGGTGTCCTTAGCTCCGCTTTGTGAATCACCACCATCATTAAACAGCATGTCAAAGACATTACATTCATGCAAATTGCACTGTCTGTGGTCAAATGTGTTTGCATGTTGAAGGTATTTCCCCTCTTTGTTGTGATCAGGGTTATTGCTAAAACAAAATAACATAACATTTGTGTATCTATGCGGTATGCTACTTGATATTAGTTACACAACTCATTACATCACTTTTACGTTTCTCTGTAAAATGACGTGAAACTCGTTATCCTAATGAGGACACATGCGATCTTTCCTTTAGTATTTAGGTGTGAAAACTAAGCAAAGATGAAAAACGGCACAAAGACACTTAAAAGCAATCGCCACGGTGATTCTACTATAGAAGCATGAGCAGGTAGAAACGAGGCTGCAGCCTGACTGCTCATCACTTTGTTACCTGGTGAAGTTCAGGCTCTGGCTGCTGGGCTGGGCTCAGCATTCGCTCAGCTTTAACATCAATCTGGGTTCTCGGCGAGCTTAATGTTCGCATACTGTCTGTTGTAAAGACCCACCTTTTAGCACATCCCAGCAAACCCACTCACTTCACCAGATGCACCTTGTTTAGTTCTCTCACCTTTGATTGGGTGTGGTGCTTGTTCTTAATTGCACTCACCTGTCACACGTTCTATAAGGACTGCATTCACTTTTGGCTCACTTTTTTCTTCACTCCCACACGGGGCGGCAGCAGTGCATTGGCAGTCCATGTGTGTCTTTCCTTTATTGATTTTGAGAATAAAAGGAGAACCATGTGAATGATTGATGACTGCTTATTCTCATTCTAATCGGATGAGCCCATGATGATGACTACTTAAACCCTGAACCTTCCTTCTTTCATAACACTGTCTGTGCAGATGTTTGCAAATAACATCTCCAAAGAATCGTCATTGTATGAGGTTGTGGTGTTTTAATAGGTGGATTAGAAACTGCAACAAAAAGAATAAGATGCTGACAGTCAACATGTAGAACTGAATAGAATAGAATTCAACTTTATTGTCACAAGTACAAGGCAACAAAATGCAGTTAGCATCATCCAGAAAGCGCTTTAGCAATAATATAGATATATTACAGAATATGGATCTATTATAGGTATGTTACAATGTACGTGGTATGAAGGTATGTTATGAATATGCTATAAGTATGTACAAGCTATAGCTGTAGTGAGTGTACAAGCTATGTACAGGCTATGAACAGGTTATACATATGGTTAAAAATATGAAAACTATACAGATTGTAGATATACAATTGCGAGTATTAATAAACAGTTGTAAAACTATAATTATTGTATTGTACAGTATGATTGTCTACACAGAATTTACAGTAGGCATCAAAACAGAACCTCACTGCACGCTTTGTTTTTTTCTTTTTTGTAAATCCAGTTTAAATAAATATAATTCAGATCAGTTTTATTCATTTTAATAGCCTGTTTTCTGAGAAATGGGCTTGAGTAACATAATTGATGGGACATGTATATATATATACGTGATATCAAAAGCGCACATCCACACATACAATGACTGCAATCCATCATAACTGTGATGTGAATGATATTCATCCAGGAGCTATACTATAAATGCATGTCATGCACTTAGAATGAGTTGGTAAATCAGACGAGGAGGAGCTGAAATGTTTCCAGGGCACGAGTCGCTCCACTGTGTGATGAACAAATAAGTGTGGTGACAGACTGGTGTATGTGTTTGTGCACCACTTCGGATATTTCATAGTGTCTCCTGACCCTGACCGGACCTACGCAGATAGCTGGCCAGTGGCAGCAGCATCACTAAACAGAATTACGGCTGCAGGCAGGAAAAAAACAGAAAAGCAAATCTGAGCAAAGTAAAACACAGCTCTGTTTAGAAGAGAGCAGCTGTTCCAATAGAAATAAGACCTTAATTTATATCAGACTTTCCTGTTATTGCTCTAATTATCAGAGACTTTTCCATTAACATTAAGCAATTTTTCACTTTCAGCTGTTAATTATGTAATCAAACTGCTTCCTACAGCAGTAATGACCAAAGCGATTCGAACTGACCATCTTTAGCTTGCTCCAGCGACTAAACGTGCAGATTAGAAACTGACTCAAATAAATTCAGTCAGTCCAGGCCTTGTTCGTCAAATGTGCTCGACGTCTGCAGGGCGCTTCGTTGACTCCTGTCTGTCAGCGGTATGTTGTGGTTTCATTTCTGCTTCAGTGTTGTCCTGCGCTGTCATGCTACCAGGTGGTGTAACTCTCTTCCAGTGTGCCTACGTCTTTGGTTTCAGGGTGTTAGTTGCACTCAGGAAATTGGACAAGGCTTCAGATGAAAAATCAGATGAAGGGAGATTGGCCTTTGAACCGTGTGGGATTTAAACATATAAAATGTGTCTGGCAGAATTTCTTTTAAGTAAAGAAAGGTAGAATATGCCCAGTATTTGTCCAGGTTAAATGAATTTATCAAAACCAAACACATTTGAAGTGGCACAGATTTATGGGAGTGGGTGCACAAAAGTGAGAGACAATAGGAAAAAAGTTGCAGGTACGCAGGGAGAGGAGGGGGGGCAGGAAAAGAGTCCAGAGGAACTCATTCATCACAGCCAATCTACCAGCCAAGCCAGCTTAATGGAGACAGATAGCGGCTGTAGCTGTCAACACAAGAAGCTTATCTCTATATTAAGCAGTCCCACCGTTAGGACCACACCGGCCACATGTTGGGAGATTGATCTGGAGCATTTAGCGACAGGGCAAATATCCTAATTAGGCTCAAGTTTGACACCAGGTGTCGTTTTTCTCTCCCTATTTTCTGTCACTGGTGGTACGACCTTGTCACTTCATTTAAAATATCAAAAGTAATCCTCTATCTTCCGTGGAAAACTCAGACTTCAGGAAAATCTTCAACACCTCTCTCACCTACTCGGTAAGCCTCAAAGTAATCCCTTTTCCTTCTCTCCTTTTATCTCGTCTCATTCCTTCTCAGAGTGTTGTTCTCTTACGGGATGTTGCTAGGTGAGGATTATTGTCAGAGGACCAGCGCAGTCGCCTTCAGTCCTTACTGCTGATTAGCTTATTCATCTAATTTATACACTGTAAACTGCTCTGAGTAAACTCAGACATTTAAGTTTTCATTCAGATTCCTGAGTGATGAGAGCAAAGATCAAAGCCAGCAGTCTTGTTGCAGTGGAAAAATGTTAGAAAGGAATCAGACAGCCGTCTTCTGTCACCGCAAGGATCCTTGCTGTCATGTGAAACTGTATTGATCCACAGAGAAAAATTCTATTTCAACTTTTCCTTCCTTTCACAGGGAGGTGAGAGGTCAGGGTCAGGTACACATGTAGCTGTCTGTAGAGATAATAGTGATACTTCTCTCATTCTCTGCTCAGACCTTTCTGCAAAGGGGAAAGGGAGACAAGTCTCTTCCTTTGGTTAAACACAATAAAATATTTTTAGCAATGATTATTATTCTGTGTGGAGAAAAACCACATTACTTGTAATTTTGTATTCTGGACACCAATACTTCCGATTTAGAGTTGATGTAGCGGGGGTCACACTAGAGTTTTCCCTGGCATACTTATTGGGATGGATTACAGTAAACCAAGCAATATTTTCTCTGCCAGTGTTAGTTTACATTGATGTTAATATTAACTGTCTCTCTAGTTCAGACTTTTTGTGATGAGCAAGAATACAAAACAGGAGGCTGTCACGGCACATTAGGCTGATGCACACAGGCAAATGTGCATGAAGATAACTGATCCCTTTCTATATCTGATTGTTACGCTGTATAATACATGTCACCTCTGCATAGTTTAATGTGTTTCTGGGTTTCTTTAGGAAAACATATTTTTAGCTTAAGGTTTAAATGACAGGTTGCCACCTGAGGCTGGCTTCCAAGACTGAGACAATCCCTGCAGATGCTCATGCCAAAATAGGCTATAAAAAGCAATGAAATTAACATGTTTGGAGCCTAGTCGCAACATTATTATGACGTTATGGTGGCAGTTTCATTTAATTTTTATTTCTGTTTCCATATATAGTCTATGGATATAAAAATTAGACCTGTTAAGTGGCAACATAAGATTTTATGTACCTGACAGCTAAGCTTAGTTAATTTGTCATTATCCTGTTTATATGAATAATATTATACAACTTTAGCCTTATTAACAGCCAGCGAATCTCCCATATATTGTTATTGTGGTATTATAACAATTTTTAAGTTGTGGTAATGATGTAACTTGAACACAGTGCTGAGGACAAGATTTTACGGGGCACTTGTTAATTTTCCCAACAGCCTCTATTCTGTTATTTTCTTTGATGGAATTAATGAGTGACTTATTGATATTTCACTTGTAAAGCAATAACCGGACATTGCTTTGTGGTGAGCTTTTTGTTATCTAATAAGGTCCTGCCTCGTCTCTTCTCATCTCACTCCTACTTTCCTCTCCTACTGGTTAAATGCATCACCTCTTCCTCGCAGGCTATCAGCTTTCTCCTTTAGGATGTTGGAACTAGAAAACGATGATTATTCACTTCCAGTCACTCCCTCCACTGCTTCATTTCCCTCTTTACCCTGCAGGTTGTGCTTATTTTGCTCAATTTTCTTTTCCATGCCACCCTCATCCTATCATTTTTCTTTTTCTTTCTGCTTTTGTCTCATTCGTACTACTGGTGCATAAACGGGCACAGTTGTCTTTGTTGCAGAAAAACCAAAGTCAGCCTCAGATTGTAGACAAA
>NW_005187476.1:285958-292228 GCF_000239375.1 Pundamilia nyererei | reverse complement strand
CATTTTGTCCACTAAAGTTGAACTTTAAGCAAAAGAGTCATGCATATTTCCTTTGCCCCCTCGAGCAGGGCGTCTTATTATAGCTATTCCTTTAAAGCAAATCGTTTTTTTTGTCCCGGGATTTTTTTTCTTTTAATGCTCGTACAATAAAACCCATTATAGTAGCTTAAATGTAGCAGAATTAAAGCAGTTAATGGCAAATTTGTGAAGTAATTGCGTTATCAAAGCTCTTTAAAACCACCCACTGACATTTTTCACTTTGCATTAACATGTTCATTCTCAGCTTTTTCCTCATTTGCTGGCTGATACGTTCAGTTTACATTAAACGGCTCAGGATCAGTCACAGACCAGAAGTTGGATTTGTCTTTGGGGTGAAGGAGATGGTTTTCCTGTTGTTGTGGTGAATCATGGGAGGAATTCAGAAATGCGGTGATGGTAAAGTATCAAAGAAATGTACTTTACTCGTGCATTAGTTCAAGTCTTTAATGCTTTGTCCACTGCCTTTAGTGTAAAGCGATTGATCCTCTTATCCACTGGTAATTCAGCCTTCCAGTAGCTGGAAGATGTAAAATACGATTTTTACAGCCACATTTCTTCGAAGTGAAACTTAACAGCCCTGTAAATATGGGAAACCAAGCAAGTTGTCCAGGAGCGATGTCAGGAATTTCCTCTTAATGCTTTTAGGCTGCCTTCTCTTTCCCTGGCATAACATTAATCCAATAAAGCTATCTGGACTTTCTTGCTCATTGTCATTACATTTGATAAAATATGAATGGAGCCTCTTGTGCAACCATTGCTCCTTTCAAAGAAGAGAGATGCACTCACTCATTGCCTAAATGTCAAAAAGGTTATTAGATTTGATTAAGTTGGAGTTATTTTTAGTGGCAAATGCTTTCCTAAATTTTCTGTGAAGAAAGCTGGAGGGCGGAAAGTACACTCTGCTGGCCTTTGCCTTCGTGAGGAAACAGAAATGTGTGGAGGTGTTCTTAGTCTTGATGCACACACAGGGGAACAAGGTCATTTTCCTGGATGCTCCATACCCCGAGAGCTGGAACATAAACACACACACACCGTCATTAATCACATCAACGAGGGATCACCTGAAGTCCACATGCTTACTCTCTTTCACATGTGCACACACGGGCTCACGCATTACTCATCAAGCATATGAAAGGGCACCACAATTAGAAGTGTTATTTACATTACTCAGTGGAGTAAGTTGTTACTGTGGCCTTGCTTTTGCTGAACCTGCCTGATGTCTGACTCACTGAGCACGTGCAGAAGGATGAGGTGTTTAAAAGAAAGCAAGTATGTTCTGATTGGCAGTTTTGAGAAAGGAATGAAACTGAAGAGGAGGGGAGGGGCAATTTAGTGCCATCCATATCTAGGAAGTAGAAATGTGTTAAAGGTTCTTGAGTAAAGTGGAAAATATAATTATAAAATGATGCATGCCTACAGTGGAAGGTGATGTTGGGGGGAATTGGTATAGATCACCTGGTTGAGCCATATATCCAAAGGCTGCAGAGGCGGCTTGCTTAGTCTCTACTTTGACTGTCTACTCTGCATATTGTCCTGCTGAATAATATATTAATAAATAATAATTTAAACCTGTGCGATCTCCTCTGTGCAAAGATTTTGTGGCTGAAAAACACAAACAGTGGTTACTCTGGATGTGAAGAGATGGGGAGGTTCTGACTGTTAAACTGCAGGTTCACTGGCTAATGAGTTGTGATTGACAATTTGTTACCCAGCTTCACACCACAGATAATCCCCCGTTTTGAAACATGGTGTGACTAATATTTACAAAATGGGACTTATGAGCAAGACCAAGAAGCTGAAGTGCGGTGAAAATGTGATTACACAGGTCAAGACCCAAAGCTTCTGCACAACCTGTATTCTTTTTGCAAAGTCAAATTTATTTATATAGCACATTTAAAACAACTGTTGACCAAGATGCTGTACATTTAAGATAATCAAAAGATATAAAAACACAGGAAGACATGATGAAAATTAAGAAAAAGAAGCATAAAATGATCTAAGTAAGAAAGACATATAAAATTAGTAGTAACTCATTCTGATTTAAAAGCCAGTGAGTAAAAGTGGGTTTTCAGACGGGTTTTGCAACCATAACCTTCAGATGGAAGGTAACCTGCTCGATTCTAGCTGTTTTTATATATGTTAGCATTAGTTTTGCATTTCTATACTGCAGCATCTTTTTATTTATACAATGGGATATAGGTTTGTATATCTGCAACAACCTAGTCTAAACATACGCGGCTCTCTGTAATGAGAGCCAGACAAGCTGCTTGCTTGTCTGTTGCTTAGATTAGTGGAACAGCAAATCAGAAATGCTTCACATCATTTAACCTAATACAAACTTATAACTGCAATAAATATTACAGAGCTCCATTAAAATTTGTAAGTTGATGACACCTGTGATGTGAATTATGTCAATAAATTCGGATTATACTGGCACTACTGTGCTATACTACATGTAGTCACCTTGGAACTGTGAATATCTTCAAACTCATTATTATGAAATGTAATTTGATCTTTCCATTTTTCACAATAAGAGAAGTTATTACGAGTCATTTTTTACAGTGCAGCTGTTATTTCATGAAAGCTCCTTTCTGTATAAATGTCAGTGACAGCGCAGTGTTTCAGCTCTGCTCTGCAGCTGCTAACCCAATGCAGCTAACTGCAGCCTTTTTAACACGCGTGTAGTAAAAACAAAGATAACATACATTTATTATTTATTTTAGTCCATTTAGTAAGTTCTCAGTAGAACTTACAGTGTGGCTTATTTTCATTATTGTGGCAGAGAATACATGGAACTGCTTACTGTGTAATGCTGTAGAATAGTGCTGTAACTGAACTTGAATGCAGGAAGATTATTACACCAGGAAAACAATTTATTGGCGTGGCGTTTTCCTCGGGTCATGCTGCATACTGAGCCATTGACATTTTGAGTGAGGACGCTAATGAGGAGACTGGGGGACCACACATGCAGGCACAAACACACAAGCATAATGACCATAAAAAAGGGCCTGTGAAATAATGCACACAAATGGGGACAATATGTTAGGCCCAGCTGTGGCCTGGGTATTGATCAAGATATAAATATGTCCTGTGAAACTCCTCAGTGCTCCTGCTGAGTTATTAATAGACACTAATTTGGTCGATACAGGAATGGGGAGGGGGAGGCTCTTGGTCTCATGGCTGCATGTTCACATGCGTGTATGTATCTATGCACGGCTCGGTATCAGAAACTCTACCCAACTCCAGCAGACTTGAAGCGTTCCAGCCGCCTCTGTGTGTTCCTATAACATACGTGTTTGTGTGTACATGTAGGACATGAATTTGTGGTGCTGTGTGCTGAACTACCATCTATGAAATTGGATCGTATTTCTGTGTTTTTGTGTCATCCACCTCATTGCCCCACTGTCCCACATTTTAAAATGAACCCCAAAACCCATATTTTCACTTGTTATATTTTGTGATATTGTTATCAACACAGATAAGTTAGGAGAATAACTTATACTAATATGTATTTATTTTTTATCCCCCTAGTGATTTTTCTGTAAATACTAATTCAGTAAATTTATATTGCTGTATGTATTTAATGCGTTATACAGTGTAGAAAAGCTCAATTCAAAGCTGATGTTGGTCTGTGTATAATAATGTACATAATACTAACACTGGTATGAGATTAATGGTATAGGCAGATATCTGAACCCAGGGTTTAAATATTGTATCAGAACTGGAAAAAGTTAGATTCTCATATTTGAAAACCTAGAACTACCAAATGTTTGTTGCACGATAAACAAATTAAGCAAACTGTCCAGTTTTCTGTAGATTACATTACCCAGACAACGTCTAGTTTCTCATCTTGTCTGCATTTCTATTATTTGTTAGGCCAACGAGAAAAAGAAGCAGGAAAAGAACTGAGTTGAAACATTTTGTTTTCCAGTAAACTGCATATGTAGTTGTGAACGGGACCAAATTAGGACAAAAATATAGTGACCTTAAAGTTAAAGACACAATAACAACATACCAAAGCAAAAAAGTGACTACATTTCAGAAGGCACTATGACATTTCAGAAAATACATTGTTGGTCCACAGACGGATTAAAACAGAAAATCCACAACAAAACAGAAAACTGTGACATTTCAGAGCTAGAAAGTGTAGCGACGCTTGTCCATCTAAATCCTGTTTGCTTCTCAACCGAGTGGTTCTCATAACTCGAGAAAGTAGGAGGGATCACAGATGACTAATAAAAAAAAAAAATGTTTATTTGACCTCTCGTGTCTCTCTTAAACTCAAAAAAAGAAGAAGAAAAGGTTGGAGGTCACCTATTGTGAAATAACCTATAATGCAGCATCAACAAGGACTGCTTGGATGTTGTGTCAGATATGTGGCTGTGCCACGCTACTCACGGAGAGTTAAGGAGGACTTTAGAGGTCTGGCCTTTCTAACTCGAGATTTAATTTTCAGTCTGGTAGTTTAGAGATTGAATGTATCACACTGGAGACGGGGCGAGTTTTTGTTTGTTTGTTTGTTTGCTTGCTTACAGCTTGGTTTCATTTTCAGTACTTTCCAGAACACTTAAACATTCTTTGACAAACGAATAAAGTTTTGTGATGATTTTCTTGGAATATATTTGAGCAGATATTTGATTTTCCTTTGTAAATCAAGAAGTCCTGGTTAGAGGATAGATATGTGTGTATTTATAGGACTTTAATTGGAAGTGGTCTGCTGTCGGCAGATTATTTGTTTTCTTTGTTTTTTTTACCTTGCTCACTAAAGAGGCATTAAGCCGAATTCTTCCTGTACCACAGCACAAATGACAGTAATATGTCTTTGAGGCTTTGTTTAGCTTCCTGATCAATACTAATAACTCTTGACTCAACGCGCTGTTGTAATTTCTGGTTAGTGGTGTCTGTGACCAAGCAGCCAGCATCATAAGACAAATTATTTCCCAGCATCGCAAATGACTAACACTTATTATTATAGCATTTGGCTTTGTGACATTTTCTCTACTCAGTAGACCTTCTAATGACTTGGCACCCAATCTCTGTAGGTAATTCATTTCTGTGAGAAAGATGTAACGGACATCGGTTACAGGCTGCCTTTGAAATCAGGACTCGAGGTGAAGATGATGTAAAGGCTTGAATAAAACTGAAGTTTGACTTTTTGTGTGTCTGTCTCTGTGTGTGTAACATAGTTACGACACAACAGAGTCAAAGTCAGTGGTGTTCCCTAAGCTCTGTCTCCTGGCTAATGGTTTGTGGCACTGTTGCCCGCTTCAATCTCCAGTCCCTCCTCAATCACCAACCGGTTCCACTTTCCCTGCAGGTGGCTGGAAATGAGGGCAGCAGTTGATTAGAGCAGAGGAGAGCACTGTAATAGTCAGGCGGCTGCTCGGGGATAAGAATAGCTGCTCAAATCCATCTGTCAGACCACAGGTTACTTTGACTACTGATGCTTTCGCTGTATCCCTCAATACTTCAAAGCAGATAGAGTATCTGCTGTGTGACGCGTTGCACCAACTGTATTAGTTATGTGTCATCTAAATCACAAGATTACCTTCTTTCCTGAAGGACAGAAAACATCGGTGTAACAAAATGAAACCTTGGATGAATGTGGACCTGTGTAAGAGTGACTTGACACACTAACACAGTTTACAAGTCATTTTGTTTTGATCATTACGCTTTCATCGTGTTTCTGACTGACTTTTGTTTAGAGAAACTGTAGTGTATGAAACCAAATTTAAGCATAGTTTAAACAGCCCCTTGCTGTTCCCAGGGAGTCAATTAGTCCCATTCTGTCAAAGCTGCTGGTGTGTCTCATTTATGCACAAGATGACTTTTTGCCCTGAGCCATTGGGTTATGGCAGTTGTGAGAAGGATGCGTCACTCCCAAGTCATCTTACTGCAGCATAAGCCACCACTACCTCTCTGACCTTATAAAGCTGACTTAGGTCTCTGAAACTTGACTGGTGTCTCTCTCTTTTTTGGGGATTTTGCTGCAGAGGGTGGATCAGAATACCAGCACCAAAAGCATATGCTTTGGACTAGAGCTGGGCGATATGAGATTTTTTCATATCACGATATGTTTTTTTTTCATTTCAGGCGATAACGATATGGCCTGTGGCCTGTATTTATATAGCGCTTTTCTAGTCCCTAAGGACCCCAAAGCGCTTTACATATCCAGTCATCCACCCATTCACGCACACATTCACACAGATATATATCACGATATAAGCCAAG
>NW_005187476.1:280274-285088 GCF_000239375.1 Pundamilia nyererei | reverse complement strand
TAATTTAATTGACATTAAATAAGAACCAGAACCAATTCACAGAACTGCACAGAAACACTGCAAATCGGCTTTATAACAAACTTTAAAAAGCAGCCGACTAGGAAGTAAATAGACTTTTTTCTCTTTTTTTTTGGACCTTTGTAGCCTCCAGTTAGAAAGTGACATTAGAAGAAAGATGAAAAACTCCCAGAGCAAGGCAAACACAGGCGTTCCTTTGAGAAGAAAATCCATCAAACCAGCGGGGGTCATCACAAAAAAATGACACTACAGCAATATTGTTAGAGATGTTTTTGGATGGGATTCACCTGCTTTTACCTGTCGCTATGCTGCGTTTCAACACAAACCTTTTGTACTCTTTCAAATGGAGATCTCATACACACTCAGAAGCTCTCATTTGACTTTTCAGGTAAGACCAGGTGACTGAACACATTCCTCCATTTCAAAAGGGAGATCAGTACAAATAATGTTTAGTTAGAAAACAACATTAAAAATTGAAAGTTATAAACGCGGCATTATGAAAGAAATCATGAGTGGAAACTAATATCAGAAAGATACAAAAACAAAATCTAAATAATAAATGACATATCAGTTTTTACCCGTCAGCTTTAAAAGGCTTATGGAGTATTGTCAGCCCGCGAATATGTTTGTGAATATAACTCGAAGGATTTTGAAATTCATCACATAGGTGCATCTACTAGCAGGCTGAGGGGGGGCGATGGCACCCCTCAGGTAATTTTGCATCCCTTTTTCTGCAACACGTTGGAAAATTAACACCACCTGATGATGTTTGTGTGATGTCAGTGGATGGAAACATGCATTTATTTATTTTTTCCCAACATTTCACTGCATTTGGATGGAAACCTGCATGCTGTTATGTTTTCCTTTTTCAACTTGTTTTTCTATATCCTGCAAAAAAAATAAAATAAAATAAAAACACAGGACTTGCTTGCAGCCTTTTTGCGTTATAGCTCTGAGTGCCTTCTTCTGTCCTTAAGGTAAAATTACTTAATTACAAATGTTGCTCCAAAAACAGACTTCTGAGCTCTGCTCAGAACTGAACTTTTAATTGGACTGGTGCTTTGAGGTCTCTCTGCCTCTTCACTGTCACAGGTCTGCACAACACATGTACATGTGCACAAAGACACACAAACATGGATGGTTCTAATCTAATGGAGCCTATTAAAGCTCCCTGAGCCTAATAAGGATTCAGGCATGTTTGCTTAATTTAAGCACATCTGCTTATCCATTGTTTTTAGTTTTGCAATTATAGTATCTGTAATGACTCCAACATGAAAGCTGAATATTTTTTTGTTTGCTGTGTCTGACTAGCTTAATTAATGCTTCTGTCATGCATACAAATAAGGACATTATTAAGAAATCCCACAGAGAAATAGGAAGCAAAGCATGACAAAGAGTTCCTCAGTGGAATTTAATGTAGAATTCAGTTCATAACATTTTATTCATATAACACCAATTCACACCACCAGTGGCCTCAAAGACCTTACAATACTAGAGAGAGAACCCCAACAGTCACACAGTGCCTACTGAATATCACTTGGTGACTGTGGGAAGGAAGAGCTTCCTTTGAACAGGAAGAGACCTGCAGGTCAGGTTGGGGGGAGGGGAAGAAAAAAGGAGTGACATGAGGACAAACGAGCAAAAACCAAACTAGGTTTGATTGCATGTAACTTATATTTCAGCTGTTTTGTCTGTGAAATGTATTTTGTTATTATATCACCCTCTTCAACACCAGCACTTGGTGCAGTTGGACCTTCTGCCAGTTATATAACCCATGTCGCTTAGTCAGCTGCAGCAGCAGTGTTCTGACTCCGGCTGCTCTCTTCCATCATCCAACGATATCAAGTGATGGGTGTTGCTGTAATATCACTTATTTTCTATTAGGAACACGTCGTCTATAAAGTAGTTAGTTTGTTCCCTTCTACAGAACTTTCTGTGGATTATTTCACTTTTTAAAAGTATCCATATGATGATTTTTCATAGAAGTCTGTTTCATGTTTCGGCCATAGAAATGCATTTGAGGCGTGTAGGTAATTTAGTCTTGACAGGAGGTGTGTGCTGGCAGGATGAGAAGATGACGTGTCATCTCTCCCTCTGCTCCATCCGACCTGCTGTGAACTGACTCAGCCCGGACACATTGGCCCCAGCAGGACTGCTGTCACTGGGGAAATGACTATCGCCACAGCGGCCTGCTCAGCTGTGTGCGATTTGTCAAACTATGCTGTACTTTTCTCAGCTAAACTCGAATTAGTGGACTTTATTAATCCCTGAAGAAGAATATTCATTTTGTCTTCCCCAATTCCAGCTCTATATTTTCACTATCATATCTCTGAATGGTTAATCTTGCAAAACATCAACATTTTCATGTTTTCGTGCCAACTATTTGTTGCTGCTTCTGCAGCTTTTAGATTGAGAGCTTGTAATCATCCCAGGTTATTAAATAGTGTCTCTTTGTCCAAGATGCTCTCTAGGTCTCTCTAGGTGTTTATTATCAGGTTAATCTCTCCCTCTCAAACATTTAAAGCCCCAACCTTTTTTACGCCTGTTATGTCTGACAATATTTTCACGGACCGGCCTTTAAGGTGTCGCAGATAAATACAACAAAATAAAAACAGTACCGGTACCAAAAAAAAAAGAAGTATTATTAATAACACACGGGAAAAGACCCAGGGAAACTGAGTTAACGATAAAAACCCTGAAAACCAGAAAACGAGCCTTAATTCTCCCGGCCCCACACCAAACAACTCACAGACCCGTACCGGTCCGTGGCCCGGGGGTTGGGGACCGCTGATTTAAAGGACCCAGTAGTGTCAAAAGACTGTTATCACTCAGCATCCAGCTTGGATGTGGCCATAATGTCAAATCAAGAACACCACAGGACTCCGTGTGGATGTCTGTCACCAACAGTATATTACATAACAGCAGTATTTGACGCCTCACATCCACAGTGCCATTTGAGTTATGCAATAGCTCAGACGTATTTCTCGTGTTTGGTCTCTGTAATAAAACATTTAAGGAACATTTCTCAAGGTAATTATCCAATTTGAACACTCATAAAGCACCTGAGTTTATCTCTTTCATGCATCTCAAAAGAGCTCGTCATTCTTTCTAACGTTGAACCACCTTGGGAAACTCTCATGTTGAATGCCTCTATCAGTGACATGAGTATTTGAAAATGGAGCAACCAACCAATCAACCAACCACTCCTTACCATGGCTGTCTGGTACATCTACAGTGATACTGATGCATTGTCAGTCTTACTTGAAGTTACTCAACTCAAAGGGAAAGACTCATTTTCTAAAAGAGTAACATGACCTTGATCCAACTACAACACATTATCTGCTGAAACCAGAGATGAAATCTTGAGGTCTCACACATGCCAACTCTAAGCTTTGCCTCAAGGTTACCTTCTTTTAAATCAGAAGTGAGGACACGACAAAGCCCTGGTAGAGCCAAGTATGGGTTGTTGCCATGAAAGTAGTCACAGCTCTCACTTCAGTTTTACCAGAACTCCTGGTAAAGGCCTCCAAACCCCATTTAATGGTTAAAATTGTTGTCATTTGTTTCAAGTCTTTCAAAAACACCTTGTCAGAATGGGCAAAGCTTTATGACTCCTCTAGGCTGCGTCACACGCCGTCATCTTTGACGTCACATCGTTGACTGTTACACGGCACTGTGATCTACCACATCTGGTACAGTGCCAGCCTTTTCAAGTTTGTTAGGGGTGATATAAAGGTGATATAAAGGTGTAATAACATGCTGTTGGTAATAAAAGACAAGCCCAGACGTGTCTGAGGACAAGAGAATTCATTCTCCTGAGTTGTGAAGATGCTTTAATAAAGTGAAGTAATTTTCCATGTGTTAGTTTTTTACTTGGATAACTTTATCGATCCCACAAGGGAAATATATTGCAGCTTTAGTGTGCATCATTTCTTTTGAAAAATAAGAAATGATGCAAAAACGAATAGAATATTTAAGTCTGTCCTGTAAAAGTGGTGTATCCTCTGTCTTTACAGAAAGGAGGCAAAAGACATAATTTATCACCACAATGTCTTTTTTCTTTAAAGAGTTTCCTTGAGCTTTAAATATAATATAAGGGAGAAAGACTCAGGTAAGCAGGTATTTTTGACCATAAAGCCCATCTTGCATCGGTCCATTCTGGCTCACAGCTTCCATTGTGTGATGTCTGCAGGTGCAGGCAGAACGAGGCCCAGGCGGCATTAAGTCCACTCTCCTAGGTAGTCTGACACAGTAGCCTCTGGATGAGGCAAACCTCCGAGGTCCAAAGACAATGATGCAGAAAACATAAAAGCTCATTTCACAAAATCATCTTGAGATAGTTTTTATGAGTTTTGTCTCTTCTAGGTCTTGCTGAGCAGAGGCTCTCTGTCATCTTGGTTGTATTTAACTACTTTATGCTTTTGTGGACACAGGATACCCGCTGCTGTAAAACAAAGATGGGTGCTGATTTATTGCACCAACTAAAATCTTTGTAAAAGAAAATGAATCTGAAAAAGTGATTATTTTATGCGGGTTGTCGTGTTTTTATAACAGCTGAAAGCCGTCATTGTTTGTCCAGTACAGAGGAGTCACTGTAAGTCAAATAAAATACATTTACATTCAGCATTTCTCAAAGAATCGCAACGGCATTGCTCAAAATGATTTCAAACAATGTGAAAGGGTTAACACACTGGTGATGGCAGCTACATTGTAGCCACAGCCACCCTGGGGCGCACTGACAGAGGCGAGGCTGCCGGACACCGGCGCCACCGGGCCCTCTGACCACCACCAGTAGG
>NW_005187476.1:277139-279085 GCF_000239375.1 Pundamilia nyererei | reverse complement strand
GTGAACATCAGAAAAAGGTTTGGCAGCTGTGACTTTTGTAGGTAAAGGCATTGAGAGGATGCCTTCAAACTGTTTTTTATCTTTCTACTCCTCACTTGTTTTAGTTTCCTCTTCAGTCTCCATATTTCTTTGACGTATTTCACATCTAAAAAGGCTGCTGTTGATGTTCAGATGCTGATTAGTGGTTGAGAGGACAAAGGTTGCCTTTGCTCATTTCCTCCCTCTGACAACAAGTGGCTGCTGCTGTCACCTTCATCCGGCTTAATGCATCCTTTACTTTAATTGTTTTATTTATTCAGATTTTCATTTGGAGCTTGAAAAGATGAGAAGTCTTTTCTTTAATGGGTAAAAGACATTTCTTATTTCTCTTATTTTATTTGTTTTATAAAAACCATTTTGTGTTGCTTCGGTGTTAATGATGATGGATCACACAGACTGAGTTTTACCTGTGCCCAGCAGTCATTGCCTGTTTTATTGTCTGCACAGTATGCTGAAATTTGTCACAGAATAGTTCACTGAGTCTTGCAGCCAAACTGTGTGTGTTTAGCTTCATCCTGAATGCGTGCGGTGCTTTGAAAAGGTTGCCTGTTCTAAAGAGGTGACATGATGATGAATGGCAGCAGGGCTGGCACAGCGCACGCCTTTACAAAGAGTTTGTTTCCTGTAGCCTTAATGGAAATAGTGGAAGTGTTTTGCAGCGGTGGTGAAAGGTGGAGAAGCAACAGGCGAACAGCTGCAGTTTGACTCAACCTCTGGAGACGCTCTGTCCTCACAGGAAGCTGGAGCTCCCCCTTCAGGTCAAGGCTGTTAGTGGGTCCATTTCTTTGCACAGGAACACTCGCGTCTCCCTCTCCAAGAAAACTGTAATTGGTATATTTAAATGGACTCTCCTAGGTGTCTTCCTCATACATATGAATTTGTCTTAATCTCTTTCTGCCACTTGAATTTTAAATGCTCAGCTGTCATGAATGTAAATCAGCAGCTTTGCTGAAGCATCTAAATACAATTGGGAATCATGTGAAATAACAGCTACAGAAAGTGTAAACACTTGTCCCACCTAACACTCTCGCCTTTCTGCACACCTCCCCCAGTTTCCACTATGAGTTCTGATTCCAGGCGCTGCACCTCCATCACTGCAGCTCCCTCACTAACGCCATTAAGCCATTCAGATACCACTTGATATCGTCGGGGCGAGCGCTGCGCCTCTCGACATTCAGACGCTTTTATCTGATTATGCCCAAATTGAGTCAGCCTGCAAGCTTTCCTCTCGCACTGCAAAGTCTTCCAGATACGGGAAGTTGAAATGTTGACATCTTTGATGAAGGTCTGTTCAGTCTGGCCGTTGTATGATGTGACGGAACAATGAGCAAGTGGTAATTTTATTCTGCAAATCACAGCTCCCAACTGGGATTACACCATCCAGCGCCGTTTAATTAAAAATCACACAGCTGTAACATTTAAACACAGAGGGTCATTAATAAGTTGTATAGTTCAATGAGTAATGAAGCCTACATGATACCTATAAATCAGTGATTCTACATCTGCTTGTTGTCCGGGAACATGAAGAGTGCAGGAGTTTTAGAAACAGGAGTTCTGGTGGAGCTTTTATACTGAAATTCGTATTTTCTGTTTATCTAATTTTGGGTCTTCTCACCCTTGTAGCAGAGAGGTGCACAAAATAACTTAAAGTTGCACTGTAATATTAATAAAGTTTGTATCGATGGAGGGGGAGTGTTTATGGTAACAAAATCAATTTTTTTTTCTGACACTTTTAAAAATATTCAAGTTGTGATAAAAGCTAGAAGCTGGAATAATAATGTGGTAGCTAGATGGGTGTGTCCTAAAGTTGGAGAACCCATATCTTACATGGTTAGTGACGTTTGTGTTGGGAAGGAAAATAATCAGTCTGCTGCACGGTTGGCTGCAAAGTAGGGGTGGGGGAAAAA
>NW_005187476.1:269790-276711 GCF_000239375.1 Pundamilia nyererei | reverse complement strand
ACTTTGATATTAGATAAAATGAATATTGATAAAGTTTACCTTTATGTACAGAATCTGAATATCGCAAAATATTTTAAAAAAATTGCAATAATATCGTATCGTGCGTTAAGTATTGTGATAATATCATATCGTGGGGTGTATGGTGATTCCCACCTCTACTGCAAAGCTGTACTGTTATTTTTATTTTTTTTTGCAGTTTCTTTGATCTCTGTTGATGACATTTGGTTGATTAAGATACATGTTGCATCTTGTGATTGGGGAAAATTATTTGGCTATATATTTTTAAGCGTCAGGCGCTGCAGATTAATGCTGAAGGCAAAATAAAATTTAATGGTTGCTCACTGAATTTTAAAGGTGGCGATCAGTGCATGAATGTAGTGTTTTTATTTTTACATTTATTAGATAGTGACTTTGCAGGATGGAAAGTGAGAAGTTGACATGTAGCCATGAATCCAGGTTGGGATCAAACCCTTAATGCTTTGGTAAGTTGTAGCCTTGGTATACGGGACAAATTGAGGGAGTGACATAAGTGTTGTGGGGCCAAATAGAAAACTGGCAGAATGAGTGGTGGAATATGAAATAAATACTGTGAGAATATTTATAATGAAGACTTCTGTATAGGTCTGTTTTGAAAAATAGTATTATTTTTTAATATCAAGTAATTAAAAGTTGATATTTGTGTTCTGTGAAGAGGATCTTAAATCAGTGAGCTGGTAAAATGAACCCTGTGCAGATCTGATTTGGTGTCTTGGTTTTTGTTTTGTCAGCTGTAAATTTCGCAAGAAGTTAAAGTTGAAATGTGACTTCTTCTGTGATTCAAAGCCATTTGGCTGTTTGATAAACGGCTGGTTGGTTGTGTAACAGAAGGACCTTGGTGAGTGTGATAATGATTCAGACTGGTCTAAACGGGTGCTTTTCTGTTGCATAACTAGTTGACACCTCTGTGTCCTTTCATGCATGCACACAAACATTTCACTTAATGAGCTGAAGGAGCGCCAACAATGCACATGTCCTCTGTCTCCTATCGTTAGTCCTTTTAAAGTTTCTTGAGTACCTTTTCCACACAGGCATGAGCTTCACGCTGGTTTGCTCCTGCAAAATGACACAGCCCAGTGAAGTGTGGTCTAAAGTAAGCAAGAGGTGGCAGAAAAAAAACACAAGTTGACAGCAGTGAAGCAGCAGCAACACCATCTCAAACTCAGTGTTCTGCTTTTATTTTGTTTGTGAATTGTATCTCCTGCTTTTGTTTTCTTATTGTGACTGCGCCTTATTCAAAAAACAAGAGATTTGGTACTATATATGTCATGTTTCATACACTTACTGCTATCAGCAGCTTGTTTGAAGTTCACACTCAGAAGTGTAAAAGCCTCCTTGTTTGCTCACAAATTGCACTTGCTTTTGTGCCTTCTGTGATTCACTGTGTTAAGACCATTTTTCACAAGACTTCTATAAGCGTTGCACTTCGTGCATACTTTTTTTTGTTTAGCTGAAATTATTATTGTTCGATAATATGAAATGTGAAAACTTCTCTTAGGCGTTTGGCTTCTTGCAAAACAAAAACGTCTTTGTCTGAGTCAGTACGGTTTTTGGATGCTTGTCTTTGGTCTGCCAGCTGGTTAGTCACTTGTCAGCTGATTCAGATCCTTATTTTTGGTCTGGTATTTTCAAATGTGAACGTGGTCTTTCTTAAGCTTGTGTCCTCTTCAAAACAGCACGTGAAAATCTACTAACACGTGTAGTTATTAGAGTCTCTCCCCGCTGGGCTCACTGTTACCTAAAATAGTCTCTTCAGTTTTCGTGGATTCATTTTGCTTTTCTGGCAGTTCACTTGTTGATGTTAGTTCTCCATCAACAGCTTTGGCACCTGATAGCCACCAGTCTGCCATTAATATTGGAAGGTTTCCCAGGACAAAGCATCTTCTCTCTAAAAGAACATTCGTAACATGGCTTAGGTTTGCAAAGTTGCATCTGAACGAACCACGGGACCTCAGGAACAGTTATATCGTCACACACACCTCATACCAACAGTCATGTTTGGTGGTGAAGAGGTGGTGATTTGGACTGGCTCTGCAACCAGAGGACTTGAGCATTTTGCTAAAATTGAGTCAACCATGAATTCCTCTGTATACCAATATATTCTAGAGTGAAATGTAATCTCACTGACAGCTACAGCTTGGATGAAATTAGTTCATGCCACAGCATAGCACAGATCACAAGCAGTGCATTAAATCTTTAACAAAATGACTGAAAAAGAAAAGAATCAGAGTCAAAGTCCAGACTTCAACTTGATTAAATTGCTGTGGCAGGATGTTAAGAGAGCTTAGCATAAATGAATATCCAAAAACCTCAATGAACTGAAGCAGAGCTATGAAGTAGAGTGGGTAAAAGTTTCATCTGCAGGAATGCGAGGGACTGATAGTCATTACAGAAAACAGTTATTTCAAGTTATTGCTGTTAAAGGTGGCTCTAAAAGCTGCTGAACCATTGGAGTTCTTAGTTGCTTGCTTTTGCAATTTGGCTTAGTTTTCATTAAATAATGGCATCCCATAATAAGTCATCTGAGGTTGTATTTAAATAATCTTGCTGAGGACCAAATGATTTTCTGAAATCAGATGATTGCAGAATAATATCCATCCTTTTTTCTTCACTCG
This sequence comes from Pundamilia nyererei, assembly GCF_000239375.1. Taxonomy (NCBI): domain Eukaryota; kingdom Metazoa; phylum Chordata; class Actinopteri; order Cichliformes; family Cichlidae; genus Pundamilia; species Pundamilia nyererei. Next base: position 274,060 of record NW_005187476.1, on the reverse strand, counting down.
TCCACTGTTCACTGATTTGTTTTCAGTTAAAATGATAAATACTATCGTGTGTGATTTTCCAGTTTTCTTTTTTCCTTTTTATAACACGTTTCTGTGTCTGAGAGGAGAGCGGAAAGACTGCACAATATACATAGAGAAACACTCAAACTGCAGATTTATGAAATAAAAGAAAGACTTCCTGCACTTTTAAATGAGTATGAAGTTGCTGTGGAGAATGTGGACTTTGAAGTGTGGACTCAAGGTCACCTACTTTGTTGAAAAAGGAAGTTGATCTTAATCGCTTGTGCCCTTGTGAGCTCTGCAGAGTTTCTTTTACATTTCTCCAGTGTTCCTCTCCCTTTCAGAGCGCTTGAATGAAACATGGCGTCTTTACTTCTTAGTTACATGGAGTTCAGTTCATCTTCGATAATTATTACTAAAAGTCTAAACCTGACTGCAGTGTAAGACACATTGTCCTTGAACAGTTTGGTTCTCATCCTGTTTACTAGTTGTTGATCATAAGAATATCTCTAATTAAAATGAACACAAGTAAGCTTCTGTTTAAGTATGTAAGCCTTGAGGGGACTGATTTTGAGAGTTGGTGCTATGTAAATAAAAACTGAATTTCATTTAATTTTCTTGATTCAATGCACTTGTGCACTAAAGCCATACCATGCAGTAGGTGCATCTACTAAAAATCTCGGATCAGTCCCAAAATCGGTGATATGCTTGTGAAAACGATAACACGAAAGATGTCATATGTTATGTTCAATTTGATAACATTTACTCAGGGGTTGCACTGGCAGCTGCCTGTATTTTTGGATAAGTGGATTCGTCAGTCCTTCTGTAAACCTTCAGTCTATTGTATCATCATCATCATCATCATCATTATTATTATTATTATTATTATTATTATTATTATTAGGAATCCAAATTAACTTCCAACAAGGAGGTTAAGGTTTTGGTGGTGCTTGCATGTGTGTGTCTGTCATTCTGTTTTTAAAAGCTTGAAAAGTTTTGAATGAATAAAACTTCGATAGAACTTTGTAGGGGTGTAAAGTGAGGTCATGTTAATAAACAATAGAAATTTGTCTCAATCCCATCAAGGTCATCATAATGATTTATTGGCTAATATATTGCTCTCCTTTAAGGTAAGTAGAGCCAAAGGTCAAAGTGAAAATAATGCTACATGTAGCTATTTAAATGACAATGGGTTACAGGAGTGTAGTTGATTCATTTTCTTATAGCTTTGTTATGTACATTACCGTAACAGGTTATAACTGTTTAAATAAATAACTGCCACACATGAGCTACATCCACTTTAAGGGAAAATAATAAAAATAAAAACTTAAAATGAAGTAATTGTATATTAAAATGGGGTTCGACAGGGCAAATAGGAAAAGCCTGCACTTTGCACTTGTTTTTACTGCACTACAAACATAAGTACTTGAAGTATGTTAAAAAAACAAATAAAATAAACTTCTGTTGCCTTAAAAGCAAATACTGCACAGAGATGACGCTGCCTTGGCGAAGGTTTGTGCTCTCTGAGTGCTTCTTGTTTGTTTTGTTTTCTTGGTTTATGTTTCACATAGAAAATAATTTCCAATCTTAGCCACTCTCACTGATGGAATAAAGCAGAGTGGTGAACTTCATCCTTCCTGAAACATCAGTCAACAGATCTCAAAAGGTTATTTATAGACCACGGTCCCACAACGATGCAACTCGAAGTGCTTCACAGAAAGATGCATCAATACAACTTGTTTTGGACATTACAGGTGCACATTATCCCCCCACATTCCTGCACAGTTTAAAGCTAGACTGAAAATGTTCTGCAAGATTATTCTCAAGTCCAACCTGCACATCAGCTGCCATACCTTTTAGTCTGCTCCGTCGCCTGATATGGAGAGAATTTAAAGAAGTGTCCTGTGCTGGGACACACTGTAAAAATTGATGCAGTCATATATATATATTTATCTATATATATATATATATATTTCAGAACAGACCAATAAGTGCTTCATACACCAAAAGCAGAATTTTTTTTTACTTCCCAGCTAAGCAAAACAGCGAATAACCAAAATGTGGTTGTTTATTTGTTCAAAACCAAGGGCCTGTGAGTGCTGCTGAATCAAAGAAAAAGAAAACAAAGAAAGTTAGACTGACGCAGGACTACTGAACTGCAAAGGAAAGAAAAAAATAAATGCAGCACATCTCCCTGCCCGAAACAAAACGCAGAGCAGCAGTGTCCTTGTTCCCAATGTGACTAAGGCATCAATCATTGTGACATCTTTTCTTCCCTCCTCTTTCAGGCCCGTTACAAGCAGAGCCTGGACCCCACGGTGGATGAAGTGAAGAAACTGTGCACGTCACTCAGACGCAATGCCAAGGAAGAACGAGTCCTCTTCCACTACAACGGCCACGGCGTGCCACGACCTACTGTCAATGGAGAGATCTGGGTTTTTAATAAGGTACCACACATGCACAGACGATATCGGGCCTTCACAGATTTTTCTAATCAGACCTACACTGTCACGTTCACAAGCCATGATGGTGTTAGCTGTTTACTGCTGTCATTTCCAAGGACGACTTGATTATTTGTCGCAGGCTGTGCTTACACGTGCACTAAACCAAAGCCAAGTAAAATAAACATGTTTTCACATGCTTTCATTGGAGTTAATGCTGTTTAGTCTCCAGCAGAGCTCATAATCCCTGCATTACTTTATTCACAAATAACCAGACAGGCCATTTGCATCTTCAACTATAGTTCATTTTTGGACCTAATAAGATGTATGAGGAACTGTGAAAATCAAAAGGCTATACGTGATTTAATTTTGGGTGATCTCCCATTCAAGATCATCCTCTTATGTACCCGTGGAGTGTCCTCAGCATTTCTATATCAGTCTTTAAACGTCCCGTTATGTCATTTCATGCTTGTGCTTTGGCAATAGGTGCTGGAGATCGTTCATTTAGAAACACCGATGTTTATTTTCAGGAATTAGACAAAGGCGCACAGAGCAACATCTGGCAGTTGGTCCAGATGATGAGTGACGATTGTGTTTGTTTTTCCAGTGCAAAGTGGCTCTCTGTCACGCACCACAGGTACAGGAAAAATGTACTTTGATGTAGTCCAGTCATTTGTCGTAAATGAAGGAGTCCAAATATCTCACAGGTCATTGTAGTGCAATTAAAAGTTTCTGCATAAAGACAGAAACCGTGAATTTGTATCTAAAGGTATAAGTAGATGCTGCATGCATCTTAGTAGCTAATATACTTGTTTTGGATCAGTCAGTATGGTACTGCTGGCAGTCAGCCTGTGTAACTGAAGCACTTTGGAGTAGTAACTCCTGAAGTGTTCACCTAGAAGCTTAAAGTGGACCGAGGCTCCTGTGGCTAAAATGCAGGTTAAAAAAAAAGATGTTTTCAGTTTCTTGGAACATTCTTGCAGTCAGAAAATAACTTGACAACCAGACATTAAATCAAATCTCACCTGGTTGCTGTGATCTCAGCATCGCACTGATGCGGACAGACTCGCTGACTTTGGGGAATCAGATATAAAATCTGGAGTTGTTCATCATCTTGTCCTGTAAGTAAGCACCCACTTACAATGATGCACCGCTGCTGTCGAGCGCTAGCGTTTGGCTCCACGTCCTCAGTGTACCCTCGGGCCTAATGTCCTCTCCCTCTTTTCTTTCGCATTTTATTCGGTATTCCTTATCCTATAAAATGAAGCTGCAGTGTCGCTGGCTGCTGTAACAGGACATCAGTGGGGGATTTGATGTGGACACGGGCATCACAGAAGGTGCGAAGAACCAAATTTTCCAATAAGTGTAGGGGAGAGCACCTTTATTGCACCATGGGTATTAGATTTATATTCCTCGGTCTATGTTCCCATCGTCCCCATTTTTCCTCTGCCTCACTCCGGTTTTCTCTTTTTCTCGCTCGTCTGCTCGCACTCTTCATCAAACAGATGACTGCTTAATAATTAAACACAAATCTATAAAAGTGAGTTATCAGCAATAACATGATGCACCTCTCTCTCCAATTCCTCACTCTGACGTTATCCCCTCCTGCCTTCTCTTTCTCAGAACTACACCCAGTACATCCCGCTGTCCATCTACGACCTGCAGACGTGGATGGGGAGCCCGTCCATTTTTGTGTACGACTGCTCCAACGCGGGAATCATCGTCAAGTCGTTCAAACAGTTTGCCCTGCAGAGAGAGCAGGAGCTGGAGGTGAGGCAAAAACGCACAGCGTCAACGAGTTGGTAGCAGGGTGGTAATTGGGGGGAAAA
>NW_005187476.1:259667-269142 GCF_000239375.1 Pundamilia nyererei | reverse complement strand
GCTCGTCACAAGTGTCTCTCCATCCTTTGCTTCTTCTTTGCTTCTCCTGCTCTTTTCTGTCAAAGTTTGCTCAGGTCGAGTCCAAGGCTGAAATCACAATTCTCATTTGGTGTAGCATCACACAGGTTCCTTCACAAACCGCTTAGTCTAAATCAAAAATCCTCCAAAAATCTTGTTTTTGAGTGATTCAGATTGAGCCGCTCTACTGGAAAGTGCCTGAAGGCAAAGATGTCCCATTCAGTTAGACGTTGGGGGACCAAAAAGCGACAAACTCATCACTTTAGAACAAAGTTTTTTTTTTTGTTTTGTTTTTTTGCCTGTCCCATTTGGTTCTTTAGCCATCAGAATTGTTGTCTGAAGACCAACAAGGATACCCAGTGGATTTACTTTGCCAAATGGATCATCGTGGCATTGCCGTACTGTGATGAGAGGTAAAATAATTTTTTTCTCATCACACAAAAAGAAAGAAGAAAACAAAAATGTTCAGGAATTAGAAAAAACCATCAAATCACTAGAAGAAGCCTACGCGTGCGACCAAGATCAGGAAACATTGAACAAAATACGCAAAACAAAACTAGAATTAAATGAAATTATTAATAAAAAAACACAAATCCTTGTACAAAGACTTCGCTTGCAGAATTTTGAACACAGTAACAAATCAGGTCGATTTCTAGCTAACCAGTTAAAAATAAATAAATAAAAAACAACTATATGTGCTGCTAAAGATTTATCGGGGAACACAATATATGACCCTGGAAGAATAAACAAAATTTTTAGGGATTTCTATGAAACTTTATACTCACCACAATTAAACCCGTCTAAAAATGAAATTGATTTGTTTCTTGACAACGTAACTCTTCCAAAATTACTAGACAGTCAACCAATGGCACTGGATTCGCCACTGACGCCAGGTGAACTCCAGGAAGCCCTGATAAGTATGCCCAATAATAAGGCTCCAGGTCCAGACGGCTTCCCTGCAGAATTCTACAACGAATTCTGGACAATTTTGGCACCAGTATTCCACAGAGTGTTGCAGGAAATCGAGGAAAAGGGCAGACTACCACCAAATATGAATTCTGCCAACATTAGTATCCTGCTAAAACCAGGCAAAGACCCTTTATTTCCGTCAAGCTATCGTCCAATTTCTCTTTTAAATGTAGACCTTAAAATAATCTGCAAAGCTCTCTCAAAGAGATTAGAGAAAATAACCCCCCTCTTAATTCATCCTGACCAAACTGGTTTCATAAAAGGTCGGCACTCCTCAACAAACACTCGTAGATTACTTAATTTAATAGACTACTCAAACAATAAAAACATCGAAACCATAATATTATCTCTAGATGCAGAACAAAATTTCTTGAAGGCTCACGTGAACCTTAAAAGTGGTGCAAGGTTTCCTGTTGTTTTATGACCAATTATGATTTAGCTGTTATATGCAAGGGAATAAATATCTGGTGGATTGCTGGGACTAATCAACATAATAGACTTGCAAAAACCCTGAAGGTAACCTGGCTCATAGTTTGGATTTTATTTATTTTTATTAATTCAAATATTATTCCCTTTTCCAAAAGTCGCTGCAAGTTTGACACATTAACCATATTTTTAAGTATTTTTCCCCACTACTTTAAAAAATTATCAATAATTTTGAGCTTTAAATTAGTTTTTGATGAATCGAAGAGAAAGCTTTTACTTTTTGTTTACCCCCCAAAATGCTTATAATATAATTCGAGTATGTGATGCCTTTCTAATGGTGTGGAAGTCGCATGTTAGCATCAATCAGGGAACAATGTGAGCACAAACCTCTCATTGTCTCATAGTTGTAGCTAATTTGAAAAGAGGGAAATACTTAAAGGGTCACAAGGGATTTTTGAAAGCGAACCGTTGTTAGTTGAGCATATCACAGACTTGGGAGTAAAGCTTTCAGCATGACTGCGGTCAACGATGCACTGATGTATTAGCTGAATATTTGCGTCTAGTGTCAGTAGCTGATATTCATCTCTTGTCATCGAGTTTGTGCTCACAAAATGATTGATTGAACGCCTTTAAAAGGTAATTTTAAAAAAGTGTTTCTCTAAAAAGAGTGTAAAATGAAATAAAACATGGCAGAAATATTGACATTAGCTATCACCCAAATGATTATTTTACACATTTCTATCTACATTGGCCCAGATTTTCATCTGTAACCTCACTGTAGCCACTGAAAGCTGAGATGTGCTGTGCAGAAGGACTATATTTATATTTTTCATAGCAGGGCACAAAGCCTACTCCAAACGCATTAGCTGCATCGTTGCACAAAAACTTTGAGAGACTCAGAGTTCAACTGTAGCCTTTCAGTGAAGAAATAAGCCGAGGAGGCCTTTAGGTTAAATGTACATCCATAAGCGTTTTTCACTTTTCCACCTCAGTGCTCGCCCGTCTCGCCCACTCACACAGGAAGTGTATAATTGGAAGATAACGAGAGGCGATACCGTCCAGTGAATTAAAAAAAGTAAAAATAAATCATACAGCAGATCATCCAAGCAGGGCGTCTCCCACCTCACCCACACGTTTGCGCACTCATACACAGACGAGTGGCCGCAAATGGAATCGTCCAACGACACCTGTTAATGAACACGGGGCGAACGTGATTCACGTAGAACCACAGGCCTGAACTCACCAGGGACGGCGTTATTTGGAAGCGCCGTGATGCAGATGAAGGAGTATAAAGGAGCCGGGTGGGGTGAAAATATGAAAGGAGGAGGAAGTGTTTTAGCACTCCTCCACAGTCCCATATCGAGCTCCTCCTGTGGTCCTTTCAGTCCGCCAGTGGGCCTGAGTGTGTGTCTGTGTGTTGGCTCTGAGTGTGCTATTACGGGGCCACCTGGTTCCTTTTAAATATGTCATCACTTCCTGCGTGCACTCAGTGAACATGCTCACTGCATTAGCTGTGGGACGGAAAGATGTGTGTGTGAATCACTGCAATGCACACAGCTATGGTACGCTGGACTATAAGAGCGTGTGTGTGTTGTCTGTGTGGTGTTTGTGTTACTGGCGCTTCCAGGATGCTCACATTAAGCCTCCACTTGCTCCTTCTATCATTTTAATGAATAATGAATGCAGGGCTGCAAAAATGTTTCTCGACTAAAGTAGCTCCCATGCGTGACTGTGCGCTTCCTCTGTTAGCATGATACGTATAACATCCCCCGCCCGTCCCGAGGATTAGTCTCGTGATTAGTGTCAATGTTTTCTTGTTTTGTTCTTCTTTTTTTTTTTTCGTTAAAAAAATAATTCTCAGCAATTAAATCGTCCCCTGATCTCCCCGCTGGAGGAGAGAGAGAAAAGAAAGCTGTCATGGTGATTTTCATGGTAATTTGCGAGATTACAATATGCTAATGTGATAATTACAGTGGCTGTTTGGCGTTAATCAGCTTCTGCTGGCAGAGTTATTGTATTTACCGTTAGGATTAGCGCAGCCCACCGTCACATGCTTTCGCCAGATTTCTTTCAAGAGACAGTGTTGTTCTGAGGTTGACTCGACGAGAGGCTTTAGAAAGGCGCGCGCCGCTTTGTTTGTGATATCGGTCTCTGCGAGCGAGTTGACGTTTTCCTCATTAGAGAGATGAAGATTGGCACAGATGCATTCGCGGGGGCTCCCAGTCACGCCTGCGAGCATTTCAAAGAGGAGGAACGTATTCGTTTGATAGGAGAGCAATGCACAGCTGCACACGTCATCACCCCTCCATTAAGAACACCTACTCTTCTGTATTTTTAATAATGCTAATTTATTCATGTGTGTGCAGAGCAGTACAGTAAATCTGAGCTTTTACATTTTTTACTACTTACTATAGAGCCAGCTAATGAGTTATTGGACTGGCACAGGGCTGGAAGACTGAGCAATGAGGCATTATATAAAACTACACTTCCTCCATCACAGGCATTTCCTGTACCTTTTAATTACCTTATTTCCAAACTGCGTTAGAAGTATTCTGGACAATGAATTCAGCTTATTGCAGCTTTCTGAATAAAATGTGCCTGCGGATCATTTGTTTTTGTTTGCTTGTCTCGTCCTGTGATGCTGCTCAGGTGCAAAAAGAGAGGCGCGTCCCCTCCGTGCATGCCTCAGGTGTTCTGAGGTTTTACTCTGGCTTGCGTCAGACGCTGAGCTGCAGCACTCATAAGCTGTGGAGATCCAGGAAAGAGATCCCTGTCAGGCGCTGTGCTTTGTTACAGAATCACATTTGGACAAACCTGAATCAAGTACAGGAATGCTTATGGAGTGCTCACTTGGTCTGTTTAATCGTGCTCTGGATACAACTGAAGTAAATTTGACATTTTGAATGAATTAATTAACATTTTCAATTCTCCAGATTGGTTTTAATATAATTGCTTGTCTAGAAATTGTGCAAAATCAAACACATCTTTCCTTTGTATTAAATGCTATTACATATCACATGGCATGTTTTTAAATCCATAAATGTCCAGAGTCCTGCACCCTTTGTTTGTATGCTGGTGCTCATGGGATTTGTTGCTTGCCGGCTATGTGATTATGTGTTCTTTTGATAGTGTAGCTTGATTGCCAAAGCTTGTAGTGTATTCTCTCGCTCTGTGACAGGCAGTCTGAAGATTCTCGCAACTGCTCGTCCCCCTCCACCTTTATGTCTGTAATCCCAAAAGTGTTTGCACACACTAAAAGAGTTTTAGCACTTAAAGCAACATTTTCTGCTGCAGCAAACAGCTGTTCAGAGTGTCTACAGCTCTTCAAGCGGTCTTAGAGGAACAATTTGTAATTTATATCTACAGTTAGACCAGCTGTGCAGTGTATGATCACAGTGTGTTTATGCATCCCACACAAACACTGCAGACCCTAAAAGTAAGGTTGCACTCACGCTGCTTCCTGTAAATCAAACACACATGTTGACTTTTATCCAGCACTGGAACAAAGAACATGGAGATTAGTTCACTTAAAAAATTACTTCTATCACCTTTAGCTATATATAACTATATATAACTTTAGGTGTTTTGAATCTCATTGCAGCTTATTCATTATATATTGTGTTTTCAGTCAGTTATATCTATAATTCCAAGTGTGTACTCAAGAATCGACAAAACAAACATATATAGTATCTCATCACCTGTGAAATGATGATTTCAGAGGTCTACGTTTTGTTCAGTCTAAAGTTAGGATTTGCAGACCAAACACTGGATTGTACTGTGCATCTTTTTAGGTTTCCCCATCTGCTGCAATCGCATTTTAGTCTTCGACTTTATGTCCAAAATCTATCAAACGTCTGCCAGATGCTTTGCTGATGCAAGAGTTTTTACAGTGGCTCAACCAAAGTTACAAATCTGTAATACCTGACATCAATATGATAATTTCATGCTTTTTCTGCACGTTATTTTATGGAGTCAACTAAATCTAGGAGATTTTCCATTTATTTTAAATCTGATTTCACAGCACTGCCAAAGTAGTTAAATGAAGTACAGTGAAAGTCTAAAAGCCTGCTTATGATGTATTTAGACTTTTAAAACTGGACTTATAAGGACAAAAATGAAGAAATCCAGCAGGTTAAAAAATCAATGCCGTGGCAGTGTGCTGTTAGCAGAGCATACACAGCAGTGTAAACATCAGTGCTACATAAACAGCCAAAGAAAGAAACAAAGCTCAATGCAAACTCGGCAGGTTAAAAAGGAAGCTGTTGATGCCTCTTTACAGCTGCATATTATTTTATTCTGGTCTCCTTTGCATATTTCACTATCAGAACAACCCTGATCGATCCTGGTGCAGCCCCTCAGTTCGTCCTCTGGCTGTCATGTTGTTTTTGTTTTGTTGCATATTAGAAACCGAAGCTGTTTCACACTCATGATCAGTATGAACAGAACTGTTTAACTATGTAACTATGTATGTGGCACATTTTTAAGTACATCCTTAACTTGTTCTACAGAGTTGATCATTCTGATGGTTCTTTACTAAAGACTATATGTCTGTGCAGTCAGAAACACCGTCTGGTAAACAGAGTTCTTTATTTATCCGAATCTGTCTGTAATTTCTCAGAGCTGTCAGATATTTCTTAACTTTTTCCTAAATTAGATGCTGCGATGATAAAATATTTGATTGTGCTTTGTCCTCGGACAGTTTATGGTGGAGTTCTGATGGAACAATAAAAGCGGCGAGATTCGATCTCCGCAGCTCGTGACTTCAGCAATGAGTTCACTGATCGTGGCTGTCTTTTAGGAGCAGCGCTGTTGTCTCTGTTACAAATACAAACTTATTTGGCATATAATAATAATAAAAAACTATTTACAAGCTGTGTGAAGCAGTCTTCAGTCTTTTAAAGTAATAGTTCCCTGTGCTTTGGAGAAAAGAGGCAACGATAATAATACTAATAATATAACAGTCTCCCTGGCTAATTTCCTGCTAAAATTAGGCAGGGCTGCAGAATGAAAGAAACAAGCAATAGCAGTCAGTGATGATAAAGGGAAGTCTTGGATTGCTGCCTCCATTAAGACCCACAGCTCATTAAAGTGTACTAAGCAAAAGACAGGAAACGTATTGAACTCCCAGGAAACAAATCAACAGCACAATGAGCACATAGATAGTCAAGAGTTCCAAATATAATTAAAGTTTTACATCATACACAGGCCTCTCTCATTTTTTACATTTGCAAATATTGACTGAGCCGCCCCAGAGTGTTAAAGCATCACACTAATGCAGCTCTCAGAATAGACGAGAGAGATTTTTTTATTTATTTTGTTACCATCAAAGACCACCTCCTGAGAGGCTGCGAACGGGGAAAACTTCCCACTGGGATCAATAACCTATCACGGTATCATTACAATGTGAAAAAGTCTGAGCCGGTGCGTCATTTCTAATTTTTTGCCTTGTAGATCAAGGTGGCAAACTTTAAAAAAACAAACAAAAAAACAAAAGCTTGTAGTTAGACTTGTGGGTTTTTTTTTTCCTTTCCTTACCCAACGCTGTCCATAAAAGCAGCCAAAAGTTGAACTTTTTTGGGCTTTGCTGAGTTTTTTTGTCTTCTCCCTCCCATGTGTTTTCATTTTTAATGCAGTAAGCACTGTACAGCAGCTTCTATACATCTCTGTGATGTTCAAGGTGCAACCTGTAATAAATACGACACTTTTCGGTGCCAAACAATGAACATTTTTTTGGCCTCTAAGATGAAAGAAGTGATCGATTTGTTTGCCCATCAGTGGTGAGATGATAGCAGGTCTGATGAACACCAACCAGCAGCTTGCAACAGTGACACGAGTCAGGCTGTTGTAGGTGGTGCAGGGTGCTCAAGCCTCGATTTGATGTTGCTGGACATTTGCATAAAATCACACTTGGACTTTGGTAGTTTTCATTGTTGGTTGGTGATCGTGGCTCAAGAGTTGGGAGTTGAGTTCGTCATGTAATCGGAAGGTTGCCGGTTTGAGCCCTGGCTCCGACAGTCTCAGTCGTTGTGTCTTTGGCAAGACACTTCACCCGTTGCCTACTGGTGGTGGTGGTCAGAGGGCCCGGTGGCGCCAGTGTCCGGCAGCCTTGCCTCTGTTTGGATCACTGTCATGCTGAAATGTAAACTCACTCAGAGCTGTTGCATTCTGGGGCAGGTTTTTCTCAAGGCCCTCTTGAATTTTAATCCACTGCCTTTGTCAATAAGGACCAAATCTTTAGCACCGCCATGCTTTACTTTACTGATGGCATTATTAAAGTAGCAGACTTTTTACCTTAGTTTTGATCATTATACGCAGTGTATTTTTTACATTACACACAGGTGTGGTTATGTACATTAAACTGAAGATGGACTTGGGTCAAGCTGTAGTCACATTTAAGTGATAATTAAATAAAAATGAATGCACATGAGAACAATTCAGGCCACAGACAAATGACTCGTAAAGGTTGAAAAAGTTGTTGTTTTTTAAACTACACTGAGTGTAGATGGATACTTTTTAACAATTTCAAATTAAATCTATATCATAAAGAAGCGTGCAGAAATGATAGAGATCAGATAATATTCATCAAAGTGAAATTATTATGGGGTGTTCAGGGCCAACACAAAGCGTTCTCTTACACCGGAGTGTTTTTGCACTTTCCCCAACCCACAAATATTTCTCCTGTAACGGCCAATAGGTGTAGTACTACCTTCTCAAAGTCATACCAATTACTGAGTGACAGTTTTATATTTCAGGAAATCTGTTTGGTTTAATTGTCCTGTTCTGTCTCTATAAAAGTGAAGTTAACCACACGGTCTCCCTGCAGGCTCCATTTCTGATTGTCGGTGGCATCAGGAGACCCATCAGTCTGAGAGAGCTACAGCTCACAGGATTTCACAAAGCAGCATCTAACAGATGTTTTCACCAAAGTTTAATATTTTGACTGCGTGGGTTTCCCTGTAGTCACCCAGTGTGAATTTGAATCAGTTTGCATGTTTGTATGTAATTGCACCATGCAAAAAGTGTCTTTGGCATTTGGTCTGAACTCAATTCCACATTTCATTTGATGCTCACTATGTGTCTGTGTGCTTTGTAGTCTGACAGATGTGAGATAGTCATCCAGCTCCCTTTCTCTATAAATCTTTGTTATTCATCTCCCCAGAAAACTGGTCAAGCTGTGGAGAATTAAATAAATCATTGTTTTAGGACTGAAACTTGGACTTCTGAGATTACTCTCTGTGGTTGTTGCAGCTATGAAAAGTCTCCTAGATAAATGTTTGAACGTTTGACTGTGGTTGTCAGATAAATGTTAGAAATAAATCACATTTTTGTGTCCAATCAGGTGGCAGCCATCAACCCCAGCCACCCGCTTGCCCAAATGCCCCTGCCGCCCTCCATGAAGAACTGCATCCAGCTTGCCGCCTGTGAGGCCAGTGAGCTGCTGCCCATGAACCCTGACCTCCCCGCTGACCTCTTTACATCCTGTCTCACTACGCCCATCAAGATCGCCCTACGTTGGTAATGTCTCTCTCATTTTCAATCCTTTTTATCTCTGCTTCTTCCTCCCCCCCATTACAAGTCTGAAACATAGAGGCATCGATAAAGAGGAGACGGTACATCTGGAATATGTTCTGAAGTAGTGAGGTAGATTGGATGGGTTTTCTTTGGTCAGCTCGCATGTTAAAGGTGTAGAATAAAATATCATTTTCGTGGTATTACACATCGCTTCAGAATACAGACGTACCAGCTTTAAATATTGATACGTTTGTAACATGGAGTCCTAAACAACTCAACTTCTGTTGCTACTTACCGTATTTTCCACACTTTAAGGCACACTTAAAATCTATTAATTTTCTCAAAAATCGAGAGTCCGCATTATAATCCGGTGCGCCTGATGTATGAATGCTGGTTGTGCTTACTGACCTCGAACCGATTTTATGTGGTACATGGCACTCAAAATCTGTCAAAAAATGTCTTAGAATGGCTTTGGTAAGCTAGGAAGCCGCAACATTACAGCTGCCGTAGTCAGGAGCCTCACGGAGGAATCTGGGTCCAAAACTCCGTC
>NW_005187476.1:256307-259174 GCF_000239375.1 Pundamilia nyererei | reverse complement strand
AAAGGGACCAAACGTCAGTCAGGAGAACAACTGAGATAATCCATCCACAATACGAGGTTAGTCATTAATATATTGCAACAACAACGGAATAGAGCAGCTGTGAGAGAATTCAACATTAATGAATCAATGGTACGGAAGTGGAGGAAGCAAGAAGAATGAGCTGAGTAAAATTTGACTTATCTGACTTTTTTGTTTCACTTAATGCGCCTTATAATCCGGTGCGCCTTATGGTCCGAAAAATAGGGTAATAGCTGCTCATCATGGAGCATGTTTTGCTCTTCACCAGTCCAGTCTCCCTACATCTTTTTGTGTGTGGTGGTTTTCAAACTTTTTGTGTCCAAGGACACCAAAGGTCAAGCAACATTTTTAGGGCATATTTTCATTCATGTCTGCATTAAACGGCTTCTGTGTGATCTGACGTGTCTGATATCTTGAGTTCTTCTTTTGATTACATCATCAGAAAAAGCACTATTGACAGCCCCTTTTTGCAGCATTTGGACCTGGCATGATATCTGCTGTATATATAGAAACACCTCAATCGCCTTATTAGACACTTGATCACAATCCAACAAATGGTCTGATTGCCTGTGGTTGTGATCCAGGGCTATAAGCCAAATTTCCCTCAGATTGGATGTTTGGTTTCCAAGCGCCTCTTTAACTTGTTTGGCATCATGTAAGTCAATTAGTCAACCTCTTCTGACAGATGATGCACTGCAGGGAAGGCCTGTTGACATCAAATTCCTGCTTTTGTGCAAATGCAGAAAGAAACTAATGTTTTTGAGGGGAATTGGGCACATACAAACAACTGACAGAGAAAATTAACAATTAATTTAAAGCCTTTAGTGTTTTTGTACTTAGCAAGAGTAATAATTTGGTTGCCTGAAAATCCCACAGCACATGAGGGGCTAATCCATGTTTATGGATATATTTTTAAACATGCAGGAAATTGTGCGTCAGTCTTTCAATTATTTCAGATGCTTGTTAGCAAGTCACAGCTTGCACACTCTGAGGATATGAAGTTGTCCTGTGCAGAGCAAACATTCCTCTGAGCTTCTGCTCAGTATTCAGCCATGATGAGAAAAATTCAGCTGTGATGAAAAATGTAGATCGGCATCATCCACAGTGATGCAGAAATGATTATCCCTGCAGAGAACTCTTCAGTTAAAAGAGGTGAAAAATATTCAGGCGAAATGAGTTCATTTGGGGAACTTGGCTTATACAGTGGCCTGATGTAAATGCACTATGATGCATCATTCAGAGGACTGTACTGATGGAGCTTCAAGCTGAACCGTGGGGGCATGTAGGTTACATCAGTCCGTCACTGGTGTGTCGGGCAGTGTGGTGTGGGGGGGCTTGCACAAAAGAGGCAGGGGTGATTGCATCAGCTCTGATATCCTGTCAGGACACACACTTACTGTGGATATGCATTTATACCCAGTAAGTCCACATTATCTCTGAGGGAGCTGTCATTTCTGACTGGTAAATGAGGCTCTGCAGGTGACGGGTCTGGGTGTCACACTTCCCCATATGTACAAATGTGTCAGTGGCTCAGTAACCAGGTTTTAATCCCTCATATCGGACCATTTAAATAAGGAAAATCGGACACTGTTGGTAACTCTACTAAATTATGAGTAAAGTCATTTTTGTACCCAAATTGAACCAAAATGAGTGTAAATCAAAAGCAAGGATGCGTTGGTCTTGCATTCCACCTTTTGATCTTGCCTTTTGTGTGCAACCTTTCAGGTTTCAAAGACTGAAGTGCACAAGAGGGTGGAGTACTTTTTGCAGAATCATTACTTGATACCTTTCTTAAAAGTAATCACTATGTCACCTACTTTATAAACTGATCTGAAATGCGCTGCCACATAATTACTAAGTTAATAGTGTAAACCTCAGATACAGTCCCACACACCACAGTTAGAAATGGAGGCTAAAAGGCTGCTCATCACTGCCTTTGTCACTAGTTGAAGTTTGGCATAGACTCAAATTTATGGGGTCATAACACTTAATGTTGTGTTAGCAGTATAATGCAGTTGCACTTTACCATTGTTCTCTTTTCTATTTTTGCACAAGAAAAATAAATGTCCATATCTCAGCTCCCGAAAATGTGCTTTGTTACGGTGATTCATGGTTAAATTGTTCGTGGTGTGGAGATGGTGATTGAGAAAGTAAAAGCAAAAAGGAGTTTTCTTGTTACATGATACCTGAAAAATTCAGGTGAGCGCCTCATCTTTGATGCATTACCAGCCCAGATACAGTCTCTATCTGCAGTGTTCCTGCTCCCTTTGGTGCCATAAATCAGTTCTTACTTGCACCGTTTCTTGCATTTTAATTGCTGAATCTACTTTGCACACACTAGAAGTCACAGGGATGATTTAACAAATTTTCGACTGGGAATGTGAAACTTTTTTTTTTAAGTGTATAAGTGAGAATGGCAGGCTGCCTGCAGGAGGTGTCCTACAGCTAGATAAATGTTTCTTCTCTGCCATAAATGTTGAAGAGTTTCGTTCATCTTTCTCTAAATCCACATCTAGCCGTGACCTTCAGCATAATGAGGTCTCAGTATTATGCCATTAATATTGATATCCCTTACCAACGTCTCCTTTTGGAGAACAAGTTGCTGAAAGGCTGCTGGATAATATTGACAGAGATGTTCTTTAATGCCCTCTGCCTTCAAAAATGGATGCTGTGGCCTGCAGGGGAAAGTTGGGACTGATCTTTTCTGTTAAAGACTCATGTCAACCTTCACTGGTTTGTATTAATGAATCTAACTTGTTGGTTGGTAATGAACCAGGGGAAATTTGGTCATGTATTATGTATGTGCTATATATGAAATTTCCTTACTTAGCTCAGTGGAATTTGATAAG
>NW_005187476.1:239322-255136 GCF_000239375.1 Pundamilia nyererei | reverse complement strand
CCTTAATGGCCACTTGGCTGATATTCAGCAGTAGTTAAAGCCACATAGTGTCTTGTTGTCTGGACACAACTTGCAGACACGTTAGTAATTCCATACATGGTATATGGTTGGTGTTCACCGCCCCCCTGCCAACTTTGGTAGAGAATACCAATTTGACTGAAAACTTCCAGATTGAACATGGCTTACATCTCCAACAGCTTCCTCCTCAGACTTAACTGACTTGCTTCAAAGGGGCTTCAGCCTCCCTTCCTCAGTGCCGTCACTCTTCATGCTCCATCTTCAGTTAGGTGCTGTCTCGCCTGTTTGCTTATTATTTTCGAAATAAAGACATGCCCGGCTGCCTTCTCTTTAATTTCACACAGCCCCAGAGTAAGAAACGGGGAGAAAATGAGGAAGGGGTGGGGTGGAGTTTCGCAGGCTTAGAGCAGGCGGATGGAAGAATTCACTGATGTGCCGGCTTACCTTCGCTTTAAAACTTTAATGAGATGCATTGAGGGATGGATGATGGGGTTTACACAGAGCGAGAGAGCCAGGCAGGGAGAGCCAGGCAGACAGAGTGCATGTGTACCTTTCATTGCTCAGCTGTGCAGAAAATCATTACTGATGGAGCACCATCTTCAAGGGACTTCCCTGCTGCTGCGGTGGGTGGAGAGGAATGGAAGAGATGTGCATCTGAAAATGAAGAGGGAGGCAACAGGGACACGGAGGAGGGGGGGTGAGAAAAAGAACCACGGGATTAAATAAGAGCTCAGAATGCTTATCGGTTTTAAAAAACGGTGCTAGAAGACAGGCTCAGGGGTCAGCGGTGTCAGTCAGCCTAATGGGGTCTCTCAGTCGATCAACATGCTAAGGTCCAGATGGAAATATAACTGCAACTATTGTAAAGATTGTGGAGAAATTTCAGCATCTCCATTTTTAAAGAATACTAAACTAGACCCGTATACTAAAAATAAATACGACACTTCCGTCGGTTATTAGCAGCTTCCCATCATCTTTGTCAAAATATGACCCACTCTTCCAGTCACCTGCACCATTTCTCTCTAAACAGATACACCTGTAAGTAGCACGTCTAAAAATAAATGTTTTAATTCTCTTTAGTTACGATGAGCCTTCTTAGGTTTGCACAGAATTAAAGGATCAGAACAACAAAGCACAAACTATCCATCCATCAATGACGGAAACCAAGAGACACTTTAAATCAGTCAGGGCTGGACTGCTTTTTGAAGCAGGTGAGATACTTGTTGGTGGAGAAGTCACTGGGACATCAGTCCAATCAGGGACAGGATAAAAGTGAAACAAAGGATTAGTGGAGATTGGAAAGAAGAATATTTGGGTGTTGGATTTGAGGGGCTGACAGTCTCCAGATGCAGAAAGCTGTCACAGACCAATGGATTGGTTTTAGTCCTCTGTTAGGCACAACGAGCTTAATTTACCCCACTTGGTGATGACGAACGGGAGCAACAAGCCACGGCCTTACTGATAGTTTATCAAGGTTTTTACCAGTGTTAGTAGTTCCAAACTAGATTTCACTGAACATGCGTCAGTGTTTGTATGTTTGTTTGCTTCAGAATAAATAAATCCCTTCTGAACTTGGTGGTCCAAATATTCTAAGATGCAAACCAAAGTAACATTATCCTCTGAACATCATGGTGTTCAAGATCCTTATATTAACATTAGCATTACCACTGTGCACAATAAAGCCTTTAAGTAGCACAACTGTAATCTCTTTTATAGCCACATGTGGCCACTTATGAAGAAAAGGATGATTTAGGCAGAACAATCACTCTGATGCAGATGTAATTCAGTCCACACTAACCTGGTCTGTGAGCTTCTGTTTTTCATGTATGTGAGCGATAATGGAACCCTTGCATATAATACAGATGGGCGTTAATGTTGGCGTTAATGGCTGCACGTTTCCTGCTTGCTTCTCAGCCCAAGTCTTCTCGTGTAGAGGTTCATTATTTTTCGTGCGCTTGCTGTAAACGGTGTGTGCAACGTCCCCAGCACGAACACAGATGAGATTTTAATGGAAATGCAGCAGCGAGGGTTCACGTGACCGCTTCTTGGATTCCTTTCACTCAGCAGGAGTTCCCCTGACACAGACACGTGGAGCACAGCCGCATTATGTTCATTCAGTACAAATGTGGCTGCGCCTTCCATTTCCAGCTTCTATAGGCGAAATGGAGAAAATTAAAATTGCACATGAACATGCACTGCTGTGCTCTTATTCTGGAGTCTTGGCTTTAATAAGGGAGATGTAAATTACTTGTAAAAATGTTGACACATTCATCTTCCCCTCTTCTCTGTTGATGTGGATTGAACTACAGAGGAAGCGGTTACATAACGCCGCATATGCCTTTGCATACTAGTTTCCAGGGACCTCTGTGGACTTGAAGGGAGCAGCAGGTTTACCTCAGAAGCCCCTTCATAAATACTGCCATAGCAAAGGTTGACAGCTCAGCCTATTCCTAGTTGTTGACTGAAAGCATTTCATATTTTTGGTGAAAAAAAAGAGAGAATTACCTACATAACCTGCTACTGCTGCCCCGACCAGCATTTTCATCTTTCTTTATATGAGCACAGTTATCTTTTTTCTTTGACCAAGTCCACAGTACCAGCCTGGCAAAGAGGCCAACTGTCCAGGACCCACAGGGTCCCTGAAAGTCGCAGATTCATTGCACATGCCTTAATCCTGTCCATCCATTTTCTTCTACTTATTTGGAGTCATGTCTCACAGTACCAGGCTAAGCAGGGTATTCCACATACTTTTCTCCATAGGGAAGTTTTTCAGTTCCCCCTGAGGGAGACTAGATGAGATTTATAATCCTTTCACTGAGTTCTCTCAGCCGAATATGCCCAACAAACCTCCAAAGGAAGGTGCCCAGACCATTCCTAGGTGTAACAGCTAATTTTGTGTCAGTGTCTGAATACATGATACACTTGTAACTTACTGTGTGACATGTATTTAACCCTCTGAAGTCTAAGTCATCAGAGTATAACTCTATCCCTAACTCTCAGCCAACGGTGTTGAACTCCAGGCCTTGAGGGCCGGTGTCCTGCAGGTTTTAGATCTCACCCTGGGTCAACACACCTGAATCAAATGATTAGCTCATTACCAGGCCTCTGGAGAACCTCAAGGCATGTTGAGGAGGTCCTCGAGGCCTGGAGTTCGACACCCCTGGTCTAAGTAATCAGAATATGTAATTTTTGGTTTTATGAAATTGTTCTCCCTCGTTTTGGAAACCACAGAACACAGAAAATAATCAATCTAACTGATACGCACCAAATGCTCTGTTTGGCCCTTTTTAAAAAGGTAGGTTGAGGGTAGGGGTATGGTCAGGATTGGGTAGGGGCTAATTGGGAGGTGAACGGTAACTTTATACCTGTGAAGGCTGGACCAGGCTGTGTTTACTGTTGTAAATGAGCAACTCTCTTAATGATAACTGTCCAAGATCAGTATTTATGAAGTTTTCTAGATTTGCCTAGATCTGATGTTTTGTTTGGCGTCAGTAAACGCCAGGTTTGTAACAGTCCTTTTGTTCAGACATGTAGAAATGGAGATTCTGTCTTTTGTATATATTTACAGTAGTTTTTATGTTGTTATTCTGTTGATGTTTATGCTGATTTCTTGGTTCGGGAGATTCTGGAAAGTTTCTATTTTTATTTTTTTTCCAGCTGGGTTTTGCTTAAGTAGTGATGAGTAACGCTATTATTTCCATTTTATAACTATTAGACTTTTTTTTTCTATTTTAATTTAGTTTTATACAGTTTTTCTTATATCCCATTATTTTTGCATCAGTTTCTTCAAACATGCGCAAGTCTGTCCACATAGCATTTGGTGACATCTGCTGATTACTATATATCCAGATGAGTTCATCTGAATGTCAGACGTGAAGCTGTGAGTCAGAAAACGTGCTGCTGCCACATTAAAATCACCATCGCTGCTGTTCCATTATTCACTGTTGGAGTCGTTCCAGGGTCTGTCTCCATGTGACATCATCGCTACAGTCTGTCTGCGCTGCTCCACTAAAAGGGAAACTTGTTAAAATTCACAATAGTGTGACTTTATGATAAAGTGTTACCAAATGGAGATTTGTAATATTAGAGGGAAGAACGTGAAGTTTTTTCTGAAGCCGAGGTCAGTGTGGCTGTATGCAGGAAACCTTTCTATTATAACAAGGCAGTTAAAACAAGCTAGTGGCCCTTTTAACACTGAACACACCGCCATTGAAACTCGAGGTAGATTTGCTGTTCTAGGACTGAAGTTGCTGAACATTCACAAAACCTCTCAGCAGATCTAATCTTGTGGAGTCGGGATTACAGTGGACATGAAGCACTGCATGTAGTATGCAGATGTAAGCTGTGAGCCACAGTGGTGCAGTGATTAGCATTATTGCTACACAGGCAGAAGATTCCTGGTTTGAGCCCCGGCAGGGCCCGCTCAGTGTCGAGTTCACATGCTCTCCTTGTGCCCGCGCGGGTTTTCTCTGGTGAATACAATAAAGTGCTACATAAATGTATGGTTAACCTCGAGGTCTAAAGCACTTTGAGTGGTCAACACTAGAAAGAAGTTATTCAAATGTGAGTGCATTACGTTAAGGCATGCATAATTCACACCCTGGTTTCCCACTTTTAGATGTCATAAGTTTCACACGTTCAGTGAAACTAAAACTATAAAATAAAATAATGGATCATCTAAGTTGTATTTGTCAGAGCAAGCAGCACTTGGAATCAATAACTCTGCAGAAAACAGGAACCCCAAACTGCAAAGCGTTGCTGAGGGAGGTTACTTTGCATTGCCCCAGGCCAGACGTAGCATAGTTTTTTGTTTATTTGTTTTATTTAATTTAAATTTTTGTCTGCAAGCCAATTTAGGGTCAGTTATTTCTTTCACAGAGGGTTTGCTCATTTCATTTCAGTGTTTATTAGTTTAATTATCAGTTGAACTATTAATCACCTAACCAGAATGATGTTTCAACATTTTAAACGGCAATATTTTAATTTGTAGTTGAGCTTTTAGATGACTGTAATACCCTTTCCTCTGCTTGCCTCTGTAGTTTAGGCAGTAGCATAAACATAAGCATTTCATTTGATATTTATACGTGCACGCTCAGCTCAGCTAACCTCAGGTGACCGACTCGTTTAAGTGCATTGCACGGAAGAGCGTTTCATTTCTGTGCCTTATCAGGCTCTTTGTGTGTTTAAAGTCGTTACCCATCTGTACTGTGAAGCGCCGTCTATCAGTTTTGCAGCATTTGACTGAATGAGAGGGAGTGTTGCACTTTACACTTCAGCCTCCATCCTGCCGCTTCTGTCAGCAGTCACATCATTTATAAAACCCCAGACACATATTTCCATTGGCAGCCAGGCTGTACATAGTCATGCTGTCACTCTGCCTCCACCATTGTTTGACTGATGGTACAGGATGTTTTAAGGTCACAATCACATCAACTGATTTGCTCCAGAATTACAAAACTAATATTTTCTGTTCTTCAGTGTTTTGAATCTTGAGGTATTTTTCTGATTGCTGAGTTTGACGATGAAACCGTACACTTGATGTGTTATTGACTTAGCGTTTTGTGAAGCGGTTTATTTTCACCAATGAAAGAGATCTGCGATCATTTTCTGTGGTATTTGAGGCCTTTTGGTGTTTCTGAGCTCGTCAGTGCAGCCCTCCTTTTAACAAACGTGTCTCATTGCTGTGTTTGTCACTCCTAAACTTTACCGCATGGCTCTGAAAGGTCTGTTGGTTGTTTCAGGCTAACAATGGCCTCCTGCTTTGGCAGCTCTCAAACCTAAATATTTCAGCTACCACAGCGACCAAACACTAACTCACCCCTCAACTATAGATCTGAACGTTCACATTAACTAATGAGAAAAGGAAACCGTTTGTTTGTTTTGAATTAAATCTGAAAGTCTAATATTTTTGAAGATTATCTTCCCAAAGCATCTTTACCTGATTGTACTATAATATTTAACAACATAACTCTGATATCAAAAATTAAAAACCAAACGAACAAGAAACAGGTGGAAGTAAACACAACAAAAATGGTCAATCAGGCGGTTCTAACAGAGAAACAGCAGCTGTGTTCAACTATTTCTTTCAGTTTTGACCCAGTCATAAAGCCCCAAACATCCCAGAGATTTCCCAAACTGCTCGTGCAAGATGCCAATTAATCAGTAAACATTGTGCCTCAGGACTCGGGCCAGAGATATTTGGATGAAGTATTAATGATCCAACTCACACAAAGCCTTGGTGACTGAAAAGGGGGTGAGTGGGAGATAAAAAGGAGCAGGAAACAAACTTTCAAGAGCCACAGTTCAAGCATATAATCGTTTTATGCTTCTGGTTACTCGCTACTAAATCTAGAAATCTCTACCTGCGTGTGAGGCATTTAGGGAACATCTGTAAATTGTACCTCCACAATGAAATTGCTGACCTTTGGTAAACGCTGGAGGGCAATAATTCATGTATGTGAGGGTTGCTGGTGTTTGTGTCAAAGCAACCGACCACTGCAGCGAGAGCTTCTCGCTTCGTGTGTTGTGTTTATTAGAAGCAATAAACATGGTTTCATTGAATGTGTGAAAGGGCGTCCTCTTTTAGAACATTAGTTTGTCTCTGCTAGCATTGACAACAACTATTTACTTTCATATGAAATGTTTAGTGTGTGTCTGCGGAAAATAATCCAGGTTACATTTTCCCAGGTCAGCACTGCTTTACTTCTTTTTTCCTCATTAGGGTGTCAGCATACATTTGAATGATAATACTAATGCTGGCTGCCATAATATGGTGTGCTTTGCTTTACTTTTGAATGCTTCCTTATTTCGGATATCAGGAAGATCTTTCTGATGCAACTCTCTCACTTACTGAAGCTGGGGACCAGCTTCCACTTCTATAGCTCCTGGTGGGGATCTTTGGTGTTAAGGCGAATGTGTTAACCACTACACTGTGAAGCCACTGGCTACCACAGTATGGCATGATGGAAATTCATGCATAATAATTTCATTCATGTCCTAGCAGGGTTACTGCATGAGCTCAAACCTAATCTAAGTTTGAGATCATGCAGTAACCCTTCAAGCACATGAATGATAAAGTTGCTGACTTGAAACGTGCAAGTTGGTTGAAGGAGTAATGAGCTGTGGAAGACAGCAGGAGTCATTCTCCTCGTCCCACTCCTCCTCCACCACCCGCCTACCCTCGGAGCAGCGTTGTAGTTTCTTCACACAAGCAGCGCTTCATTGTCCTCCTCAGAATCTAATATGTACATGCCCACTCCTACCCTCTCTGCTCCGTGCCCACACGCTCACTTATTCACCAACCCAATTAAAGTTTGGCTGCCTTGCTCTCTGTAAGTAATAATCCCCCAATTTCCTCTTCATCTCTGCCCTGCTGGCCTTCTGTACTTCAGTAAACTTACCTGCTTGTCTTCTTCAAGAGCATGTATTTCACCGGCTGCAGTTTAGGTGCAGTCCAAAGTTCAGCAGCCGCTTTGAAGAGTGGTGACAACAAAAAGGTTTGATCTGTATCTCGGAGCTTTTTTCAACTATGAATTGGTTTTGAATAAAGGTACAGAATCTTCTTCTACACATTTTAGTAGATTTTTTTCCCCTGAGACTTATTCACAAAGTTGGGTCTTCTGTATGTTAACTCATGTTGTTCTTTGTGATGAGCTGTTTAGCCAGTGAACACTGTGGTTTTGATGTGATATTTTGATGTGATGACTGAAAAACATTTTTAAATAACTATTATTGGATAGGTGGTCCTGAACCTCTGCACAGACATTCATTCTTTCGAAAGGACAAAATCATTTGTTCTTCTGACTTTGGTGATAAACGTTTGACATACAGTCCTGTGTGAAAGTCTTGAGTCACCCAAATTCTTTTGTATTTGACTTTTATTTTGTTTTAAGTTCTCCAGAATTTCTGAAGGGTCAATGTTATTCTTTGGACATTGGCTGCTATTTCACTCATTTTCTGTCCAGTCCTTGTGGTCGACTATTTTCAAAGGAAAGTTTTGGTGTGTTAAGCTACGTAACCCTGACCTATGAATCATTAAAGCTTCAAAAAGGCACTTAACTCTCGGGATGAACCAGTATTGTTTCTACACATGATGGAAAACTTGTGTCAAGTTTTCCATCATGAATCAGTTTTAAATTGAATGTTTGTTACTTGTAGGGTGTTACAGAAACACATAAATTTGTCCTCATGTCTTTAATTGAAACTATGAAAAATGAACTGTGTCTGAAAGGAAAAAACCCCACTAGAAATCTGACACCAGACCTGAGAGAAGCATTTGGACCATCAGTTGATCCATCTATTGTTCACTGAAAACTGGCTGTCAACTAGTCATTAAAGTAGTCAGTGAGATATGTCAAATTACAGAAGGTGGGACTAGTGTCAATCCCAGCTGTCAAAGGGCAGCACATGGAGACAGACAACCATTTACGCCTACTGCCAGTTTAGCATTTCCAGTTAACCAAACGTGCATACCTGCCTTTGGACTGTGGGAGAGAACCCACCCAGACACTGGGAGAAGATACAAACCCAACAGAGAGTGGCTCTGGTACCGTGCTTTACACATTACAATAACCCAGGGGTCGGCAACCCTGGGCACGTGTGCCGCAGCTGGCAGGCGAAGGGTTAACTGATGGCACGAATTAACTGATTCACTGATGCAGTGAATTAATTTGTGAAGGTGCATTAAAAAATAAATGGCCAGGCCAGCGTTGCACATGACGGTATCTTAGCTATCAACCCCAACTACCAGATTCAACTTGTAATTGGCTAAAAATACCGTAGCTTATCGGTGAGATGGATGTTGTTAGCTGTCAGTTTTTTCAAGCGATGTTGAAATTTCCACATCCCAACACTTCAAATGCTTCAGGAGCTGTCCGCTCCGCACAGCATCAGCACCGCAGGAGTACTCGGATACATCCGTACTCGAGACAGAATTCACAATGTGTTTTCAGGACTTTCAGGTGTATGGACCAATGTTTTCTTTTCTGATCAAACCAGAAAGCTTTATTGAGCAGCTGGATTTGTCTCGCATTAACTGGCTGAGTTAATGCGACATCGAAATGCAGTTGATTGAACTGAAAAGCTCGACTCTGGGGGGGTCAAAGTTGGCAGAACTACGAACGCAGCTGGAATCCACAGCTGTGCGTGTTCATGGAGCTTCATGGACATCACTACCTGACAAGTTTAACTGTCTTCAGAACATTGCAGAGGCCTTATTGACAGTATTTGGCTCGACATGTCTGTGTGAGCAGATTTTCTCTCACATGAGTCCTCAGGTAGCCTCTGAATGCTGGACACTCGGAGACCTGTGTCTAGCTGATAACTATTCGCTGATAACTATTCGCTGATAGCTGCCAACATCTGCGAACAAATATAATCCTATAAAGTGGTTCTATATAGTGTGTAACTGTTAATATAGAGCGTTATTAAATTTATTGCTAATGCAATCATATGGCACACTGACTTCTGAGGAAATTTTAGATGGCACTCATCATCAGAAAGGTTGCCGACCCCTGCAATAACCTGTGAATCGTAATGAGTTGCGAGCTGGTGGACCAGTTACATTGTTCATGTTCTGGTTTTCTGATGGCTGCCAAATGGCAAGTCTTTCTTCCAGAGGACTCCAGTCACTGCTAGTCACCTAATGGCCAGGATGTCAGTGTGTCATCTTGTGGTCACAATGATTCCAACACAGATAACAGCTATAGTCCTTATTCTGGTACAAACTGGTGGTTCACTCTAAGCAGAGCCTGCAGCAGGTGGAGAACTTGTTCACTTGCTGCAACCGTTTGACTGACTGAGGCTGCAGAAGACAAAAAGGTTTACCATCGCTAGCTACAGTCCATGAAAGTGGAGTTGGGCTTGCGACCAATCTTTTATTTATTTGTCAAAAAAGAAGAAGATCTAAATTAATGGGAAACACTTCAGCTTTGATATTAATCCTTTGCCAACAGTATGTGAGGAATGTGCTGTGCGAGTACCCTTCTTGGTTAATGACATCGCACATTTTGAGTCCCCTGCTTGCTGATTGATATTCGTTTTTCCTGATGGTTTGTGTCTTTTAACAGCGTTATATTGAACTTCTATCCATTATTATTGTTGACTTTTAATTCCTTAATGTCTCGTTACTAAACAGTAAACATGTTCTGTGCTGCATTCATAGTTTTGAGCAAATGTAAACACAGGAGAGGGAAACGGTTTGAAACTGAGCTTCATGTGCTGCAATGTTAAGCACTGGCAGAATTACTTTCTTTTGATCGCAGTGGGTGCCCAGAATGTCAGTCTGTTTTTGATCATTTACAATCACAACCAAATAGAGCAAGAATGTGGATCAGACTTATTATAGATACTGACATCATCAAATGCCACCAAGTTCTCTCTTCCTCCCCTCCCATCTTCTTCTCTTTCCCATGCAATCTCCCCTCTACCCCATCTCCCATCCATCACCCTGCACAGAGTGGAAACGCACACTCCCTGATGCAACCTCCTGCTATATCTGTGCTCCTGCTATATCTGTGCTCTGTTTACTTTGGTCTGTCTGTTTTTGCCTGAAATTCATTTTTACTTAATCATCTCTCTTACGTCCGGGGATTCACAGATTCCCTTTTGCAACCAGTGCAGACAAAAACAAACAAAATATTTAATCTGCGGCTTAAATGAAATTCAATAGTAGGTGTGAGCAGGGCGATCTTAAAATGTATTATACGGAGGAAAACAAATATACCTGTGCTCACCATAAACAGCAAAGCTTTTATGTACATATCATGAGTCCAAAAGACTTTCTAGAACAAGCTTTCCTGGTTACATTCTTACACTTGTTTTTTCATGGATGTCAGTGACACTTAGGATCTTTGCTGTTCTTTAAAGAAGCAGGAAGTCACAGTGCCGCCATGTGGGATCTCATTATTCTCCAGCAGCAGGAAAAAACCTTCGAATTCAAGTGCCAAAACTTCCATCATAGTCGGGATACAATTTCATAATGTATGCACGACTTCTGTCAATTTTCACTTTCAAGCATGTGGCTTGGCTTCAAACATTGGTGGAGAAAAACAGAATCAATAGCTGATCACAGGTGGATCGACATGCTGAATGGGAGCTGTGTAAAAAGCAACAAGTAGCATGTAATCTGTTTTTACCTGGTAACATTTTTCCTGTAAGTAGGAATAAATCAATTCTTCTTTTTCTTGAACAGACTGAATTTATCAGCTTGTGTGGTTCTAACAGACGGAGCTGTTTCACATTTTCACGTCATTTTTAACTCGATGAACTGATGCATCACTTTCTTTTTTCCACATTATTGGCTTTCAGCATGGATTGCATCATTTTGTGTCACATTCTCCTAAAAGCCTTCTTTTATTTACAAAGTTGGATTAACCATGAAGTGATCAATTAGGGTCGTTTATAGTCATACAGAAAATTTTTTTTGTATGACTGACTTTTCTTCTTTGTTAATAATTCAGTTGGAGATTTGTTCCTGTGCTTAGAATCATTGTCCTGTTGCATGACTCAGTTTTGCCTAAGCTTTGGGTGTTGGATAAAGCCACACACAGGAACTACTTTGGTATGCTCTGGTATACAGAGGCGTTTATGATCTGTGCCTGCAAAAGAAGCTCAAATCATCACTCCTCCATTGCTGTACTGTAGCTGCCAGTTGAGGTGCTTTTGGTGATATTTCGCCAGCGTGGTGCCGTCCTGCATTATGGTTAATCATCTGTCAGAAGGACATTCACAGGGCCGTAAGGACCTTGACCTTACTGGTCAGAGCAGAGTAAGGGCTGCCGCTACTGTCCACCAGTAGGACAAGAGACTCCGTGGAGAACAGCTGATTTTTTGTTTGTTATTTATTTATCACAAAGTGCGCCAAATTTTTTCTTCCAAATATTTTATCCTACCACTGTTAGCTCTTTTTGCACGAGGTGCATGTCTACACAGACTCGCCACTTGTCCTTGTCTTTATTAGTATCTCTTTTTATTGAAAACGTGAGTTATGGATTAGAACAATTAATAAACTAGTCGTCACCTGGAAATCTTTGTGTGTGAGGGAACCCAATGATTTTCTGGCTGTGATGTGAATCTCCTTCCTGCTTTAACATTCCTGCAGCTGATGTTTGTGTGACTGACGTGTGCTTGTGTGCACACACCTGCGCTCTTCCAGGTGTGTGATGACTCACAGTCATCGCCGAGCATCTGTGAAGACTCCGAGCATCTTCCTGCTGTGACTTACAGCTGGCTCGACCTCTCGGAGCTAACTGCGCACAGTAAACAACCCCCGCCCCCCTGACAGGCATTTCAGAAATACGATGTGTATCCCGCCGCCTTCCCCCCTCCCCTTTGACTGTAACTCAGCCAAAATACACTTATCAGTGCTCAGTGGTTGTAATCTTTGAAGGGCTCGTTTTTCATTTGAGTGTTTATCCGCTGATTGTTTCCCTCATTGGTCATAAAATTTGTGCTGTAGAGGCCAAACGCTTTTATTGCATTGTCTCGTCTGTGAGCCCCTCTTGTTTTCATTACAGCCCTGATCACTAACCTTTCCCTGTGTTTTTTCCCCCCAGGTTTTGTATGCAGAAGAGTGCCAAGTTGGTGCCAGGGGTGACGTTAGACCTCATTGAGAAGTAAGTGGCACTCCACAGCCATCCTTTGACTGTCTCCCTCTTTACAGGAGGGCTCAGTCTAAAGAGATCATTATCCTGTTTTCCTCGTGTCACTCTCTCCTGTCTGTCTTCCCGTCTGTCTCTTTGCTCTCGTCGCCGTCATTGTCAGCCCTCTCTGTTGTTTTCCATCCTGCAGGTATAATTCCCAGCCTTTGTTTCCTCCTCACAGTTGAAGCAGCAGCAGTTTGGCAGATTTAAAGCTGTGCATTTCTTGCATAAACCTGCGGGTGCTAAACGGCGGAGTGTGGAACATCTCTTGCTCGTAGGCACATACACTGAGATTGATATTAACATTCAATATGGATGTCATATCCAGAGTTTTAGTAGTTTCACAGAACCATCAGCGTGGCTCCTTTTTCAAACCTTAGGTGCGGGGGTAGGGTAAAGTGACACCGATAAACTAAGTTGAGTGAGACTTGGTTTTTGAAGCCGTAAGTAACTTAAAAACGGGCTGTTAAATCTCAGCAGAAAACAGTACATCTCATTGGAAAGCACCTTGAGGTGCTGAAGTTGAAGACTGTGTCAGCAGTCTCTTAATGACATGTCACACTCTGTTTGCTTAAGGTGAGTAATCACTTGTCTTCACCTACTCAGATTATGATTTCTGCCTGTCACTGACAGCCTGTGAGTGCACATCCACACATTACTTCCACATCTCTATTATCTACTGGACTTTAATTAGTTTTTGGATGAGGGTGTACACGGAGAAACTGTGAGCTCGTGTGCTCATTCTTGTCCTGTGTGTCTTTATATTCTTTTTCCTTTGCTCTGGGTGTGTTTTGGTGCTTTGTACACAGCAGCAGTCCCACAGTGACGCAGTTTTCCTTTCCTGTCCAAAACATCATTTTGTTCTTTGGAGAGGATATTTCTAATCCCTCAACTGTGTCAGTGGCTTTCATAGTAGTTTGGTTTCTCAGATTGTAGGGTTTATCCACCTTAAAGGTGATCTAGTCTGCTTTTCCTTTATTATCTTACCTTTAATAGTAGCTGGATAGTAGGAACAGTAGGTCAGAGGTTCGAATCCCAGCAAGGGTATGTCCCAGGCTAGGCCCCCATGCTACCCAAGCCTACCTCAGTTTTGGGAACAATGGAGATACTGCTCAGAACCCTCAAACTCTCAGGTCTCTGGTAGAAGACCCAAGCTTGACCCAGTAAATCCAATGAGCCTAAGCCTCAAGACTCGGACTGCTCTAAATGCTCCGATTTCAGGAAGCTTTTTCCACTCATGGTGTATGATGTCGATGAGAGTAGATTTACTGCCATGGTCCTCGCAGGCACACAGGTCTGACTGCACCATGTGATGGTTAAATCGTTTGTTTGCAAGCGGCAGCTAATCAGAAGAAAGTTTGCAGAATAGTGAGGGTGGCCTTAAGGGGAGGGGCTAATTGTTGATGCTTCGGCCTGCTCCAGAGAAGACCAAAGGTATGACATAGAAAGACTTTCTCAGGTTGCTTTTTTAATCTTTGATTATTAGTTTTTCTTCCCTTTGTGGTGAACTCTGATGTAGCTTCCTTTGCAGCTCAGGCTCACTCCAGCTTCGATCGTACACATAGCTATAACTACCTACATCAGGTTACCTGCTGTTGATTTTTGGATCACTGCATGCAAAAACATCTGCCTAGATTGTGAAATCCCCAAACAAATGGGCACAAATGTCCTGGGACGAATCTCTCTTTAAGTTGCGTTCATGGAAAGTCAACACTTTCCACTAATGTGGAAATATATGCCGGACGCATGATCTTGGTTTGTAGCTCCGCTTTGTTTTGCTGCCCATCACAAAGTTAAAGGTGTCATTTGCAGGTTTTTATCGTCCTCTGGAAATATCCTGTCGCTTCTGCAGCAGAGGTGTGAATACAACATATTCACATATTCACTTGTAAGCTTTTAATTTGAAAAATCTGAAGAACAAGTTTGCTGATAAAACTGAGCACATATGGAAAAATAAGAGAGATGATAAAAATGCATTTCTCCTGATGCAAAAACCACACAAGTTTTCTATGTAGAGCTAAATCTTTCATGTTTCTTGTCATTAACCTGCTGCCCAGGATTATAATTAGGATTGTTTGTTCCTTTTTTCAGTTGTACTCACTCTGCTTAAAGTTTCTTTCCTCCAGCTGTTACATTTCATAGATGATAAATTATGTGACTCATCACTCACTGTTTATTTCTGCTCTGTTCATACTTAATATCTCAGAAACTACGTGTAGAAGAAGTATTTCACCTGTTGTGGGCCCAGAGGAGGTGCAGCTGTGTTATTTGTTGGGGAATTTACAGGTTCACTATTGACTTGCTTCCCGAGTTTCTGCGAGATTAGTGGGGATTAGTCATAATTCTAACAAGTCTTCTCTCCACGATTTATTTGACATGGTTCTTATTATCTTGACTATAAATCTTTTTGCTTGTTTGTACTTTCTGTCTGATCTTTTCATTTGTACACGCCATTTTTTCCCCCACTACTCTCTCGTGGATGAGTGTTACAACAGAAATGCCAGAGTACAAAACAGCCACAGCTCCTGCGGCACGACTCCCATGGCACGATGGTAAAACCACTAGAGCAATGAAGAACATCTTTGATGAAATAACCTCTTCTTCCATTTCTGTTTCCTTTCTCCCCACTTTCCACCTTCTCAACCACACCAACATTAGTCACTGGGTTTGACAGTATCCATTCATGCTCTAGCTCTCACATCCTGTTTGTCTTTCATCACTTGTCTCACCAGAATTATTCTGCAGGAAAGTAGAAAAAGTAATATATGACCTGAATGCTGTAAGGAGAATTTTAGCACCCAGAAACGTCACACTAGTCTGCGTCAGAGATGGCGGTAGGGAAAGCATTTCCCCTCTCGTCTCATTCTGCCGTTAGGCCGCGAGTAAAACACTGAACAGAAACATCAAAGACGTGACAGGTTAACAATGGTGTGAGAGTCTTTCTGCTAAATCAAAATGAAATTCAAAGTAGTTTCTGTCAAAGACAAAGGCACAATCTTAAAGAATGGACTATGTTGTAGCTTTGATTCCTGTAATGGTCTCTTAGTATGTACAGCTACGGCAAGCAGAGAGAACAAAAAACCTTCAAAGAGACAAATCCAGGCTGTAGGGTGAACCCGTCACACACATGCCTTCTCTGCTTGACCCTTCATGCT
>NW_005187476.1:237660-238870 GCF_000239375.1 Pundamilia nyererei | reverse complement strand
GCTATGTAGCTGATTGTAAACCTATAGGTATGCACCTTAGCCAATGAGAGGTCTTCAGACACTTACAGGCTACTTTACTGGACTGATCTTTGTTGATTGAGGGTAACTTGGGTCATGAATTCTGTCATGTGTAATCTGGGGATTTTTCTAAAAACCTTTTCCAGCTTGTTGAGCATCTTTATTCTTGAGGCTGTGTTCATGTTCACTCCCTTTTATTTATGCACAACAGAAGTCATCTCAAGGGACTTGCTGTCAGGTAAACACCCTGCAGTATTAGATAGAGAACCTCAATGATCCAGATGTCTTCTATGAGCAAACATTTAGCGACAGTGACGAGGAAGAACGCCCTTTTAACAGGAAAAGAATCTATCAGAACCAGGCTCATGGAGAGGGCTCACCCTCAGCTTGGAGCAGATGTCCCCTAGTTCAGGATAAAAGAATAGGAGAACACACAGAGACCACAAACAACACAGCAGACGACAGTCAAAGACGTGCAGCAGTGGCCTATAAAACACTTGAAGCCTGAAACACTAAGAGTGGACTGCATCATGAGCCGGAGCCTGTAGCAGCATAACTCAGGGTCAGCCAATCCAGCCCTAGCATGAGTTGTCAAGATCACATTAAAGCAGGGTGCATACTCACAGAGTTGAGTGTTCATATTCATATTAATGCCGTACTTGTCTTCATTGAGGTTTCAGCAGACCTGAGTGTGACTGGCGAAGGTGTTTGTGTGAATTTAACACAGACGCTGGAAGTCCTGATGCTTTAGTAGCTGTTTTGGCTGATTGCATCTCCTGCCTGTAGGACAGAGGGCTAAGTATTGAGTCAGCTGGTGTCCGTCAAAGTTAAATAATGGATCATCTCTGAGCTCAGTATTTGACGTCATTAGTGACTTCTCTTCATTCAGATGAATGAATTCAAACATTCATTTCCACTGCTTTGCAAATTACGCTTGGCTGTATGTTCTGCTGACTTAGGGCGACTATAGGTAGTGACTTTTGTGTTTATCTCATGGCTTCGCTCTTGATACTAAATACAAGAAGTCTTAAAGCAGGGGTGTGGGAACTCCAGGCGTCGAGGGTCAGTGTCCTGCAGGTTTTAGATGAGTCTTTGATCCAACACAGCTGATTTAAATGGCCAAATTGCCTCCTCAACGTGTCTTGAAGTTCTCCAGATGCCTGGTAATGAACTAATTGTTTGATTTAGGTGT
>NW_005187476.1:217729-236431 GCF_000239375.1 Pundamilia nyererei | reverse complement strand
CCACCGCCATGCTTTTTCCGCCATGTGCGTATGAAAACAAAGGCACTGAGCATGCGCGTTTTACCCATATTCTATTGCGATATTTCATTTTCTTATCGTTGCCCAACGTTAGGTTGATGCTCACCTGTTGGGTATAGAATTAATTTAAAACTTTTTGGGATTACGTTACATGGCTTCCCTTCTTTGTAGGTTTACTAACACATCAGCTCTTAGTTGTCCCCACAGCCGCTTAAAAACGAAAGAATATCAGGTGTTTTCCATTTGTGCTCCACAGCGTCATTACCAGAGAAAAATAGTTTTAAATGACTCTTTAATACTTTCTTCTTGTCTAAGGTACTTGTGCTATCTTTTTTTATTTTAGTTCTTACACTATATTTATTTTCCTTATTATTTACTCTGATTTTATGCTTTGTTTCTATTACAAATATTAATAAAATTGTTTTTCTATTATGTCCTCTGTGCGTCTGTCCTGTACGGTCTGTTTGTTTGTTATTTATAACGATTTAATGTTGACTGTATGATGCCAGTGTGTCCTGTAAAGAACTATATAACTAAGTTTTCAAAAACACTAGACAAACATTAGTGATGGCGACTAGTCAGCTGGCTCGGTGGTATCCTAGCAACAACAATACCTAAATCACACCTGGTGGTTTTTCTTTGTAGGCTCCAACAGAGAGAACCAGGACAGCTTGTTATTTTGCAGCCTTTTAAAACGTGTCTTGCGTAATTGGTTACAAATAGTATTCAAAGCAGCCTTTTTTTAATCCTCTTTGTCATCTTTTTGCCGAGTCCTGCTTGGACACGTGGGCATGAGCATGTGTTGCACTCGCTGACCACTCACTGGGCTCGTATTCTCACCTTTAAAGGTCATCCGCAGTTGGAAACAATGCACGTTGCACTCATCGCTCCTGAGATGTTACAAACATTTGTGGTGAAATGAATTCCACATAATGGCGGCGTCGAGTAGTTGCATGTTGTTGGTTTGTTTATTAATTTGATCATTCCTCTGTTTTTGCTCCATCTGTGCACCCTTCTGTCTCTGCTTCCCACATACATCCAACACACATTCTGGCTGCATCCAGTCACAATAGGCTCTTGCATAAGGAGTCACGAAGCACAGCGCATGTGGATTTTACGTGCTCGGTATGTCTCATGCTACGGCGTCTTTCATCGCTCATCAGTTCTCTTTTATCTCACGTGGGGGTCACATAACTGTCGTAGGTTGATCCATATTCACAGCGAGAGTCCCCCCGGTGTGCAGAGCCAGCCCCCCCAACCCCTCCGAGCGTCTGACACCGTCTGTGTGGCACTCACTGGGGAGTCCCTGAAGTTAGACTTCAATATTGAAGAAATCATATCGCTGAAAATGGCACCTCAGCCTTTAAAATACATTAATTGATCCCGTAAGGGAATACTTGGTGCACTCGCTGCACAGAGATATCAGAGAGGAGCTACATGGCAGCTGCCCTCGGGGTGCGTGCCTTTTCTCTTTAGATAAGATCAACAGCTTATTCCTTTTACAGAGGATTTTATGACCCTGCTCACATCCAGAAGCTTGTTTTCAGACATGCTGAGGATGGATTGGTGTTGGGCGTTTGGTGCATCAGTGGTATAAAAACAAAATCTGTCATTGGGCCTTATTCTGCCCAATGATACCAGAGAACTATGGTTTAAAGAGAAAGACCAAGAGATGGTTTTCATCCCCCCTTTTACCCCTTTAAATATAAGTAAATACATTTTTTTAAAATCTTTTTTGGCTTATATTTGAGACGTTATACTGTTTGCTAGTCTTGGAATACCCACTGGAGCTTAATAGGCAGCTTTGCAGGGAGGTTTGTTGTGATCTGCGCAGCCTTAGTCACATTTCAGCCTTTCATGATTTTCTCTTTTTTAACTTCGACATTTCTGTTTGTTTCATGTGTGTCTGACCTCTCGTCTTCAAGCCTCTGGTGGTTTGGAAAGCAGATGAGTTCATCAGTATGACTAGCGCAAACTTTGATGTTTCATCAAGTGCCTCAACAAACAAACTATATCACTGATTAATGATGCTCATTCACAGTACAGCCTGATAAGATCCATGTGCGTTCTCACATAAAACAAGCGCATCAGTATAAAAATGATATACAAAATACCGTAGTACAGCAAAACACCAGAAAATGTGAAGAAATGACAGGTTTTGATCGATGACACAAGCCTCAAAACCTCAGAGGGCATTTTTCCAGGCTGTTCAGTGAGCTATCCATCTATCTGTTCATCCGTCCACCAGTGCAATGTCTTTTTCTGTCCCCAAATATATTATATTGGATACTAAGCAAGGATATGAACTGCTGAGTGTTCATCCTTACTGCTGACTTGCCAAACATCTTTGGCAAGCACTCAAAGTGCTCAGGAGCTGGCCGGCCCTCATGGTTATACAGTTGGCTTGTACCTGCCAGGGGCTTCACAGCTTCCATTATCTGTCACTTAGAGGAAGAGAGGGGAGGTTTAGGTCAGAAAAAGTTCACACGCTCTGTGTATTAAAAAGTACTTTGTTGGCGATTCTAAATAGCTTAAAATGCTGCTGCGGGACTTTATTGCTGATGCTTTATAGTGAATGGATTCAAGTGTTTACCACTGAGGTGGCTGTGTGTTATATATGTTGTCATTTTTTGACTGGTAATGGTTCTGTGTAGAGACATCTTGGTTCTTGGCAGTGCTGTAGTGCACCAACTAACGATTATAAAATCAGGCTGGAAACAATAACGTTAGGGAGTGACTGTCGGTGATGACACAACGTGATCAAATTGTGCGAGCGCACTTCTGGATGTCAGTGTTGTGCAATTACTGTAACCGATTTCTGAGCCAATCATTACCGAGCCTCCATTATTTATTCACCAAAACTTGTTTCCCTCTCATTTTATACATTATTAAAGAAGCCTAAACCACTTCTGGTTTATAGTTATGTTTTGATCTTGCAAGTTTATTATCTCATTATCTCAGGATAACATAGTTTTTGTGTCCTCATAGCAAGTTCATCGTCAGAGTTGTCTCACACAGGAAAAGTTCATTTTCATGTTGGTTTGAAAACTTCACTCAGAAAGGATGGAGAGCAGCTGTTCTCGAACTTGTTGGCCTGCATTTGTTTTTGTTGTCCTTCTTTATATTTATTATTGCAGAAAACATCATAAACAGTTAATCATCTTCTAACCATGGTAAATACAGTCCTGATTTTCTAGATATGAAGCAACACGTACCTTTTAACCATTTTGGTCTAACAAACCAAAATCACCGATAATAAATCAGAAATCTTGCAATTTCTTCCCCAAAAGGTTTGCACGTCTGTTTTTTAACACATTTTTAGCATAACTGAAGAATTCATATGATAATTACGACCAAATTCTATATGAATGTTTACGATAATAATGATTACATTTCCAAAATGTCAAAGTTCAAGCAATCAGTCCCTTCAGTTCAGTTGAGTGTTGTTGAAAGAGTAATCTTTATAGGAACAAATCGGAACGTTTGATGTTTTCAATCATATCCATACTCTTGTGCAAACAGGTTTTCAGTTTTGTTTGCTGCAGTGATCGAGGTCGTGCAGGCTCTTAACAGTGTTTTCCTGCATTTATCTTTCCTGTACATTTGTCATTAATTTAAAATATATTTCTTTATTCGGGCTCAAATGGCTCACACTAACTGTAATGCCTCTGAGGCAGCTAATGTTTGCCCATTCTCCTTGTTTCCCTCATTGCTTTTAATAGTGCTCATTAAAAGGCAGACGGGTAGGTGTTGTAAAGGTAATTTTCTTGGTTTTGCTACGGCGATTACTGTCGGGGCGTCCTGTTCTCTTTCAGCAGCACATTCTCAAGCTCTCATTTCCACTGTGCTGGTCATGGAATAACCGTCTTTAAGTATGATGTACAGTTCATGGGTTTACACATGTCAAGTCACTGTGGCGCAAACGCACAGCTGTGTGAATAATGCAATAATGTCAGACAGGAGCCAAATGCTGGATTTCTGTAGCGAGATGTGATTCATAGAAATTACATTATAGTCGGATTTCCTGGTGAGCAATTTTAAGCCCTGAGAAAACTCCACTCGGTCATTTTCATGAGGTTTGGTCTGAAGATAATCTGTGCTAGATTGATGGAACTGATTAAAATCTGGCACTTTTACTGTATGGTGCATAAGTCATGAGCCAACCCATTGTTGTTTTGTAAGGAAAATGTGAAATATGTACAGTAGTTAGCGAAAATGAATGGAAGTTTGTGCAATTCTAAAAAATCTTGAAAGTCAGTATTTGGTATGACCAAGAAATTCCCAGAAGTAGGAACATTCAGGAACATTCATCCAAGCTTTTTGAAGTGCAACCAAAGCTTTTCTTTGGGTGTTGGCTGCGTTTTGTTCCACTCTGTTAAGATGATGCCACACTGCTTCAATAATGTTGAGGTCCAGACTCTCGAGAGGAAAATCTATTATTGATGGTGTTCTGCTGTGTGATCTTATATCCAGGTATGCTTTTACTGCAGTGGCCATGTGTTAAAATACATTGCAAATCAGACACTTCCCAGATGGTATTACATGGTGTATCAAAGGCTGTGTTCGTATTTCCTACGTCTGATAAGATCTCCATCACCACTGACTGAAATCCTCTCCAATCCACTCTCGTACCAGACTTCCAGGAACTTTCAGCTGTTTGTTTTACACGTTGATGCCGTCAGATTTAGCGTGAGATGAGGATTTTAGTGAAGCACCGCTGATAATGACACGAGCCTTTTAGTAAACGTATTCAGTACTAAGCAGTGAAGCAGCTGTCTATGATTGATTTTTAGAGATAAAGGTTAACAATGTCCTTCCGGCCTTTTTGATTTAAACCAACGATGAAAAACGAAAAGGTTAAAATGGTTTTAATAACAGGGGTATATAAAGTGGTCGATATTTTTTATCGTCTTCTCCAGTGGTGATAACAAATAGTCACGGGTCAGATGAGTTGCCCGGGTATTGATTATGTCAGAGGTATGTGTTGCTGGTCATTTTGGTGGCTGATCCTTTGCAAGTCGTCAGCTTACAAATTGCAGTAATAATTGGTGGATTTACACAACATCACCAAGGTTTCAGAGGAGAAAAGAGTACCTTGTTATTGGAAAGTACTTCTGGGTGCTCTTCCAGTCCACTCTCCTACTCTTAGCCACCAACCATCGAAAATTTGATGAACTCCTGCTTTGTTTTCTGAACTGAGTGGTTTCCCAAAAGGTTGATTCTGTTCACCTGACATAACGTTTTTATTTGGGGGGAAACGTTTCGTCACTCATCCAGGTGACCAGAATCAAGCTTTTTGGGATTTACTTACCTGGATGATTGAGCATGCATCAAGACAGCCGAGTGGTTTGTCATATTTCGGGGTCAAATTGATTGGGTGTGCAGCATTGGTTAGTGAGGGCGATATCTGCCTTTACAGCATACTAGGGCCACCCTTGGAAAAACCAAAAACCTGTTCTGATGGTTGTCAAATTTCTTCTTTGTTCTTTTTTTTGTGCGGAAAAGAAAGAAGAATAACAAAGCACCCAGTTCTTAGAGGGATATGGTGACTTTATTCATGGGACGTGGGGTTACACCAGTTGCCCACACGCTCGCTCCACTTTGAGAGAGTTGAGGTTGCTCTCATGCCAGAAAAGCTGAGGGATCTGATTAGGTGGTCATTCCTACAAACATATGTAGCTGCCCCGAGCTGCTGCAGTGGAACACAAATCTTAATTACTGTTGACAATGACAGATGCACGCACAAATTGATTTGTGATTAACTCGGTTAAAAAGTCCACTTGGAGTTTATTACGCGACGACTGCAACCTGAAGCCTTTTGCACGTGGCTCTCACATATGATCTGAGCTAAACAGTGCATGTATCTTTGATGTCGCTCTGTGTCTCGGGTCTTGTGCTCACAGGGTTACAGTATGTGTTCTGCACACAAGTGTATGAGTGCACACATATCCTGCCTCCCATTTCTTTTCGGCCTCTGATTAAGCACCTAAGTGCAAATGTAAATTTCTTCAGATGTGTTGTGATGATAGTGCTGAGCAGTTGCCACTTTGTCCTCTGAGTAAACTATGTGACATACAGTGAGCGCGGCTGACACAGCCATCTGTGTTGTGTTGTGTGTGTTGCAGGATCCCTGGCAGGCTCAATGACAGACGCACTCCCCTCGGAGAGCTCAACTGGATCTTCACAGCCATCACCGACACGATCGCCTGGAATGTTCTGCCCAGAGGTGAGGCGCTCACACGCAGGCACACAGTTTTGTTTAACAGTCGTGAGCAAGCTGTTCTCACCAAAATAATGTACCTTAAAAGATCTTAAGAAAGACATTAGTTGGGTTAGAAATAGTTTTCTTATGATGGAAAGTGAGTGCATCCCAAATTAAACTCCTCTCAACTTCCAAAACAAATGTTGGGAATGAAAGACACTGGGAAAATATCACAGCCTGGAAAGCACACTAAAAAATAAACCATCAGCTAAAAAACCTCAGCGAGCTTTAGAGCTGCACATCTGTGATTTCTCTGTGGACATCAAACTTAGTGTTTCAGTCCAGGTCAGGTTTTATGAAAATCTTGTGAATGCGAGAGGCTGAGAAGGAAGTTAGCTTGGCTGAAGAGTGCCACTGATGGTTGCCAGTGTTTTGCTAGATACGGCAAAAATGAGCCGAGGTTTCTGAGGGACAGTATCTGCTGCAAACCAGCTAAACTGTGCACAGTAATGGATTTTTCTGGGGTTAACCCGCCTGTCTGCTGAGGTCTAATTAAATAGGGAAACCTAAACCAGGGTTAATCCCAGTGGAGACTTTGAGTCCAGTGACTGCTGTCTGATGGTGATTCTGGATGTTTTGGCTCTACATGGGAAGCCGAGCTGCTTGTAGCAGAGACGCAATGTGTTTCCTGACATTTAGAGCTGGTGTAGGAGCAGGTTTATGGTACTCTGTGTGAGTTTCGAAGCTATAAATCGGATGACCATGCCTGGTGCAACTCGTTCTCCTTCAGATCTGGTCAGCCTCATTTCATGAACAGCTCTTTCTTTAAGAGGGTATAAATACTCATAATTTCCATAACATACATGTGCCAGGGTGCCGTCACAGAGCACATGAAAAAGCCAGAATTTGCTTTTTGCCTTGTCATCATAGTCCTTGCTCACTGCCCATCCTACTCACCAGATTGCGCCCCCTCTGACTTCATCCTCTTCTCCAAAAAGAAATTGAAGTTAAAGCGTTGACATTTTCCAGCAATTAGCAGAAGCAGTGAAGTGACTGTAGTGGTGTCCAAGGTGACTTCCTTGACCTTGGTTTAGTTTTTGTTTGTTTTTCTTTTTTTCAGTCACAGAACTTTATAGCAGGGATTACCAAAATATATGAACTAATACAATAACCAGATTGAACAGATACTCTCGCTTAACCACCCACAATAACAGTTAGTTTAAGCTCAAATACAAGTCAGTTCTAATCCAGAAATGAAATGGATAAATCTGGATGAGTGGCTGGAAGTTCTGCTTATTTGCTTCTATTTAATGTTTGTTTTGCACATTATGTCATTGTTCCATCACTTATGCACTTACGGGCTGCTGTATGTGCCCTGGTGCTTTTTTCTTTTCATTTTAATGCATATGGTTTAAGTTGCCAGAAGATGAAAATCAGCCAATTAAATCAAATCTGGCATATTTCCGTCAATGTCAATATCCATTTTTGAAAATGAACATAAATCAAACCATCGTTGTATTTCTCTATTTAGGGGCAATGAAGCCTTATAACATAGTTATATCACAATAAATTATGAAAAAGAAGGTAAGAGCTTAATTTCTTCTAAAATGATTAGAGAAGCAAACATGCAGGAACATTTCCTCTTGTTGGAGCCGGAGACACATCTGAGGCGCGCTGCAATCTTTAGTTGAACATGTTTGGGCAGTGATGAAAAATGAAATGACCCCATGTGTTTCAGTTCTCAGGGAGCTCAAATTAGGGCACCTAATAAAAACTGCGCAGTAGTGACGCATCAGCAGTGCTAAAACTTTGAGAACGTCCCCAGTGGTAGAAAATAGTGAAGCTGTTTTCTATAAAATGCCAAAAGTGCAGTACGTGCAGGTTGGCTGCTCAAATTGAGATTAATTGTGTTTGGAGCGTCTAGCAGAGTAATTGGGGACATCATTTAAACATAATTTGGCAGACATAAAAACCCGTATACACACACACGTAGCAAAACTCCTGCTTACAACACACAGCGCTGCCATTAGCCGTTACCCTCAAGCTCAGCCTCCCCAGATAAAAACGCACGCAATTTCCTTTTTTTCTACATGTTGTTACAGTTTGCATGCATCGCACGCAGATTCCCTCATTGGCCACCTGTCTGTTGAATGCAACACACATCCACACAGAGGAGGGCTCAGACTCTCATGAGACAAACTGTATCCCAGCTAGAATAGCAATGTGACAAGGCTGATGGCTGCAGAAGCCTTTTAAACCCTCAGGGCTCTGCTGTTAATGAAGCATCTCGCATCAGAAAGAATCCCTGTAATGAAGGCACTGCACACCTAATCCAAATCTCTCTCTCACACACACACACACACACACACACACACACACACACACACACACACACACACAATGACACTTCAGTGTTTAAACAGCCCAACACTAGCAGTGGGCACAGAAGCTGTCAGACAGTGTCTCGTAAAATATCCCCAACACACAAGCGAAGTAATCATAATCATAAGCTAAGAGATTGCCATGGGATTGGCCTGGCCCCATTACAGTGAATTGGTGAATACACTAATGAGTAGACGAAAACGTGACTGCGACACGGCTTAAATCTGCATTTTCCTGCCCTTTATATTCTCTAAGCATACAAACAAAGTAGCCCATTTTTCTCTAAAGTAGTCGCCTCGCTCTAGTTAAGCTTCTTTTTGTTTATCGAGTCTTTCAGGCCCCCGTTTCCTCCCACATGCAAACTTATCTCTGTGTTCACTTAAATCATTTGATGTTCCCTTTCTCTTTCTTCAGATTTGTTCCAGAAGTTGTTTCGTCAGGACCTGCTGGTGGCCAGCTTGTTTCGCAATTTTCTGTTAGCAGAGAGGATAATGAGGTCATACAACTGCACACCAGTCAGCAGCCCCCGCCTGCCCCCTACATACATGCACGCCATGTGGTAAGATGCACACAAACGGAGCTCGGGGCTCACTTTCACGCACACCGATAACACAGATGTCCACAGCTTTGCAAAGCAGAAGGCAAGAGTACGAGGGAGAGTCATCCTTGAGGCTTTGCTGTTTGTTCAGGCGCACTGCAGTTGGAGTTTGAACAGACTTTCTAACAAACACACGTTATGATTAGAGAGCAGACAGTGTTGCCTTTTTTTATGTGTGCCTGTTTAATGATTGTTAGTGTGGGGATATTAAAAAATGCCATGAGTCTGGCATCTTATGCACAAAAGGAAAAATCTGCCTCAGGGCTCAATTGTTCTAAAGTTATGGGTTTGATTGTTAAATGTTAAATGTCTGAAACTGTTTTCCATTAGGAATTACTTTGCGTCTTTCTGACCATTTAGTTTGGTTTTGCAATTCCTCATTTTACCAAAGCAATTAGGATAAACACTTTGAATGCAGTGAGATATTTCTGGGAGTTTAACTGCACTTGTAGAGAGTTTATGGAGCTCTCATTCAGCTTCATCTTTGTGCATTCAGTAGACATTTTCACAGAAGTGCCACCCGCCTGCTGTTCAAATCTTCTGTTTTCAAGAGTAATCCAGTCAGAAGAAGCGACCTGAGAGCGTGACACCAGAGCTGATCGTGCTCACGCATGACAGTGTTTGTTTTACTACCGGATGCACTGCAGCCTGTTTTACCCGTGTCGCAGAAACAGCTCTGTGCTCTGTCTGAAAACAGAAGCAGGAGAAGGTGCACAGTAGCTGAGCATCTGCATGTGCAGCAATGTGACCAAGAGCGTTGCTGTCACTCTAGTCTATAAGCAAAAACAGGACAGGGTGTGTCAGGATCTGCGTAAAAATGTAGACCCATCTGTGTAACTACAGTTACTACAACATATTAAAAGTGCCTTATTTACTCTCACAACCTCTAAATATAATGTTGAAGTGTAAGCCAAAACACGTAGGTGTCTTTATTTGCTGCTTCTCTGGAGCATATGCACGCTCTTCATTTATACTAAGTTTAGTTTCCACGAATCTTGTTTCTCATTTATTTTTGCATGTTGACAGTTTCCAGTTTGGCTCCATGTGCTGCTCTCTCCCACATGGCAGAGGCACACAGCTGCCTTCACCAGGGGCGGGGCAAAGTCTGTTTATGTTGATTGACTGGTAATTTTCACAGTATACCTGTAATACCAGTAACAAAGCAGGAAAGTGTGTTCTGATATGGAAAAGTACTTGTATACTCTATGTATATCTTTATGATTCACAAATACACCTTTGCATATGAAGTCTTTTTGCTGTTCACGCGAGGGGTCGCACAGCGGCCTGCCTGCCTCCATCTCATCCTTATTCCCGACCATGTTCTTCTGTCACACCATCTGTCCTCCTTCACTACATCCATGAATGTTCTCTGTAGCCTTCCTCTTTTCTTCTCCTCGGCAAATGTGTGTCTTTTTAAATAGAAAATTCTTTATCTTTGCATCAGGACGGTCGAACATTAAAACTTATGTCTAAAGCTTAAAACTTAAGCCTCAGTTTTTAAACTGGGTCGATGGGTGAAGCTGAGGGAGTTATCAGCTATCACAAGATGCACGTTGCATCTGCAATCCAAACAAAACCTGTTTGGGTGTCTTTTAGTCCACCCAAGTGCTGAACATACCCTTCTTTAACAGCAGGCCTGGCCTTTATTATGAATTAAAATTGTGAGGAATTAAATCAAAACGGGCAATGGGCCACCTGTGTGTTTGTCCTGACTGGGTTGTTTACACATGGAGGCCAGAACTGTTGTTTGTAGCATGCTGTATGCATGTTAGCATGTATCTGCTGTAAAACTGAGTGTCGGCCTCAAGTGGTCATTTGAGGAACTGCAGTTATTTTCCTCTTTTGTTTCGTGGCATGAGAAGAGTGTTTGCTCTTCTCATGCTCACTTTGTCTGCGCACTACAGAACCTTGTTGCTGTAGCCTGATGTGGTGACTGTGCGGACGAGCGTCATTTAAAACAAAGAACAGATGACTCTGGATGGTCATTTCTCATCTCTGTCATTTTACTTGGTAGGAGCGTCACTGCTGAAACCTTTCTGTGCCTCAGATCTATTTTGTAGTCAACATAAATGCAGTGCAGAGACGAGACAGGTTGGATTTAGAGT
This sequence comes from Pundamilia nyererei, assembly GCF_000239375.1. Taxonomy (NCBI): domain Eukaryota; kingdom Metazoa; phylum Chordata; class Actinopteri; order Cichliformes; family Cichlidae; genus Pundamilia; species Pundamilia nyererei. The sequence continues at coordinate 225,126 of NW_005187476.1, read as the reverse complement.
AAAAGTGCTGCCGTTTCTTTTCCCACCCACTCACATTAACCTGCAGCCAAATGCGTCCACCTTTTGACTGAAAGCAACGAAAAAGCACTTGTCCTCTGGGGGATGTTAAAAGACTTTGTGGGGTGTCTTTATCTGTGTCAGCCATGGCAGATTTAGTTTAAAAGCAGCCACACCACAAAAATAAACCGGGGGAAAAACAAAAAACCTTTTTGAATTATTTAATAACACAAAATAAGAGTTTAAAGGTTTTACTTATACTCACACAGTTTGGGACTGACAAGTTTCTGCATCATTTTACTGATTTATTAGTCGTGTGTTCTCGTAACTACACTTGTAAACACAGAGACGAGCTTTTAAAGTCTTTTAGGCATTGCTAGGAACATTATCCCATCGTCTATCTTGCTTTACTTACACCAACACTTCTCCCACTATCTATTGTTTCTCCTCTTGGTCTTCTATAAATGCCTCCCTCCATCTCACCCACTCATTATCTGGCTTGTGTTTGGGAAAAAAATCTCTCACTCTCATTGCCTCGAGGAGTGACTTGTTGTGTAACAGCCTGGCATCACTTATTGTAAAGAATACTGCTCTTTACTGAAGCAGTAGCCTTTCATTCTCATGCCTGCCCACTTTTTTTTTAGATTGTGGGTACATTACAGTTTACCGCCAAAGAAATTAAGAGTATCACTTTGTTTCACAGCAGCACATGCAGTATTAAGCACGACAGATTAACAGCAGAGAGGCGCTTTAAGAGTGCAGAAAACTAAACCGAATGGACAATGAAAAAGGGACGTGCTGGCGATATAAGGCTGGTGGAAAAATAAAAGTTTGGATGAACATAGATGGGAAAGGAAGGGAAACATAGAGGAGGAATTAAGCAGTTTGGGTGCTCGTTGATCGATGTTGGTGCCTGAACACCAACAGCAATTGTTATTCAGATGGAGGAGATGGGAGAGAGCAGATAAACCCCAGGTTGATTGCTCCCTCGTGGGCAGTTTTAGTGTGGGAGTGTGCGTGGGTGTGTGTCTGCTTTGTATCTGCGCTCCTGTTTGCGCGTTGCTGCACCACTCTCTGCAGGCAACGCACTCGTACACACAAAAAGAGCTTAGTCAGCGCCAACTGGTCCCCTGCTCTGTCCCCTCATCGCACACAGACGGGCTTTGGTGTGATGAGTTACTCATTCGGATTCGCAGACATCATCCAAGTTAATGCTGTCATCCTAAACAGTGCAGCAGCCTCCTCCCCGTGAGTGTGTCCTCGCTGATAGCACTGCTCTATCTGCTGGTTTCCACACCATTGGGTTACATAAACACCAGCAGGGATGGAGATTTGTTGGCAATGTGTGCACACAGATTGTAATCCCAGTACTTGAAGTTATGAAACCGAGAAAGCACGTTTAATTCAGAGCGATTTTTTTTATAATATTAATATCATATGTCCAAAAATAAGGCTTTCGCAGCTCTGTCAGCGCCAGTGGATCTATTAATGATTACCATAACTCTGGATGCTCCAGCAGCGTCTTCCCTCCTGTACTTGTAGAAGTTTTACTTTTTGTACCATATCAAGAAACAAACTGTATCTAAAACCAACAATAATTGTTCTCCGAAACTAAGGAAAGCAGCTCGTATAACAACATCAGTAGCAGTCACACATGGCCACATTTCTTTAAACAATGTCTTTTTATTAAGAGTTTTTTTGTTTTTTTTTATACATATGGACAAAAAGAGAAGAAAGGGATTACAAATGATCTGTACATTCGGGGTAATCAGCCCGTACATTTAAAGAAGCATTTTAAAACGAGTTTTAAAGTTGCTGTATGGCAAACGGAGCATTACATTAAGTAACAGCACTACAAGTAATATATAGTTTTTGTCCCTCCCTTCACATGACTTCATATTACATGTTAGTCTGCACAACCTGCTTGGGTGGTCAGTAGAAGTAATTCAATTAAAAATGCTCCAAAAAGCATCAGCAGCACAAAACAGAGCAGAGGTCTAATTCAGTGATGAGCGACGATGAGGCCCAGCCGACACCGGTCGACTCCTTATGTCAGGACGACTGTCAGTCAAGGCTGGATATGAGTTATTAAAAAAGGGGATAAGCTGCCCACTGAGACCAAACCCTTTCTTTGTATCAGACTATAAAAAGGCTTTTTATTGCTTTAAACTTGGACAACTTCATATGTGTGTCTATGGAGGCTGGCTCACTTTTTAAGCCAGCCTCATCACACTTCTAGAAATAAGTTGCCCAGCTAGTCTAAAGCTACTGTAGCAACTTCAGCGTAGCGTCTAAATAAGCACGAGGATTAAACCCGATTGGGTTGGTTAGCAAGGTGTTGTTCCACGTTTGTCTTTAAAAATGAGTTTGATAAAAACAAAATAACACAATACAGCACTCTGACTTGTGCATCTAGAGGAATCATTTGTTTGCTAACTGCAATGTAAGATATTCATGTAAACAGAAGTCTTAGTTGAAACAGTGCATGAATATAATCAGGGCTAGTACGTCAAAAATTAGGCCTCATATGGCACCAACACTGTAAAACGAGCAGCATCTGTTCTTAATAGAGCAGTAGTGTGTGTTTGCACGGGTAATATTTTCACTGGAAGGCGACTACACCGGCTCCTGAATAGATATACGCTTCTGTTTTTGCAGCAGCTGACAGAAGCTGGAATAGCCACAAATGCTTACTACATGTATTGCATGTTTGCATGTTACACATTCATCAGTGGGTCCATTATGTCTTTAACACTGTGCTGTTGACCAAGAGTGCAACTCTATTATATCACATTGAGATAATGGGAAAGGCCATTAAAGCAGGAGTCTCAGACAGAGTGAACTCAGCATCAGTGGTTCAGCATCACATTACGTTGCTGCGTATCGACTGGGAACATGACTCAACCCCCGCCTCCTGTTAACTGAGAGGAAAAAGCCCCATCGAGGCCCAGAGTTCAATTGTCTGCAATAAGGAGCTGGAAAGTGAAGGGAGAAGAGAGACGGGCAGAAAGAGAGAAAAGAGAAGCTGTGATAAGGTTTGATGTGAGTTGCATAACCCCATGAATTAGAAATGATGGCCATGAGAGAAGGGCTTGTGTTTCCAACGGGATTAAAGGCTCCTCACTGCCCTCCTCAGGACCTCAGGCTGCGAATTTAAAGAAGCCCGTGTGCATGATGAGGAGTGCGAGGGAGAAAACGTGAGCTGAGCAAAATGAGTGTTAGTGGCAGGATGGAAAAAATGGCCCAGGTCTGGTTTATGACCTGCTTTTGTTGATTCTGCTTGGGGCTACATGAGAATCAGTAGATCTGAGAGTTTACCTTTTGAGGATGGTGCTAAAACAAAACCCAACCCTAAGCTTACCTCCAACCCTGGACAAGACTCAGGTTAATCTGGAGAATACCAAGAGGTTAAAAAACAGTAAATAGTGAAATCCCTGCCAAGTCTTTAGCAATAAAATGTAATATTTACATGTATTTTGGTTAAAAATGGAATAAATTAAAGGCCAGAGAATCGACATCGAGACTATTTCTGTTATGTAAAGAGCTATTTTGGGAATTTTTGGAAGTTTGCCGCCACTCTGAACATCCATGGTTTGTTTTTGGGGGCGTTTCCAGTTTACACAGTGTCCTGAAGCCCAATAATAATGAGCTGTGTGAAATGAGCCATGTTGCTTATGGTTTAAAACATGTGTAGCGTACAGTCACCAAGACTGGAGAACCACCACAAAAATACCACCGCACCAAATTTACTGTTGCTCCTGCATTAAGGTGAAGGATACATACAAATTATTTTCCAAGACTCTGGAAATTATATGGATAAAATTAGTCTGTTTGTTACCAGGGTCACTGTGGACAACATCATATGAAGGTATTACGACAGTTGGCCTGGACTCATATGGAGTTCTGGTATATAGGATGTAAGGTGAAGTGTCACAGAGTCCTTACCCTATAATACATCGCTAGCACACATTGTTCTTTAGAAAATATCACTGGATCTAAATTCTTGGATTCAGGGTCTCAGTTCATGCCTGGTATGGAAAGAATTTTGAGTCTTAGCTGTTTGATATATGCAGCTTCTAACTCGTAAAGGTAGCAAACGGTGCCACAGTTTAATGCGATCTTCCTTTGGCCATCCCACACTACTAAATGTGATTGGCAGTTTTTTTTTTTATTTATTCATTTATTTATTTTTTGTTATTCTTCCTGGAAAGTCCTGAAAATAAGTTTTATTTAAGGATCTTCCTCATGACATATGATGTCACTTACATGCGGTGTGTGTGTGTTTCCTCTCTACAGGCAAGCGTGGGACCTGGCCGTGGACATATGCCTCTCTCAGCTGCCCACCATCATCGAGGAGGGCACCGCCTTCAGAGTAAGTGTGTGTGTGTGTGTGAGAGACAAATAAGCACAGAGCCACTGATGCCTCTGATGCATCATGTTGTTGTGTTTTTTGGCATTAAATGCATGAAGCTTGGAGGCTAGGGGACCTCTAGCATTGATGGATGTCTTTCATCTTGAATGTGTCCAGCACTGACACCTGTAAACAACAAACTGTTCTTGTTTGCACTGCAAGTTCGCCACCACCCGCATATACAGCATCTCTATTAATCTCTCAAACACACTCGCACACACTCATCCCCGGCGGATTACATTGTAAAATGTCAAGTCTAATAACTCAAGTATGAGCGTCAAATAAAAAAATAGTTTCAGAAAGCACTGGCCCTGCACTTTCAGCCGCTCGACTGTTTATCGTTATATTTACTGACGAGGCAGGGGGCCGTGATGGAGATGCTGAGTGTAATGGAAGCGCTCTTCAAAAAAGCTGATTGAGCTGATGATGACTTAACAAATATGGGTCATCGTAACACTTTTTTGTTTTGTTTTTTGTATCTGTGTGAGTCAACAGCGTATCTGTAACACTGTCTTGGTGTATTTTCCCTACAACATCATAAGTGATGTTTTTCATGGCCTTTGCAAGTGGCCAGTTTCATTGTTGTGATCTTGTAGCTTTGATTGGTTTAAGCAACTAAAGTCTTTTATTGGGTTTTGGCAGCAGAGCTACTTGGTTAGGTTAAAGGAACAAAAGTGTTTTAGAAGGTTTAAACAACTGAATTTGTCAGGACTATGAAACAAAATTACTTCGGTTTAAACAACAAAGCGATTTGATTAGGTTCTGGCAACAAAATGTCTTTGTTAGGCTCATGTGACAAAACTACTTGGTTGGGTTTAGGAGAAGATCCATTAGTCAGCTGGAACATCCTTGAGTTGAAGTTTAGTTTTCCAGAAAGAGACCCCAGATTTTATCAAATGTGCCCTTTTGGTTCTGGATGGAGCAGTGGATCTTTTCCAGACTGAGACACGACATGAGATCAGCAAGCCACCGACCATAGTAGGGCGGGGCAGCAGCTTTCCACCTCATCAAAATGGCACTTCTAGCCAAGAGGGAACCAAAGGACAGCACCCTGCGCTTTGCTCCGTGAATGTACTTATCATCCTCTCCCGCTGTACCAAAGAGAGCAAGTAGGGGTTGACAGCTAGTTTCAGGCCAGTAGCCTTGTTCAAAGTGCAGGAAACCACCTCCCAAAAATTTGCCAGGGCAGGGCGGGTCCAAAACATGTGGGTTAGATTGGCATCATCAGACCCGCACCTGTTAGAGCGAGGGTCTAAGCTGGGATAAAGCTTAGCTAGTTTGGATTTAGATAAGTGGGCCCTGTGGACTACTTTGAATTGTAACAGGGAATGACGGGCGCAGAGTGATGTAGAGTTTACCAGAGAAAGGTCCCAGACGTCATCTGACATAGATATACCCAACTCCTTCTCTCATGTGGACTTGAGGCCCACAACGCGGGCTGTGGTTACACTGCACAGTTTGTTATAGATCCGAGACATTACAGCTTTGCCTGATAGTTGCAAATTAAGGAGCTCGTCCAGTAAGTTAGCAGCTGGAGCTTCTGGAAAGGACACTGTTTTTAGTATTGTTATAATTAATAACAGTCTTTTACATAAAAGTCAAAAATCCTGCAGCATCATTGCTTATAATGCTGTGGGAACAAGAATGAGCCGACCAACGGTTACTAGACTCTGCAACAACGATGGAGAACACACAGCAGCTTTTCCCATGTTAGGGCTCTTATATGGGAACTCCACCTTCTCTCCACCTGGCCCTGGGAGGTGAGCATCGCTCCCCCAGGAGCAGTTTTCCACACTCACTCCTCCTCCTACTTTCTCTTGCACTTGGGCTAAAAACACTTACCAACACTATAATTGAGCCTCTGAGGACTCCTAAAGCAGATCTGCCTGCTCCGTCTTTCAGGAGCCTTTAATTCCTCTCTGATGTGCTTTGACTCCTTTAGCTCTCTTTGTTGGACTTTGTCACAGCTGAGTAAAGAAAAAAAAAGGAGAATGTTATTTATGGTAGATTGAGTCTCTGCTCATGTTAATTAACTTCTCTCTAGCACCTGTAAAACACCCCAACAGTCATATTTTATGTCATATGGAACCAAAAATGCCACTCGTGCCCCACACCTTTGTTACTTTATGTAATAACTTTATTTCTTTATGTATTTTTGATATTTCATGGCATTTTATAAATCTTTCTAAAAGATCTTTTATGTAATTTGCAACTAAAAAAGGAAAATTGTGTCATTCATCGCAGTAACTACTTTATCAAGGCAACACATTTAAAATCAGTGTTCAGTTTTTAAAAATGTAATAAGTTTATGTCAGTGTAAAGATGTTTGTCCAAAGCAGGAAGCAGAGACCAAATTCAGGACAAAATGATGTTGTGTATGAATTTATTGGGATTTGATGAGCCAGCATTTTGTCGTATTTCTTGTCTTGCAACAACCCAGCTAGTTATTCACATGCCTGTGACGTTAATTTTTAATTAATTTTGACAGCTTCACCCACATTCGCTCATTGGCATACAGTATCACACATTTGTTACACACAGTACTGTATGGCTGTCTGTCAAAAGTCTCAACAGTAACAAATGAAAAAAAGTAGTTTCTTTAGTTACATCACAGGTGTCATCTTTAAGTAAGCAGTGCTACTTTTCACACAATTGTGTCAGTATCTGAGTGTGTAGGGTTATTAAGCTTTGATTATGCTCAAATTAATGTAACCATCCAACAGCGAAGCGCTGATATTTTCCCCTCCCGACATCCATCAGCGGTCTACACGAGGCTGTCGCAATTCAAACACTCTGCGTGATCGAAAACTCTGCGGCCAGCAGCCAATCAATCAGACAATGTGCCATGACAGCAGAGAGAGGAGAGGGGAAGGTGATCATGACAGATCAGGATTTATGTTGTTACTGCAGTGCGGTGTCACTCCTGAGCTCATTATGTTCATGTTTTCATGAAATGATGGGCTTGTAACTGCAGGACTACCTCATTATG
>NW_005187476.1:203109-217709 GCF_000239375.1 Pundamilia nyererei | reverse complement strand
TGTGTGTGTGTGTGTGTGTGTGTGTGTGTGTGTGTGTGTGTGTGTGTGTGTGTGTGTGTGTGTGTGTGTGTGTGTGTGTGTGTCCATTTGAAAGAGAGAGAAAGCTGAAGCAGAATAAATGATTTGAAATGGTGATAAATATTTCATTGCTTCTTGTGTCCACAGCACAGTCCTTTCTTCGCAGAGCAGCTGACAGCGTTTCAGGTGTGGTTGACGATGGGCGTAGAGAACAGAAACCCACCTGAGCAGCTCCCAATTGTACTGCAGGTACAGACGCACACACACACCTCGACACACACCCACAGCTTTATGAGACTGGAACTGCTGAGGACAAACGGGGGGTGGGGTAAAATGTCTAACAAATGGCCGGGGACAGAACTGAACTCGGGCCACTGAAATAACTAAGCGAGCAAAGGAGGCGCTGCTTTCTGTGCCCACATTTCCATTTAAATGTAGATAATAATTCATAAAAGCAAGACGCTAATTTTCTCCACCTCGCCATTGCATATAAACCAGTCAAATATAACGAGAAAACTATAGGAAAGGATATAAAAATCCAGCTTTCATATGCAAAACGTGGAACGGAGATCGCAAACCAAAAGAGAGACACTAAAGTAAAAGATGAAGATAAAAATGCTTTAAAAAGACAAGAAAATGAAATGAAATGCAATTATACTTTCAACATGCAATAATAATTCTGTATCAGTATGAGTCTTTGTTTTGCAAATGTCACAGTGCTAACAGGTCTCTTTTAATTTATTACACAACATACTCCTACCTTCAGGTCGTCCCTCTTGCAAATTGAGCTCATTATTTTCAGACCAATTTTTTTTTTTTTTTACAAGCCTGCAAGAAAACCTGTGACATGAATGTTGTGTTTTCTGTAGCGCTGAACTTTGTAGAAGCGGCTTGCAGCTCCTCTCTTATTTCACGAGGGGTCGCTACAGCGGGTAGCGCCAAATTTTTGATTGGCACAATCCAACGAGGCATCAGTGTCTCCTCCCAGGATCAAACCCGGGATCTCGTTAGGCGAACGTGTAAACCACCACACTCTGGAGAGAGTGAAAGGTCCAAGAGTGAAATCTTGGCACATCCTCGTAGAGTGCATCAGCTGCTGAGTAACTGCGGTCATATGCTTCATTTTCCTCTTCCCACCTCCACCACCACCATCACCCCGCGGGGTTGTACAGTTGTGCTGTTGTATTATATCACAGTACATAGTAGTGCTATATCACAGCATAGTAGCTGTCCGTGTTGAATGGTAATTTTCTGCTGACTCAGCGCGCTCCCAGCAGCAGCACGTCCATACAGCAGTTCTGTCGGGAGCCGTTAAAAGCTGAGGAAAAGGCAGACTGATCGGCGAGCACCGGGTACAGCGTGTGTGTGTGTGTGTGTGTTGTTGATGTGGATATAAGAGGAAAGGAGCAGCAGCCTTTGAGATTACACAACATATTGCAGCTGTACACCATAAGGGCAATGTCATTTAGTGTGAGGGCTACTTCCTGCTCCGTGATGTAATTAATGGGCACATAAACAGGTTTTCTACCTATTTAAGTATGCAGTTGCATAAGAATGAAGCTAAAGAGTCGGGTGAATTCTTACAGGATTTACAGTCAAAGGCCAAAATATAATCTGACTCAATTTGAAAAGTGCAAAGAGTGACAAAAAAGATGAGCAACGGGCAGGAAACCATCAATAACGCTCTTTAATGAAATGAGCAAAGGGAGAACAACAGAGCCCAGGAAGCAGTCCTTCATCCAGGACGGATTATTGGAGTTACAATGTTTCCAAGTTGTGACGCTATAGTAACAACAACACACTCAAACACGTGTTGTTTTTTTTAATCTTCTTCTCTATGTATCACCCAAGTGATTCATACCTGCAGGTGCATCATGACGTGACGCAACGTGCGCCGACGTTCATACATACAGCGTCATGAGAGGAAGCGCTTACTCACTGCACCGAAGGGGATGGGAAGCATGTTGTTGCACACATGAGCCGCTCCAGTAAACATGCACACGCGCTTTAATGTGTGTGCATGTTTAGAGAATTGCTCAGATATTTATTTGCATAAAATGAGCTTATGATTAGGGCTGTGTGGAATCATAATAACAATTTTATTTGTGTAGCACTCTATAAATTCCTTTCCAACTTTTTTCACTTCCGATACAACGCCCGCGGTGTCTGACGACATTAATCTCCTGTTAAATCACAAAGCTGTAGGAAGAGATTCGGACCACCTTGTTTTTCCGTAACGTAACATCAGCTATCAGATAAATGATCTGAACGTACTTGATTGTTTGCTGCTGCTGTTTCTAGTTACGCTTGTTTCTTCTTTCCCTGCTGTTGGTCTCGCTGTGAGTGCAACCCCTCACACACTGAGTGGAGCTAAAACAACATAATGTTAATTTGACTGAGTTGACCTCAACATAATATGTTATTTTAAGTGTGACAAAGAGTTTCCACCGACTTTTACACTGAACATAACCAGAGTGAGAACAAAGGGGGGAAACCTCATGGCTGAAAGTATTTCAGGTGGAAAGTACCTCCTAACTATTGAACCCTTGCTGTTAGCTTCCTGCATACTATGTTAGCTATCCTCTTAGCAACTGGAGTCCTGACGAAGCAAGCTAAACTGAATTGTTCCATTGTAACCTGATCCAGCTCTTCAAGTCCTAATTGGACAGATATCAAATCTAAATACTAGATCGGTAAATTAATTGCAATAATCAATAACAAACTTCCATCCATAGACCTATAAAAAGTACTAATGATTTGGCCAAACTGATGCATTAAGGAAGGCTGTTCCAAAGTTAGCGCCTCAAAAGCATGGCCTAATTGTAAACAATGTTAAAGATGGCTGTAGCTTCTGAGTGCCTTAAAGCTGCCGGCAGGGGCGACTCCTGGGTGTCCAAAGAGATGGCGGTGGGGAAATTGCTCAGTTCCTGGCTTCATTATGAGACTTCACTAATTAGTGGGTGATATCACCATGCTATGACCATTTTTACACTGACTATGCATCTAAAAATATATAGAGAATTGGGAAAGAGGTGGGGACTGGATGAGGAATGAGATTTTTTTTCCTTTAAACCGAGATCAGGAGGATTTCTTTAGTATTTTTGCCAGGTGGCTTTTTTCCTTCCTGCAGAGCACGCGCCTGCGTCACACACTTCCTTGTTCCCACACACTTCCTCAGAGTTGAAGGCATCCCTGGTCCGGTCTTTCCCGGATCTGTTTCTGTGGTCACACCCTGCGGGTCGAAGGCACGGAGGAAGTCATTAATACATTATGATTCCCTGGAAATGTCTTAATGTATGTGTGTGTGTGGGTGTGTATTCCTGGGTTCCTCCATATGCTTGTTCCCACACACACTGCAGGGTGGTCACATGGGGATGGACCAGTGTCCAGCCTTCACACAGGCTTTGTGGCACACTGCACATAATGTTAGTCCAACCAAACATACACGCATACAATTTGAGCGCTTAACATTTGCGTCCTTAAAATACTTCTACTTGGCCAAAACCGTTACATCGTGATCCCGTTTGGCATCTCTGCTGCTTTGGGTTTTTCTTGGCTCAGAATCGGCCTGTGGGGCTGACTGCACGCGGCAGTAAGCATGATCGCAGCATACAACAGCGGCAATGAGTTCATTGGACAGAAATCTGTGCATGTTCCTGTTATTTTTGTCTCTTTGGTAAAAAACAAACAAAACAAAAAACAATTTGAACGAAACCCCAATTAACAACAAAAGAATGCCAATTACATCATTCAAAAGGGGGAGGGGATTAAGTGGCTGCCAAAATTTCTCTGCAGGGAAAAAAAAGCCCAATCAGGTATTTACCCGTACCAGTATCGCAGTAAGATCTCAAATAACATGGCAGCCAAGAGGACGCACCCTGCCGCCCACTCATGAAATCTGGTGCCAGTGTGTTAGCAGTACTGGTGGGAGAGCCACCTGTTTTACTGCACCTCTACGACATTTCTGCTCTTGTTCTTCCTCCTCCTGCTACTTTAATCTTAGACTTCCTCTCAGTTCAGAGGCGGCAGCATCGACCTTTGACCTCTGCTCTCTTTCAGGTCCTCCTGAGTCAGGTGCACCGGCTGCGTGCTTTGGACCTGCTCGGACGGTTTCTGGATTTGGGACCCTGGGCCGTCAGTCTGGTGCGTTTTTGCTATGAATGTTTAAAAAAATAACAATCGCAACCCTCCATCCTGTGCTCAGCACTGGAGGCAGGGAGCGCCACGTGTCCTTCAAACACATGCCTCTCATAGCTTACATCATTATCTCTTTATTAAAAGGAAATATGAAACTGAGTTTGTTTTCACTGATTTAGAGGTTTGAAAACCTCGACAATATTCACTTTAGTAAACGTATCCAAGACAGAAAAAAATGAAGAATCTAAGACTTGTGTCAGGATGTGCAAAATATCTGTTATGCAATTTTTTTAGGTTTTAAAAACACTATGACAGCTGAATATTAGGTTATTGTTTAGATTTCTTGCATTTTGAAATGGGCAGTGGACCTGGCTGTACTGGTTAGCATGCTGCTAGCAGTTTGTCTTCTTTTTTGTTAATTTATTTATATTTTAAATAAGATATTAGTGTTTTTAGTGGATTAAAGTCAGGTGCTGCTGCCCGTCACTGAGGAGAAAGCAGATACATCTGAAGACTGAATGTAAAACCATCAGCTGTATGCTTTTTTTAGTTACACGTATAACACCGGATTATTATCTTATTATGAACAGGACGCTGCTGCATCTCTAAAACCTCCAGTGAAAATCTTTTTAGAATTTAGCATTTGTAATTCAGATCAATATAAGTTTAAGATTAAAATCCCAAAGTATGGTGTTTTTGCTGTTGGATAGTTTATTTAGCTGGAAGGTGAAGTAAGTCCAAAGCCAGGTTGTATTTTCAGCAAGTCTTTCGGGCTCCCAGCTTGTGCTCGGCTCCTTTTCATTCTGGTGTTCGCCTTGACTTTTGTAAACCACAGGTGCGTCTCGGCCTTCACACTTGGACGGTCAGGTTCAACAGCAAAGCTTGACCCATAACGGTAACATCAATACAGCTTTATAAACACCAGCGCTCCGTGTTTGCCTGTTCTGTGTTTCAGGCCTTGTCCGTGGGGATCTTCCCCTACGTGTTAAAGCTGCTTCAGAGCTCAGCCAGAGAGCTGCGGCCGCTGCTGGTTTTCATCTGGGCTAAAATCCTCGCTGTGGACAGCGTACGTAAAATCACACTCGCACACTTCAAAGTCCAGTTTATTCATTATTATTATATTTATTTTCATAGACTGAAAAAGGTTCATTTACTTGAATTAACTTTTTCCTTGTTTCCTACAATAATTTATCTGATTTAACTCCTCCGACACTTTTTGAAGATGTTTGAATCAGACGCAGACTTTGATCTCGAGCTTCACTGCTCGTCACTTTGTTTCATGTTACAGACGAAAAACATGATAAACCCTGAAGTACAGAAGCAGCTTGTGGCATCGGAAGAGCTTTCTGGCGCTGATGAAATAATTAGGAGTAATCTAGGATTTACATCTCAATTCTGCCATGTTTCATATTTTAGTCCCTGCTCGGGGCCGTACGCTCCTGCAATAATAACATTTATAATCAGTATTCATGCAAAGTTTTGAGGCTCTGCTTGAAAGAAACAAACATACCCCATAATATATCTGCTGTGAAGTCTCCACCATCTTCTCCTTCTTTCTGTTTCCACAGTCATGTCAAGCTGACCTGGTGAAAGACAATGGGCACAAGTACTTCCTGTCAGTGTTGGCTGACAATTACATGCCTGTGAGTATCCGCCATCGTCATCAAGAAAGCAAAATCCTGTTTAAATATTCCAGCTGGGAGTCTTGAAGTGGACTTCTGTTATTTTTTATCTGGTGTTACTCCTTTCATGTAATTTCTCAACCAGCTGCTGTACTTCACTCCTTTAATGTTCTTGTTCTGAAAACAGTGTTTAAACTCTTCAGTCTCTCTAGTAAATTTTCTGCCTAAATGAAGGATCCACCTCTTAAGAAACAATAATAGTCTGTAGTAACACTAAAAATATGCCTGTTGTCTTTAGGAATAAGTTATTAATACAAGCAAAAATTCCATCAATATAATATTAGTTTCATCTTTTTATTGTGACTTCTCGCCATTTCCCTTTTTTCAGAGTTTTCATGACGTTGCGTTATTATAGAAATTGACATTTATTTACTGAGTTCAATTATAAAATTAGGAAACGGTTCCGATGCGCTAACGATCAGACACGTTTTCATTGTGTTTTTTCTATAAGTTATCTAAAATGTTACTGTTTTGTTATCGATATGCAAAAACACAGAGCAAAGTGACCCGGAAAGAGTCACGTGATCCATGTTTGATGGCAAAATAATTTGCTAACTGCTAATCAGTTAGCTCTTAATGACAAATGTTTGTTCCTCATCTCCAAACTTCATCTTTAGTCAACTCAGTCCTCTGTGTAGTGGCATGAGAGGAACACGTGACGACTCTTATCCTTCTTTAACTTGAAACCTGATATTGAACTTGACCCTGGTCAAGCCCTATAAATTGAAGCGGTCAAGCGGAGAATGTCAGTGAAGTTGGAGCTGTATCTCTGGCCTCTAAAAGGAAACCATGAAAGTTAATGTCGACCAGGTGCACAAAAATCTGAGCAGTCTGAATCCTGAATATTTTGCTCACCTTGCTGTCTAAAATTTTGTCCCTGTTTAATATGAAGATTTTCCACTCGCATATTAAAGTATAATAGGTCCACTTTATCTTACTGCTTCACAACAAATTAGTTTAAGATAAACGAGAAACGTAGAGTGGAAGTGACGTAAAAACTTAATTCTGTCCTTTTCCCTGTTTCAGGCTGAGCATCGGACCATGGCTGTCTTCATTTTAGCTGTTATAGTGAACAACTATACCACAGGGCAGGTAGGAGGATGTCTGAACACGTCGCTGTCTGTTTGCTTGCTAGAAATCCAAATAGGCGAACATATTCATTCACTTCCCTCAACAGAACGGCGCCTTCTTTCGGGGCCAGCCGTCACTTTGAAAGATCACTCTCTCGTCTATTGTGTATTTCTGGGAGATATTGGTTATGTGACAGTTTTGTCACCCACAGTCACCTCTGCAATCTCCGTTTCCGTCCCACAGCCACCTCTGCGGTGACACTTTATCACCGCAGGTGTCACTTCGGCCTGCTGCTGGCGTCCGGTGTTCAATCCCAGAAGCCTTTTGTGTCTGACGCTAATCAAACGTCCAGGGGTGCGATGTAGGGATGTAGCTCGTCATTTCATGGAGTCGACACGCACACGCACGCACGCAATTCTTGACACTCTATTCCACAAAGAAATATTCCACCATCATTCCGTTTCGCTCCTGCTCCTGGTCTCTGTGGTTATTTTTCTGTCTAGTTGTGAATGTTATTTGACTCACTCCTTTCTCCTCTACTCCTCCCTGTCTCGACATTACAGTATATAAATGTGACAAATCATAAAAGCTGTATGTGCTCTCAAGCTCAGAAACAGCCATTCTTCTGCGGTATCCCTGTGTCCTTAGCACGCCTACCTCTCTCACAGGTCTGTGTAAATAATAGATGATCCTCAGCATTACACTGAGACTCTCTGCCTGCTCCACATCTCCATTAT
Organism: Pundamilia nyererei; assembly: GCF_000239375.1. Lineage (NCBI taxonomy): Eukaryota > Metazoa > Chordata > Actinopteri > Cichliformes > Cichlidae > Pundamilia > Pundamilia nyererei. The sequence goes on along the minus strand of NW_005187476.1, from coordinate 210,064 downwards.
TTATTCCTCTTCCTTTCAACAACAGCGCTCATTACTGCAGTTTCGCTGTTGCGAACATGTCACCGAGCCATGGTGTCTTAATATTCCAGCTCTCTGGGTTCAGCTGGGAGGATCCATCAGAGCCGAGAGAACGATGAGAAACATTAGGGGTGGGGAGGGTTACGCTGTGTAGCTGCTGACAAATGATGCGCTGTTATGATGCCTCAATTTGTTGGAGACGAAAGAAGATTCTCTCCCCCTCTCGTTTATTGCGGTTCGTGTGTGTAAGAGAGGTTGAATTTTCAAGAAAACTTGAGAAGTGACACATTTACTAGATCTTTGCATAATCACACCGGTCTTTTAAACTGCACAGAGAAGTCAGACTGTACTTTGAAGTTATATTTGGTATATTTGGCTTCTTTGTAATTTACAGAACTCCCCTAAACGCATCATATGCAGGCAGCTGGTTGGTCAATGCAGCTACTTGCAGTTATTCAGCAAAAAAATATGCAGACCAAAAATTCAAGCGAAAAAATGAACAACCAACTTTTTTCCTAGATCCAAAAGATTGCTGTACTCTTTTTACTCTACTGTGACCACTCACCGTTTCAGGGTTGCAGTGAGGCTGGATCCTGCAGGTCTCAGCAGGGGTGGGGCATCCTGGATGGGGAACCAGTCCATCACATGACTAACAGTGAGAGATGGGCGACCACAATCACTAACACCTGGAGCTAATGGCAATTTAGAATCTTCAATTAATCTAAAAATCATGTAATGTAATAATACTACTACTACTAATAATAATAATAATAATAATAGTGGCAATATTAGTATTAAATCCTTTGAGTGCTGGATGTCTTTTTAAAGAAAGACCTGTCTAACAGTACCACATATACATTATACAACACTATATTATACATGTGAATAAATCTACTCATAAATATACTTTTTAAAACTTTCCAATGTAACTTCACAGGCTTTTGTAATTAATTCCATTTGTAGGCAGCAAAATATTTAATTCCTGTTCTTACTACTGCCGGACATTGTAACACTGTGATCAGATCCAGTGGGGTAGTTTATGAATTAGTACCACCGTGTAATCCTGCTTGTTTGAGAGTGCTAAGGAGCATTGTCCCACTTTTACATATAAGAGTCATCGATGTGGTAGGAATGAATCATACGTGATAAAAAGGCTGTGCACTGTGATGCAAAGAGTCACGAGGCTTCAAGGTTGAGAAGAAAGTACGCTTAGAAACAGTGTCGCTAAAACTGAACTGTAAAAAACAGTGACGCACACGTTTCCATGTTCCACGTGTGCTTTAGAATAAAGTCTAGTACGCCGTCAGAGTCCTGGGTATTATGACAATGAATCATTTGTGGAGATGAAGGGTTTGAACGTGCACTGTAGGTTGTGTAGTTTTATCTTGTACTGTTGAACATTTGAACTACACACAGACAGGCTAGCAGATAGTGACCGTTTGTGTGTGAGAAACGACAGGGAGTCTGTAGTCTTATTAATGATAGTTCAGCATTTGAAAAAGTCCGTGAAAAGAAGAAACGCGATGGCAGCGGAAACGAGAGAGAGAACACTTGTTAGGGCTCTGACAAGAAAATCCATCAAAAAGAAACTTTAGGATGATTTTAAATAAAGCCGCCAGCTTCCCTCTCGTGCTTTGGACCATCTGAAAACTTGGTAACCAATTACCTTTTGTTCACAGATGATTTTTTTTAAAGCCCAAATGGGTTGAAAGCAAAAAGTCATGCTGCCACAGAGCTCATCATCTTTTTGTCCATCACACAGTGTGAGGTTACAGGTTAGTGGTTATTAACTGGCTAATGAGCTACAAGTCTGCTCCCAGCTTCACACCTGTGCGCTGCTCGAGATGACTGCAGATATTGTATTTTATTAGATTTAGCGGGAAGGTTATTGTTAACTACCACAGTCCAGCGTCTCACGACGGATCCAAATGAGAGTAATTCAGTGATGTTGTTTCAGCTCCCACGGTTCTGTCAGTCTTTCTCAAATCTCATCTGCAGGTGCGCCCGCTTTTATAACCAAAAGCTTCACATCTGTGCATCTCATGCACTCATCGCTCATTCTGCATCGCTCCTTCTCTCCCCTCCAGGAGGCCTGTCTGCAGGGCAACCTGATAGCAAACTGCCTGGAGCAGCTGTCAGACCCCCATCCCTTGCTCCGCCAGTGGGTGGCTATTTGCCTGGGACGCATCTGGCAGAACTTTGACCCGGCGCGTTGGTGTGGGGTTCGCGACAGCGCTCACGAGAAGCTCTACACTCTGCTTTCAGATCCCATTCCAGAGGTGAGACGTCAAGTGTTGCACGCGTTGTGTCTAATACAAGAAAGTCTTTAGAGATGATTAAGACGTTCGTTTGAGGAAAAAGGAAGAGCAGCACAGCTTAATTTCCAAAATATGCATAACCTTCAGATTTAGTTCTTCAACTTAAATTAAACCAGATTTTTAGACAGATTTTCATGTTCTAAGAAATGTTACCTTGAAACTTCTGCCCTGATTCTAGTTTCAGTAAAAGTCCTGTCGACCTGTTGTTGCAGGCTAGAGACCTACACAGGATTCAAGGGAAGTGCTGAAAGTTAGTAGTAATAGCAATTTCTTAACTTCTTTCCAACACATGAAGAGTTTTCCTTTCTTCAGAGGCTGTGCCGAGTGGATCAATTAACTCAATTAACTGACTTTATTGTGAAGCATATTGTTAGTTGCTCGGACCAGTGTAACCTGGACAGGGTTTAACTGATGGCCTGCAGCCAGTGAAACCTCGTGTCAGTTAGGATGATTGACCAGCTGCTGTTTGTTTAACTGTGTTTCCTCCAAACTGCCTCAAGGAGCTCTCACTCACATTTAGTTTTTTGTGTTGGGGGGATTTTTGCTGTCAGTAGAATATTTCACTTGAATTAGTGACTAAAAAGGTCAGTGTGCAAATACGTATTACATGATTCAGCCCAAGAAGCCTCGTTTGTTGTTGTCGTTTTTTAATGTGCTGATGAAAAAAACAAGACATTCCAGTAGATCTGTTTCTGGGTGACAGTTAAACACAAAATCTGTATGACAAACATTAACTGGTGACCACTGGCTAACATCTGGAGTCCAACAAGACCCTCTGCTGTCACAGCAGCACCTGTATATACTCAATCTGCCACTGCAAGAACATCGAAACCACGAGGTGGCAGAATACGCAGATCGGTCTCTGCATGCATCAGAATATTTTGACTTCTGCTTGAGTTTTTCATTTGGACGAGTCTTAGAAGAGTTGTATAAGAAAAAGGCATCTCAACTAAAATTATAGTCTAGAGTGCAGCTAAATAAAGAGAATATTTTAAGAGTTTGGGGCTTTTTACTTTTGAAATGTAATATCAGTGGTCAGTCAGGGAAAAAAGAAAAGACTTTTCAGACTTTTCAGACCCATTACAAAACTCAAAAACAAAGTTTTTTGTAAGAAATAATAAAGAAAGAAAACAATGTGGACAGGAAATGAAAAGATTTCCCTTCCTTTCATTTAAAGACATTTTTCTCTGACATCTGACAATCATGAAGCTTCCCAAAAATATTCCGATGTCCAAGATGACAAATGTCTTAAATTTATAATAAGACATTTTTATTGATATTCCACAGTCTGTAATTTTAACTGTTCAGTTGTTTTACTGTGCCGGTGTTTTTAAATCTGTCTCTTCTTAGAAGTCATAAAAATAAACATGAAATTATAGAAAAATCGCAAACAGACCATGAATGTATTTATTTGGCTCTGCACAGTTTGGACTGATGCGTGGTAACAAATGTTACTAAACACTGGGCCAAATGTCTTTATTTTCAGTGCCTCCTGAGTCACAAATGAGCGATGGTGTCGGGTGTTTGTCCACATCAGATGTGGGTCCAGTCACTTGCTGTGAATTCTCCGGACCATTATTATTTTTGACTTTGTTCTAGGAAGCTAGCAGCTTAAAAACTGAATCAGACATTTGCGTTTTTGCACACCTCCAGGTGGAGTTGAGAAAACTTCAGGGATGCAGTGTGTTTGTTAGAAAAGGTTTAAAGCATGTTTGTTTTCTGCGGGACTGCCCTGCTCAGTGCACTCGCTCAATCTTTAACACCAGCCCACGCTGGCTTCTGTCTGACTGGGTCATGAGTGGACCAGAGGGACAGTGAGTCTGAGTTTGCCCTGAAGTTCACCAAGACACTCGGTGCCCCCTGTTCACACAAGCCACACGGGGAACATCTGTTCCTGGCTCAGTAACGGTGTCCTTCCCAGCGCAGACAGCTGCTTTGGCTGTGGGCTTGAAACTGAGGTCTGCAGACAGCATCTGTGACCCACACATGTTCTGTTGGTTTGTTCAAGCCCACTGAAAGCTCCAACTGACTGATTCTGATCAAACTGTGGTGAAATTGTGCATTCACAGATAGGTTACTGCGTTTTAAAGCTCTCCTTGTGTTAAATTCAAACATTATTTGTGTTTTGATAGTTGCTTTGCTCACGTTGCACAGCCACATCGTAAGCAGGCAGTTCTCTTTTGAGGACAAGACCCTGTGAAATAAAATTATTCAACAAAATATTCTACTTTTATTTTTGGGTTGTAGCTGGGGAAATGAATTCAGGAATTAAAGTCAATTTTTTTTAAAACTCTGAAGAGATGGGAACACGTGCCCGTGTATGCACAGAGGCCTCTGGAAGTAGGTGAAGATGCACAGCGGTGAGTGACTGTGCAAAGAGTTTAATTACGTTTAAGCAAAAGTCTGAGGGGACAGAACTGAGATGGCATCTAAAATCGTACATGGCTCTGCAACCCACAAACACACAGATATGCAGACAAAATCCTCAATCAGAGCTCACTCGAGCTGAGGAAAAACATTCCTCCTACGCCTGCTCCTCCATTCAGAATCATGTTTATCAAGTTAATCTAAGTCCATTTTAAAAGGAAAGCACCCCTTTAGTAGCACATGTTTTAATTTTATTTAATTAATTAAATTTTTTTATGAATGGATGATGTCTCATATCTCCTCGTTCAACACAGTCTCGTGACAGTTGTGAAATAGCCATGAATTCAAATCTGTTGATTCATGTTCTTAAACACAAAATTTCCAGCTTGATTGTCAGGTCTCTCCCGTCCAACATAACCATTTATTCCTGCCTAGTCCATTCTATTCTATTCTATTCTATTCTATTCTATTCTATATGTACTGATTCGTGTCTATTTACACAAAACCAATGTTTTCCATTTATTAAAGGTAGGGTCTGGAATTTCAAACAGCCGTGTTCGTTTGGAATAAGATTGTGGTTTGGGGGAAAATACAAATTTTTTTTCTTTCCTGCTTTGTCTAAACTAAATTTGTGCTGCAGACAGAAAATATCTTTCCAGTTGAAATGCACGACATTCAAATTTGTGACTATTTTCCTTTGTGTTGTGAGACGAGACTGCTTTTTATTGTTGTCGGGATCTTTTATGTTCCGTTTCTGACAACATCCAACAACTCTTATATAACCTATACTCACCTTTCACTTTGTTAAGTACACCATTTGAAACGCTTGTTAACCCAAATATTTAATCAGCCAGTCACTTGGCGGAAACTAAATGGATTTAGGCATTAGGCACAGTGAAGACGACCTGCTTAAGTTTGAAGTGAGCGTCAGAATGTGAAAGAAATGTGATTTAAGTAACTTTGAATGTGGCATGATTGCTGGTATCGGACGGGCTGGTCTTAGTGTTTCAGACACTGCTGAGCTGCTGAGATTGACTCACCATAACAGTGAGTTCACTGCACTCATATGTCCTCTACATTCACTTGATCTCGATCCGGTAACACAACTTTGGCATGTGGTGGAGCGGGAGATTCTCATTGTGTATTTTTTAGCCATGTGATGCTATCAAGTCGTTGTGGACAAAATCCCTGAGAAATGTTTTCATAACCTCATTGAATCTGTGCTAAGACGGTCCTGAAGGCAAATTGTCTAGTGAGTGTATATGACATGTTGCATTTTCCTGTAACTGTTGTCTTAAAGATTACCTTGGATTTTCTGGTTTTAATCAGCTCTTGCTGAAGTGAATTATGAAATGTTCATCTGAACTGTTTGAGCTGAACCTCTTTAATTGGAGCAAACTGCAACAAAGTAACATCTGTTTATTTTAGCATCACTGCAGCTGTGTCCTTAAATCTAATCGCCTCCAAAAAAGTGTTTTTTGGGGTTTGGGTGTTTTTTGTCGCCAGAACAGGAAAATAAGCTAACCAAATATTCATTCTTGTGTGGTAATAAGGTTTGGTTTGTGAATCCGATCCCTGATGGGAAATTCTTTTTGGGCAAAGCAGGTTTAGATTAAAAATCCAATGAGGCAGCGTAGAAAAAGTAATGAGTTAGTGATACAGGTCAGCGAAGCATCCAGCATCTCTGAATTTCATACTGGTGCAGTGAGAGAATATTGAACTATAATTACCTCTAAAACTCTTCCCCACTGGTTTCACAAGACATTAAAATATTTTTGTATCAGTTTGCTGAGGGAATATTTAGTTTTCGGGGTAAACGGCCGAACCCCAAAATCACTGTCAGGTAAAAATAAATAGAAAGCTAGAGCTGCAGCGTTTACTGCGGAGACTGAACCACAGCGAAGCCAGCTTTTAACTTTTAACATCATTACTGAACGAGGAGGAGAGAAAGCTTAAGGTGTTGTGTGGGTTGTGCTGTTGCAGGTGAGGTGTGCAGCTGTCTTTGCTTTGGGGACGTTTGTGGGGAACTCTGCTGAGAGGACGGACCACTCCACCACCATCGACCACAACGTGGCCATGATGCTGGCCCAGCTCATCAACGATGGCAGCCCTGTGGTCCGAAAGGTTGCTACAGCACGCAGACAGACACTTGCATAAAATATAGTTGCAAACTGATAAATGTAGAAATTGGGAATTTAAAAAAATATGCAAAAACAGCAGAAGGACATAAAACTAGGCCAAGAAAGAAAGAA